>NW_015090893.1:7336237-7476418 GCF_001431845.1 Calidris pugnax
GGAGGCGACCCGGTTGTGGGGGGGAACGGGGGTGAAGAAGCACCTGCGGTCCAGCTAGGGTGGCGGGGCATCCGTGGGGGGCTCGTCCGCAGGCTCCCCGCTTGCCAAGCCACCCTGGAAGCCGTCGAGGGGGGATATAAACCCTTGTGGGACCCGGGGCTGGCACCGCGCATCCCGTTATCTCCGCCGCTGACCGGGGGGGCGAAGGCAGCGGGTCGGCTGGGGGTGCAGAGCTGGGCTTGGGGCAGGGGAAAGGAGGGAGGGAAGCTTCTTTTTTCCCCCCCTCTTCTTTTTGCCCTTAAATCGGCTGTTTTCAGAGCGATGCTTTTGTAAGGCGGCGAGGTGCTCCCTGCCAAGGCTGTCGGTGCAATGAATGGAGGGAGGTTTCTTGGAAGGCGGCAGTCGCGGGGCTGCCTCCAAGTTTTGGGAGCCTCCAGGGGTGACTTTATTTGTATTCCCGTGGTCCTCGCCGGCAGGAAACTCAGAGGGAGAAGAGGAGCCCAGCTCCTTGAGAGCGGGGACATGTCCAGTGCTATGAATGTTTAACCTCTGTGTTGAAGGATGGGAGTTCTAAAGGCCAAATGTACTTTGCACCGCAAAGCAACAGCGTTCTTGCTGTTACCGGCTCTGAAATACTCTGGTCTCCCCTCCCACAGCTGAGAGAGGAGGCTTTTGGTCGGGACTGACTGGTGGAGCAGCTCAGGGATCCAGGCTTCTTAGGAGACCTGCGTTACAAACCTAATTTGTAGCTGGGGTTGCGAATTAGTTGCTGAGCAGCTGGTTTCTGATGGTCTCGTTAGATCATTTAAGAAGGTGTTGCCTTTTCGGAATTGAGAAGTAAGTGGTAACTAAAGAGGAGGGCAGGAAGGGAGCTGGTTGGTTGCGGGTCAGGACAGAGGTGTTTTACCACAGTGTCCTGGGGTTTGTTGTACTTGTTTGTTGTCTCTATCATGTTATTTGCTAGAAACTCTCTAAAAAACTGGGCCCTAAGCAGTTGAGTGGAAGCCTTTGGTGAAGGATGCTATCTTCTAATAAAATGTAATTCCTAAAAATCACATTTAAATGCCCAATATATTTATCCTTCCGAAAGTAGCACCAGTAGCAATCAGTGCTTCTGTCACCACTTTACTTGGTGTTGTGCATTGGAAACCTGTTTGTATATAGCAACGTTCACTCTTCTCCTGGATAATTATTTGCTTATATTTGGATAGGTTTCTCATGCAATGATAGGAATGAGGTAAACATTGTAGAAGAAATTAACAGGCTTCTGAGACAAATGAAAACGTAGAGGAATAACTGATTTAAATTCTTTCTCTTTTAAACACGTGTAACATATTCAAAGCAGATAACTTTCAGAATAAAGCAACTTTATAAGTGGCTGGTTTGGTTTTTAAGCCTGTTGTCATGTCTGAATTCCTCTGCTATTAACTCCAGCCTCACACCAATAAGAAAATTATCAGAGTAACTTTATGTACTGTAGGCTAAGGGTGACAGCATGCCAGGTAATAACATCTCCTCGTCTCAACTATTTCCATCTCCTTTGATGCCCATTGTGACACAAATGAGGATTATTGTAAATGACACAGTGCAGACCACATGTTTATAACTGTCTATAACGAGTACATTCAGGCAGCTGTCTGCTTTTGAGATCTTTTAACACGGTTGATCAAGGTGGGGGTCAATGCTGTGACAGAAATCAAAGGGCTATTTTATTCATAGTAAAGTTTTAATTCTCCATCTTCTTTGGTCTCTTCTCCATCCTGGTGGGCGAATGGACGTGGTTGGTTTTTGAAGAGTTCTCATGCAAGATTTTGTTTGCTTGTTTAAGAATCCCAAATTATTTGGGTGCCACGTACTATTTTAGATAATAGCCACTAGTGTAATTGCAGAGACGTAGTTCCCTGCCATGCTAAGATTTAACTTGCATATCGTCTTCCTTTGTCTTTCTAAACCTGGAGTGCCACCCTAGGTGGTGATGCACATGGGATGGAGATGTGAGAGAAGAGGCCTGCCCTCTTGTTCTGCTCGCTGCCAAAAAAGCCTCAAATGAGCAAACAAACCCGCTTGTGTGCAGCGAGGACGTAGGTGGCCAAGACGCAATGAACAATTTTAAGCGTTCTCTTGAAGTCACTTGAAAATCAATTTGCTCTTCGCACAAAAGTGATCGTTTAGAGCAAATCTGAGTGTTTGTATGGCCAGGAGAGTTTCAGGATGTTTGAAGGAAGTTCCTGCCTGTTTTCCGCCCCTTTTCCACACACGGAAGCGCAGGGAGGTGATACAATCCTCCTGTGCCAGCATCCTGCCCTACCCGCCAGATGCTGTACTCCCTCCCAAGAGCCTGTTGTCCCCGAGCAGAGTGAAAGGACGGGGCTTTGTACACGAGATAGTCTGACCTGGGAGAGAGTTAGGTGTGGGTGGAAGGAAAAAAAAAAAATAAAAATGCTCATTTTAGTAGGTTTTGTTTTAATGGCACCAGGCTGGAGGGGGAGGAAGGAGGGCTGGGCTGTGTAATGGCCGCACTGGGGAGCGTGGCTGCCCCACGGAGCGGTGTTGGGGGGCTGTGTCTTGGTCTCCCCATGTGCTCAGCCCGGCAAACCTGAACGGGTTTGGCACAGCGTTTACAGAAGTAGGACAGGCTCCATTTAAATATATATTAATTAAAAACAACCAAATCTGTAGTGGAGCCTGAAATGTATATAGCAGACCTTCAGAAACCCGCAGCCAGTGGAAACTACTGGGATTTCCCTATTTTTATACAAAGACTTTTTTTTTTTTTTTCCGGCGAAAGAGGACTTGATTGTATGAGGAAACAGTGAAATGTGTTGCAGAGGGTAATGAAGCTGAAAAGTAGGAAGGGGGTGGGGAGAAACCATTTCTTTCTAGCTCTCGTTCTATTAATGTCTTGGGCTTGGTTAGTCCAGCGGGTACGATAAGGAAGCGATAGCAGCCCACAGATAGCAACACACTGCCTGTCAAATGGGCTTTGTTATCCACCTCATCCAAAACCCATTAAATCGATGATGCTAAATCAGTCATTAGGCCAGCAGCTGGGAGCTGTGGTCAGTGTGTGCTACTCTGGGAAGCCTGCAGTACCTCCAGGCTTATGGGCCTACGAAAATACAAGTTCCTAAGTCCGACCCTTCCCAAACAGCCTTAAAAAGTTGTTTTTCTTCAAAGATGCAGTACATACAATGTATGGCTGTGGCTTTATTGGTTCAAAATCGACACCTGTTTGTGTGTGTGCCGGGGGTGGATGTGTCGGTGTCACCCCCGTGAAGCAAAGCCATGCTGATCCTGGGGCCGTGGGGATGCTCGGGGCTGGACCCATGGAGCCGCAGAACGGTCTCGCAGCCCTGCAAAGCCCATTAGTGGCTGCAGCATTTACATTTGCAGGTAGTTGCAATAATGTGGGTGGTAATCGATAGGCAAGGGCTCTTCTGGATGTTGGGAATCCCCACGCCAGCAGGGATGGGCTGGATCTTGGGAAAGCACAGGCTCTGCTGGGGGAAGCCCTGGGACCCGCTGCCGTTCTTGCGGTGGGATTGTTTTGCTGTGCTCGTGCCTCTTCTGGAGCCCTATCTCCGCGTCCCAGCGCCCTGATGGGGACACTGCCTCCCTGATAAGGCTTTCTCCTCGCAGGGTGGGGATGGGCTGTCCCCTCCCCGGCGGGAGTGGGGGCTCCCGCAGCCCCCAGCACGGCGGAAAAGGGGTTCGTTCGCTCGGGCTCGCCTTCAAACGGCTCTCGGTGCCCGCTCCCGGAGAGATAACACCCGGCCCCGTGCCACAGCAAGCCAGAGACCAGCCTTTCATGTTGTCGTTCTCCTTTCTTCTTAAGATACGGCTTAAAAGGCTGAATTTGGGTTATCTGATCTATTATGGTGGTATTAGCGCTGTACACGCCACGGACTATTAATGTTCTGTTTTGAAATTTGGGTAATAAAAGACCAATTGTTAAACGATGTGCAGCTGCCTCATAAGCCTGGCTTTCACAGCGATGGGCCCATTGGAAGTCACGAGACTGTCCCTGTCACTCGCAGGCCCCTCTCTGCTCCACCAGCCGAACCTACACCCCTCTGGGTTCTGCATGAGTTGGCTTAAGTGCCTCAGGCTCAGCTCTTTTCAGTTTGATTCACGAGGGATTTAATCTGTAGTTCCTGGAAAGGGTGTCACAGAACAGAGCGATGCTGATCTGCTGGGTTAGCTTTAGGAAAAAAAACAACAACAAACAAACCAAAGCAGGGGAAGCTTTAGTTGATTGTAACTATGGCCACAAAAAAATTTAAATGTAGTGAGATTAAATCGTGGCCTCGTCCCTTAGAATAGCTGAAGGGTTTTCTTGAAATGTTTCAGCAGGGTAGAAAAGAGGAACGGAAAGACACCACTCCTTTCCTTATAGAGCAGTGGCCCAACAGTATTAAATCCGGTTGAACTTTAAACGGGATGTTCACTTTAAACTCACTGAAACGTGTGATGCTCCATCCTTGCTGAAGTCCAAGTGAAGCTTGTCCTGGGCTCTGGGAGCCACGGCTGTATCTGTGTGGCAGGGGAGAGGGACAGCTCTCCATGGCCTAAATATTTTGATAATGACTTCAGTGTCATGGCCCAGAGCTTGGCAATGCTGCTGGTGGTGGAGCCGTGGGCAGCTGCCTGGAAGAGAAAGCTTAGATGAAGGCTTTGAGCCTTTCACCCTCAAGCACGTGGCAACTGGTGTTCCTTAGAAAAATCCCTGCCCAGTACCTCTCAAATTTTTTTTTTTTTTTTTTTTTTTTCACAGTTTCCTTGGGGGGGGAAAAAAGGTTCTTTTTCTCATCCTTGGGGGGCTGGTGTCTGTAAATCTGGGGTTGTCCTCAGGAGTTTCAGGTCAAACCCCCCCTCACTGCCACACTGTGTGGTCGGGGGCTCCTGGGGGGCTCTGCTCGCCTGCGGTGGATGGTTGTGCTGCCAGCCCGGGGGTAAGCACGGCAAAGCACAGGCAGGGCAAGCTGCTGCCCTGCTCAGCATCACCCTGTTCAGCGGCTGGGCCGGAGCATCACCCAGCTGCCGGAGATGCTTTGCTGCTGTGGAAGAGGGGAGAAGGCAGTCGTGCTCAGGAGCAGTGTCTGTGCGTGGCGCCTCCGGGATGTGGGGTGGGAAAGGGCAGCGTGCCCCTTGGGAAGAGCCCACCTCTGGGATGTGGGGTGGGAAAGGGCAGTGTGCCCCTTGGGAAGAGCAGAGCAATGGCACCGGTGCTCTGAACTTCTGTCTCCTGGCTGTAGAAAAGCACCTCGCTCTCACCCCCTGAACATCCACTCTTTGAAAAGGAATGCTCTTCCCATCCAACGCATGGAAACCTTCCTGACGTTTTCCCTCTCATGCAATTCCCTGACACCCATCTCTGCTCATGTCCTTGTGATTTAACCAGCCAAAATGCCTGTGTGGTGTTTCAGTAGGCGGAAGAGACAGCAAAGGAAGCTGTGCCCCAGCAAAGCCAGAGGATGCTGGTGGACCTCGGTGCTTGCATCTGTTGGCATCGTGGAGCTGCTGCCTGCCCTGTGTTTCTTTCTTGACCGTGGTGGGCAGGCACAGGCGTGCTGCTGGGGTGGGTGTCCTCCCTGGGCACCCTTGTGCTGCAGAGATAGCAAAGGTCTCAGCAGGTGGTGTTCATTTTTTATTCTTCTACCAGGGCCTTGCTTATCTGATGCTGTTCTAGCACAGTGTGAAGGGGCTGACAGACAGACAGATGCACTACCACTCCCTAAGCCCCGTTCCCTGGCTCTTGGGCATAGCAGCCATTCATCAAGCCTTAGCTCTCTACGTACCAAATTTCTTGCAGAAAGTTGCTAGGAAACTCAGAAGTGGTTGTGTTGCTTTTTTTCCCCCTCATTTTAATTTTTTTTTTTTCAATGTTGTGACATTGACTGAATGAAGACCATGGCAGGAGTGCTTCCCCTGGAGTATTCTTCCAGGGGACCAGTGATTTGAAGGATGTTTCGTGCTTCCAAGGCCTACGTAGGGTGAAGGTGTTGGATCCATGTGGATCTTTCCTCTCTTCAAACCTTGCGTTGGGTATTTGTTCTCTTCTTGCTCGCACCAGGACGATGACGTCCCCTTGGTTTTCTGTAGGTGGGTTACAGTGGAACCTCTTATTGTTCTTCTGGCCTCTGCTGCTGTGTTTGGGTGCAAGGTGTGAAGCATTGTGTGGAGCTCTTCTGCTCCTTGACTAGCATAGTGCTGCTTAGGCTTGGTATCTCTCCCCTCCTTTTTGCTGAGCTGTTGCTGAGCTTTTAAGGCAAGAAGAAGTGTATGTGCCATGCTTTGGTCACATTTTTTTTTTTTGGCACGTCTACATAGAAAACAAGTCCTTGGCCATAGCTTGAGCTCTCTGGCACTGTTACTTCCCCTTGCCTCTAACTTGTAAAACCAGAGGAAGGCGTTTCTGCATTTTTTTTTTTTTTAAGCTAACGTTTTTTGGCTTGTTTCGCAAGCCACTTCCACTTCCCCCCAGCCCTTGCAGAAGTGTTGCCACAGCTGCCAGAGCAGCAGCGCTGGTCCAGCCTGGTGTGGTCGGAGACTTGTCTGACCTGACCCCTGTGTGATGAACCTCCGCATGGGCCACTGGGTCTGCCAGGGTGGCTAGCCTGGGGCTGCTAGCCCGGGGCTGTGCCAGCCCTAGCACTGTGCCCGTGCCTGTTACCACCTGCTCTGCTGGGTGGTACCAAGGGCTGAATTCAGCAGTTCCAAAACAACCCAAACCGGGCTTCATTTATGGTGACAAATTGAAGTGGCCCTAGGGAACTTGTTGGGCATGAAACTCGTTTCAGTTCCTGTTGATTATTTGACAATAATACGAGCACTGACTCAAGCCTGTCTATCCTGTGTTTGTTTATTGACACAGACAGCTCAGGCAAAGTTCATCGTAATTCACTTAGATGTTTCTTAGGGACTATGTAATGATTAAGTGAGCCGTTGCTGGCTTGCAGGCACACGATGGGAATATGCTGCGTGGGCTGGGGACAATGTCAGGACTGTCAACCTCCCAAATACACCATCTGCTGAAAGCACTGAGCTTTTTACCCTTGGTTCTCTAACTTGGCGATATCCGAAACATCAGCTCTCCTGGCATGGATAGAAGCTCTGAAGGGATGGGAAGAGTAGTTCACACCAAAAATGTGGCGGTGCATTATTGCAGACCAGATGCAAAAGGGTCATCCCTTGGCTTGGGAAGATCAAGTGGGCAACCGGCCCCACTGGTGAGTGAGCCTAGACAAAGCAACCGGGACCCTCTCGGTGCTGGCTCTTCTCTCTGCTCGTGAGTGAGAGTTCACGCAGGGTTCTCCTCTGCCTCACCTAGAAACTGGCCGTGCCTTCGGCAGCAGACCTGCCCAAGGAAGGACTGAACAATCCAGCCTTCCGGTAATGCGTTCTTTAAAGGCTTAAAATAGTTCCTGTGTTTGTCACAATCTGGATTTCACAATAGCTCGGAGGGTGAGTCACAGGCAAAGGCCAAACAGTCTCTTCTGTCACCTGAACAGGCACCTCTCACCCCTTAAATCCATAAACTGAGCTTTAGTTTCTCTGTGCTTTTGCCTTCTAGGAGTAATCCTGCTCACCTCCTCTTCCCCAGTACTCCCAGCATGTTTGACAGCAGCATGATGTCCAGCACTGGTCTTGCTCCAGAGGGCTCCAGCAAGATCCTTTGCTTTGTATCCTGGAGCCTGGCTCCTGGCATGGCCTCCTGGAAGTGGTTTACTCAATAACTTTTATTTGATATGTTTTCTTTTGTGGAATGCGTGTTCCAATCCCGTTTCTGCATAGCCCTGCCAGTTGTGGTCTGTGCGGTGCGTTGATTTGCACAAAGGCTGGTAGTGGCCATAAGGGCTTTTCAGGTTTTAAATGCCAAGACTGTAATGAATCTAACTATAGCTCAGTAGCACATCCTATAGCTGCCAGCTATGCTGGCAGCTGTCTGCTCTATTTACTTTTTGGTGCTAATTAGCACTCCAGGGACAAATTATCCATGGCATTAAAATGCCCAGGAGTAGAGGATCTAAATGTGTGCTTTTGACCAGCCGTAGGTCATAGATAGGCATCAGTTTCTGTTCTTCTGATCTCACCATCTGGGTGGTTCTTTTGCTTCTGTCCACAAACGTCACTGGAAAAAACAGGAAAAACCATGAGTTCCTCAAACGCTGCACATTTGAGGGTGTTTTACCTGAGAACAGAAGCTCTCTCCCCATCTCTGCATCCTCTACATGGACTTTTGCTGGGTTGGAGACCCTGTAATTAGGCTGGGGTTTGAAGATGATTTCAGATTTGTAGTTCAAACCATGTATTTTGCAGGATTGCATTTCAAATGATGTGGCTGTCAAACAAACTCACTGCTGGTGAGTCATCCTAGGGTGCTTTCTTGATAGTTCTTGGTTTTCGTCTTTCCTCCTTATCATTGCCCCTTCCTTTCTTTGGCATTCAATGGCAAACAAAGCAGCCACCATGAGGGAAGCTTTCATTTCCCTCGCTGCGAGGTGAGGACACGATCCCCAGCAAAAGTCAAGGTAGACATGAAGCTGCAGAGAGGCTGATGGCAACCCTTTTCTTCCCTCTCACAGCTCTTGGAGAGTGAGCAGCAGATGCTGCCTCTTCTCAGCCAAGTGCTGTGACTCCTCTAGCTGTGAGGGGTATCGTCCTGGCCTGCAGGTTATAGACTTGGAGATGCTGGTTCCTTCTAGCTTCTAATTGCTAGCTTGGCTTTTTGAGGTCAGAGCAGGCTGTGTTTTGCTTTGTGCTAACGTCTCGAGGCAGATTCTGATCTATTGCACAAAGATAAGCAGAAATCAGGAAAGGGCTTTAAACCCTAAAGCATCATCTCATGCCTGGGATGTCTGCAGCCAGCTCCCAGGGCTGGCAACTTAGGCAGTTGGCCTCTTCAGGATCCCAACAAACCTTTCTGGAAGAATATCTCTGTTGTCGCTGAAGGAAATTGCCAGACGTGAGTTACAGAGAGATCGCCCGGCGCTCTTGGCCAAAATCTGATGCTGCCTGTGTGAGTCTGGCTCGCTGTGAGTGCTCTTGGAGCTGGCTGGCTCCTGCGAGGGCTGCGATGCAGCCGTCTGCCTGATGGCAGGCAGCTGCCATTCCCAGGGAGGCTGCCGGGAACGTGGCTCTAGCCTGATGTCAGGGATAGAGGAAAAGCAGATGGAGAGAAAGGGAAGGTGGAGAAACGGGCAGAAGCTCCCTGGATTTCCAAAGCTCTTGCGATGGCAAACATGACTGGGTGAGCTCAGCTCAGAAGAGACCTGGACAACTCTGGAGGGGACAAGCTGTCCAGCCTGTGTGAGTGTTGGCCCTCTCAAAGGCAGCTGCATGAGGCAACCAGCTTCCTCTCCATGCTACAGTGGGCCGTGCCGGAGATGAATTCTCCAAAATCTCCTACTTGACCTCATGGTCTCGGGTCCCCTTCCTGCTTCAGCTGCTTCTGCGTCCCATGGGGCACTTTGGTCCCTTCTGGGAAATGCGATGAGTGCACCCGGTCCTAGCACATCATCACAGGACCATGGAAAGTACAGGGTTCATGCCCACGCCATCCCCGTGGCATCCCTACCCGCGTGAGCTTGCTGTTTCAAAACCTCATGTTCTCTATCCTGAGTTCCTGATGTCCTGAGCTGACTTCTCTGCAGAGATGGTGGTCTTGGTTCCGCTGGTGTGACCAAGGGGTATGACCTCCCTGTGCCGGCTGGCTTGGGGGGACATGAGACAGTGCAGGGCTCCTGTCCCTTTGGGGTGGAAGCCCACCTTGTGCAGCTCATGGGATCTCCTCCCTGAGCTGTGTCCTGTGCTAGAACGGATGAGGACATGGAGATGGCTGGGTAAACACTCCTTTGGGGCAGTCCAAAGTGATGGAGAAAGGCAGCAGCTAATTCTGTTATGGGCATCTTTAAGGACTGAACATCAGGCAGGATGTACGCGGGCTCATATCTAGAAAGGAAGCGATGGCTGGGGGTTGCTGGTCTGCTCACCCGCTAGTCGTAGGAGTAACGATGAATGAGGTCAGGCTGCCACAGGGAACACGTGGGCTGCAGTCGCTCCCCCACCCAGATCTTACAGCCCGATTTGCAAAACCATGTCTTCCAGCTCAGCATCCAGCACCCCTGGGTTCCTCAGCAAGCTCGGGAGGTGATGGGGGGTAGCAGCTTGGCTCCCCCGAGGCTTGGGGGTGAGGGCAGGCTGCCTGAGACCTCTTGGTGGGAGATGATGCCATGAGGGACTGGGGCATGCTCTGCTCCTGGGTTTTTTCAGATGCCTGCAGGGCCCCAGCATCCTGGAAGGGCTGAGCTGGCTGGGACCCCGCCGGTGGGAAGCGTGCGATGGCTGACCTCCAAGGGAAGCCCCACCTCGTCTCACAATATTTACTTCCCCTCCTTGGACCTCTCCCAACACCGTAAGTGCAGAGCAAACACAGTGGGGCACTTCTTGCTCCGATTTGGAAGCGCTGTGCTTTTCCCCGTGCTTGCTCTGCTCCGCATCTCCCCCTGCCCGGCTCTGCATGTCCCCCTCTGGGCATCTGGTGGTGACTTGGTAAGAAACGAACCAACCTGAGCAAAAGAAACCCCCTAGTTTCTTCTGAAACCAGCGTGAGCTGCTGTCTTGCATGTGGGCAGCGAGCCCAGATGGAAATGGGTTTGTCCCCCGTGGTAAAGGCACAGCTGTCCGTGCCAACTCGTGCGAATGCAGCAAGTCTTCAAAACCCAGCAGGCTCAAGGGTCCCTTATTTTCCTCCCTCTGTTGTATGGTTCCCCCGTATTCTTTCCCCCCCTTTCCCAGCCTGTTCCTCGGTACACAGTTATACTGTCACCTAAGCCATATAAAACTGTCCAGCGGGGCTTGCGGTGTTTATACTGGGAATTAATCCTCCTGTAAGCTCCTGTGTAGGTTTTCCAAACACAGATATGTAAACTACAGAGCAATAAGAAAGGTCACAACCAGAGCTTGCCCAGCTCCTCGGGTGATAACATCCACAGTGGGACATCCTCCCCTGGGGGAGAGGCATCCGGGAGCGATGGAAGGAAAATGGGTACTGAACTGGAATCATGCCGTGGGGGCTCTCCGGCGTCACTGGGGAGCAGGGTGGGTGAGTGATGGGGATTTCTCCCCCAGGTGAGCAATAGGGATTTCTCCCATCCCTTGGTCTGCTGATTCAATGCACTTCTGGGAATGGTGGGGAGCTCCTGAGTCAACGGCTCCCGTCTCGCCCCCTCTCCCGGCGTGTGACACATCTCACAGCACAGACTGTCTGGCAAACGCCCTTTCGGTGTTCTGTTGCGAACTTCGGATTTTTGCAAAAATTTGTGCATGTTTCCAGTTGCAAAATACAAACTGGGGGAAGGAAGCTGATGGACAGTGCTGGGTGGACGATGCCGAAAAGCTCCTGCGTGGGAGCAGCTCCGAGGCTCTCCTGGCACTGCCGGCTTACAGATCCCTGCTTTTACCCGAGTGTAGTCAGCTGCCTTTTTCCCCAGGCAGGATTGGGGCACAAGAGGAATGGGGTGATAAGAAACGTGTTTGCACATGCTTCCAGTCCAGCATGAATAGCCTTCTCCTGGTGCGTGGCACCTACAAGCAGAGCAGCCCCCATGCAGCTATCAGTGACCCCTTCCTAGGCAGCGAGAGCTGCTTGGGGAGGGGTGTTTGTGGGGGGAGGAGGTCAGCAAGCTGCCAACCCAAAGGGCTACACTCCTGTGTTGTTGTGAGGAACCAGGAGGGAAAGTCAGCAAAAGTTTTCCAACCACTCGGACAAAGCGGTTTTGACGGTTTTCTAGTTACTTAGTGAATAAGTTGGTTGAAGGGACTGTATAAAATGGAAGGGGCATCCAGGAGAGCGTGTAGAGCTTTTCTTACTGTGATCTGAAGAGTTTGCTGACAAGCAACACCACAAATGCTGGCCAGTCCTGGGACATCAAAATACACCCTTCGTGGTTTACCTGCCAAGGGGATGATCCCTACATTTCCATCGTGTGTTACAGAAACCTGCCCTGGTGAGGAAGGGGAGCGTAGGGATGTTCAGGGTGGAGATGGTTCAGAGCTGAACTGTGAATTTGGTTCATTGTCTGTGTACTCAGGATTTCTATTAAATGCAGCTATCACCTAAGCTATTACCAGAGAGCCTCTACTCCCTGAGGTTTTCTTGCTTGCGTCTTTTTCATGCTACAAACAACAGGATTCATCTCCTTTTCTAAAAGCCTCTTCCCCATGATGGGAAGTGGTGTGGGCATGAGAGACTGAAGGAAGGAAGGAGGATGCTTTGGACCTTACGGAGCATTCATCTTCTCTGTGAAACTCCAGGCAGGTTTAGGAAGCAGAAATGCATCTGCAAGTTTCCATGCTTGTGTTGTGGCTGGTACCAGTCAAGCTGAGCATGAACTGGAGGAGCAGGAATTGTGTTGAGTCCTGTGTGCTCCTGGCTCTCCTCGCCTCTGTACTCATGATGGTTTTTTCTTGCAGGCTAAGAATAAGGAAACGGGCGCTTTAGCGGCTGCCAAAGTCATCGAAACAAAGAGCGAAGATGAACTGGAGGATTACATGGTGGAGATTGAAATACTGGCGACCTGCGATCACCGGCACATCGTCAAGCTGCTGGGAGCGTTTTATTGGGATGGCAAGCTGTGGGTAAGAGGCCCTTGCTGTGTGTGACTGTACAGCTGTGCGTTTCTCACTCTGCAGAGAGGAAATTGCTAATTTATGGTGAAGCAGAACCTCTGGAGCAGCTTGAAGCATCACTGTGAGTTAAAAATGACTCACAAGCTGTGCTGTCCTCACTGCGTGAACAGTGCCTGGGTTTTCCCCACTTTCTTTGATGAGCAAACTGTCTTTTAACTAAAGATGCTTATAAATAGCCCAGGGAAGATCAAGAGATATTTACAGTGAAGTGAAAACTGGAGTTGGATTTTATTTTTGTTTTTTCACCATTTGGAGCTTGTAAAGGTAGAAAACGCAGCACCGATAAGGGTGTTTGTTCCCTGCTCAGCCCCTCTTTTGAAAGATCAGATTAGAAGGGTAACCGTGGTGGGGTTTTTTATATATTCCTGCTTTATTTCTGGCTCAACATCTGTAATGCGGAGCCAACTGATGACGAGAGCTCTGTTTCCCATGGCTGTGGAGGCACAGGGACACAGACTGTAATCCAGTGGGTTAGTGCAAGGGCTAGTTGTGCTGCAGCTGGAACAGCAGATTCCTGCATCTCTTTCCCCTAGCCCAGCAGGTATATATATTATCTTTTTTTCCTCTCTGCCTGCTGTTTTCTTTGGGTCCCTGGCAGCAGAGGAAGGGGAGTGTGAAAGGCACCTTTCTGCCTGCTGCCAGGGGGAAGGTGCAGGGGGCTGGAGAGGGTGAGGGCATGAAAACTTGTCTATTTGCCCCACACTAGACCTGGATAACTGTGCGCCGGGGTGTGTGCAGGTCTCCCTGTGTCAAGGTAGTGGAAATCAGGTGAATACGAGGATTTTTAAACCCATCTTCTTGGCCAGTTCATCTGCTCCTTCTTGTAACCACTGGCAAGTCAGGGGATTGTCAAAGGGTGTGTTCAGCAGCTCTGTTACTTTCTCCTTCCTCTTTTTGATGCTTCAGATAGATTACCCTGGGAGGCCACAAAGCTTAATAGAGTTAAAAAAAGAGATCTTAGCATTTGAGACTTGCACTTGTGTGAGCTGGTCTGTCGGAGCCGTGGGTCCCAGAGCACGGGCAGAGCCGCGGGGCTGTCACTGGAATAATGCAATCCGTGTCTAGTTCATTCCTGGGTGAAGCAACGCGGGAGAGGTGCTGGTTTATTGGGCAACACGTACTTATCCAGCAAGCACTTTTTGCAGTGTCAGCATGGGTCAATGTCCCTTCTCATTTAAAAATCCATGGATAAAGCCCCCGCTGTGACACCCCACTCAGAGGGACCGTGGTACCCAGCGCTGAGCGCTTTCTTCTGTGCATCCTCTTGCTGCAAAGGAGCTGGGCTGCAAGTTGTCCAGAGACTTGGTATTTGGATGGCTGCTAATCGCGGTGTTGAGCCCTGGGTACGTTAAAGAACAAAGTAAATATGTACCCTTCTAAGGAAGTGAAAGGCAAACATCCCTCCTAGGAGGGGGACTTGAGATTTGGACAGATTGCAGCTGCAGCAAAACTAATCTCAGCAAAATTAAAAAGGCAAACATACATTGAGCTTGGGTGAGACATGGGGCCAGTTTATATTCTACCCTGTTCTGCTCTTTTTACATCCCTGTTCCGTGCCTGGTCTGCCTGAATTTTACATGTTGGCACTCTCTCTGTCTAAAATATCAGCCCCCTCCCCTTTCCCCTTCCACCTCCTCCCTGCAATAGGAAGCTTTGCCTTCCTTCCTGTAGGGAAAATGGATTGCAGAGCTCCTCGGCTCTGCTTTTGTCTACAAAGTGCTTTGTAATGTCATATGCTTGCAGACCTACTAAAATTAAACAGCCTCTTTTGATGCTACTGGAACAAGAGCCTCCTGTATGAGGCCCTCCTGTGAGGGCAGACATTACAGCCCTGTCCATTGTTTTGGGGGAAGGATCATTCTCTTTAATTATTTTAGTGACATTTGCATTTCATTCCTCAGGCTGTTCTTATTAATGCTGTAGTGTTTTACTGGCTTTGAGGGAAGTAAATACGCCAGGATGTTATACTTCTGGAAGGCTTCTAGTCGCTACCAGGTTTTCCCTGAAGTCAAAGGTTTCCGCTTCTTGGTCACCAGTGCTGCTGGGGAAAATTTGCATCCTGGTATAAACATCAGCTTTCATTGTCTTGTCCACCTCCCATCCCCACTTCTCTGTGTAGTTGTTTTAGCCAGTGTTTTCCTGGACCATTTGCAAACGGTCCATCTGCACAGTGGGCCCATGGACTCTGCTGTGCTTTTTGGCTTCGAGGGGCTCAGGTTTTGGGTAAAACTGCTGCGGGTGTGTGTCTGGTCAGTGATCCGCTGGGGTTTCCCTGTCCTCACAGCCTGGTGTGGAAAGACAATGTTCAAAGTGAGAAAGGGGCAGGAGGGGGAGCACGCAGACAGGCTGGCAAGGGGTCCAGACGCTCCCGACCTCCGGGATGGCAGGAGCTCTTTGGCTCTGAATAATTTACAGCTCGGTCTGTGCCACAAGCAGCCTCAGCCAACAGCGCTGAGAAGGGCTCGGTGCTGGGAAGGGCTCTTGCTAAATCAGTCTGTTGACTGTTCTCCGACTCTTGAACTAACAAGGAAAATATGTGAGGAAACCTGGCCTTCGGTGGTGGGTGCTGCTGCAGAGGCTTCCTTGTCCCCCCAAGCTGCGTTAGGTCCCCACGGTTCCCCTCTGCCAGGGTTTGGCTTTGTGCTTCAGTAACCAGAAGGTGACATGCAATATTTATGGAGCAAAAAACCTTTCTGTGCAAAGGGAAGTGGCTTATCCTACAGCAGCTGCTTTGAAATCCATAGTGCTTGAAATGAAAGCACAAACCAGCACATTCCTCTCGCTTTTATACCTGACTGACATCACGCTGAAAGAGGAGAACCCCACTTCTCATGAGGGATGGAGCAGAAGCCACTGTGAGCCACAGGCAAGGGCTTGGAGGACCCCGGGACTGGTGAGATGAGAGCATCTAGCATGAATGTCCTCACGTATAAACACTCTGCAGAGATGCTGTGCCCTCCCCGGTAGTTGCTATCTCATTCCATTCCCCCCCCCATCTTCTTTTCTTTGCTCGTGGCAGAGGCTAAGCACTCCTGTGCCGGTGGAAAACAGCCCAGGGAGGCTTGCAAAACTGCAGTGGTGGGAGCTTTCATGATTTTATTTTATTTTTATTATAAGCCCTGTGGCATTTGATGTTCTTTTGCATAAATCCCAGCTGCTGGAAACAGGGGCACCAAATGAAAGCTGAGAATCTCATGCTATTAAAGCAAAAAAAGTCTGGTTTGAGTCCCTGTGGCTGAGCCACATTTTAAAGTCTTTTTTTCTGAAGTGTGATGTAGGACTTGGAAGCACAAAGGCAAATCCCCCTCACCTAATATACACACAACTTTAAAAATGGACTTAACATTGTTTTGTGACTGAGGAACGGGACTAAGGTATGGGTTTTGAATGCTTGGAGCCAGTGGTGCTGAATTTGTGCCGATAACTATTAGTATGTGGGAAGGTAAAACAACAGTCCTTGTGTGTTGTGTCCCTCTTGAAGGCTATGTGGTTTGGGTTTTCTGTTTGTTTGTTTTCTTTCCCTTCCAAAACAACACAAAGAGACTGAGACCTCAAAGGAAGGGAGGAACTTTTCATCTCCTGCTTCTGAGTATCTCTGCTGTTTCCTAGTGTCTCCTCTCGCAGACAGATGACCGGGGAGTCAATCTTGTTTGGAGTGATGAACTCAGACGTTTCTGTGGGAGATATCTCCTCCCAGGGCATGGTGGGCATCTCCACCAGGCAACCCAACATGCTGTGGCTGATGATCCCCAGAGTGGGGCAGGAAACCTGGGCTCCCTCCTGCAGGAGCCTGTGGAGCTGCTCCAGCATCCATTCTGCAGGGTTCTCTGGAAATTAGTTGAAACGTCATTTGGCCTCAAGTATTTAACCGCAGGACTCTGCCCGTGGTGGTACAACTTTTCTGGTGAAGCACCAGGGAATTTTCTCCCCTCTCTCCTTTTCTATAAACCATGGTTGCTATAGCAAACGGGCTTTTGAATAAACAGTCGTTTCCTGGAGATCAAAGCAGAAATCGCTGTACCGTGCAGGTAACCCTGCCTTGCCGGAGCGTTTTGGGGATGGTTAATTTAATCAGCTTAGAGTTTCTTCTCACTGGCCTGCTGTGTGGGTATGCAACTCGTATAGCTCGCAGAGAGACACCAGCTTTGTAGCTACTCTTTGTACTTCCCTGAAAAAAAAAGCATTTTGCATTTTCTGTGGGCATGCCCTGACCTGTTTAGCCAGGGACTTTTTTGGATTGCTACCCCTTTGATATGGATGTTGACTGGAGATTTGAGCATTCTTGAAAATCCTGTATCATAAAGAAATGTTCATTATCCCATGCACTAGACTGCTGGGCTATGTAAAGCATCTGCAGCTTTTAATTCTCTTCAGTTAGAAGTACCTTTTCTTTCAAACAAACAAAAAAGAAAGCTGATAACAGTAGCAGATTCCCTAAGGTTTTCCTTAGCGAAGGGAGGCCACTGCAGCTTGCAGGGATGTCTCGCTGGGTGAACACCCTGAGCTGTGGCTGGGTGCCCACGGGGACCCCTCCACGTGAATCCTGTACCGGACCAGGGCTCTCCAGGCTTCTGGCTATGTGGTTTGGGTTTTCTGTTTGTTTGTTTTCTTTCCCTTCCAAAACAACACAAAGAGACTGAGACCTCAAAGGAAGGGAGGAACTTTTCATCTCCTGCTTCTGAGTATCTCTGCTGTTTCCTAGTGTCTCCTCTCGCAGACAGATGACCGGGGAGTCAATCTTGTTTGGAGTGATGAACTCAGACGTTTCTGTGGGAGATATCTCCTCCCAGGGCATGGTGGGCATCTCCACCAGGCAACCCAACATGCTGTGGCTGATGATCCCCAGAGTGGGGCAGGAAACCTGGGCTCCCTCCTGCAGGAGCCTGTGGAGCTGCTCCAGCATCCATTCTGCAGGGTTCTCTGGAAATTAGTTGAAACGTCATTTGGCCTCAAGTATTTAACCGCAGGACTCTGCCCGTGGTGGTACAACTTTTCTGGTGAAGCACCAGGGAATTTTCTCCCCTCTCTCCTTTTCTATAAACCATGGTTGCTATAGCAAACGGGCTTTTGAATAAACAGTCGTTTCCTGGAGATCAAAGCAGAAATCGCTGTACCGTGCAGGTAACCCTGCCTTGCCGGAGCGTTTTGGGGATGGTTAATTTAATCAGCTTAGAGTTTCTTCTCACTGGCCTGCTGTGTGGGTATGCAACTCGTATAGCTCGCAGAGAGACACCAGCTTTGTAGCTACTCTTTGTACTTCCCTGAAAAAAAAGCATTTTGCATTTTCTGTGGGCATGCCCTGACCTGTTTAGCCAGGGACTTTTTTGGATTGCTACCCCTTTGATATGGATGTTGACTGGAGATTTGAGCATTCTTGAAAATCCTGTATCATAAAGAAATGTTCATTATCCCATGCACTAGACTGCTGGGCTATGTAAAGCATCTGCAGCTTTTAATTCTCTTCAGTTAGAAGTACCTTTTCTTTCAAACAAACAAAAAAGAAAGCTGATAACAGTAGCAGATTCCCTAAGGTTTTCCTTAGCGAAGGGAGGCCACTGCAGCTTGCAGGGATGTCTCGCTGGGTGAACACCCTGAGCTGTGGCTGGGTGCCCACGGGGACCCCTCCACGTGAATCCTGTACCGGACCAGGGCTCTCCAGGCTTCTCGGTCATCTGTCCCCGAGGAATCTGAGGGCTATTTGTGTCCCTTTAAAATGTCACTTGGCAGGAGAGTCGCAGTCTAAAGTGGCCCTTCCTGCTTGTCCTTGTGCTGCTCAAGCTTTGTCCCAAACATCCCCCCCAAAGTGCTGGAACAGTTGTTTGCAGCTCAGGAGTGTCGCGCTGTGCGTCGTGCCTGAGCATAGTGGAGAGAGACCCAGAAAAACAGCATGTTCCCAAACCTGCAAACTTTGTTCAATAGCTGGCCAACCTCCTAGAGGAAAATCCTTTCCTTTCCCTTTCTCCTTTCCCCCAACTGCAGAAGCTTAAATCTATGCCAGATCTGGCTGCGTCCTGTCCTGAGCCCCAAGAGCACCCAGCACTCTGCTACTGGCAGGGCCATGCTCTGGTACCCGTGAGATGCTGTGGGATAAGCCCTGCTGGGCAAGCTGGTGTGGGAGTGGTGTTTGCTGGACCAGTTTCTGAAGTTCTACTGGTCCAGAACGTGAGCAAGACAGCCCCAGTCACTTCTGCAGGGCGGGTAGGCGAGGAGCACTTTGGCCAGGACGTGGCTGTGGGGCAGGGATATCGCTGTGTCCCCTCCCTGTCCTTAGGGTCAGATGGATGTGCATCAGCTTGGCTGGGGATGGGAACTGGAACAAGAGATGTAGCCCAGTGGTTTCTTTAACGTTTGCAGGGTCAAACAATTCGCTGCTCAGAGTGGTGGAATTGAGCTGGGTGGGTGACCACTTCTGCTCTGACCTTGGGGCTGTGTCTTTGTCAGCCAGGGCTCTGCAGAGCGGGTGTTTGTGTGGCATCCTCCCACCTACCCTGCCACACGCTCTCCTGCAAAGCAGTAAGGCTTCTCTCTGCCTTGCTCTCCCGCGGATTGTTCACTGCCTTTCCCAGAGACATGGAGGTCTAAAACTTCTTCTGCCCTCCTCTCTGCCGTAGAGCTGGGCAGCGGGTTGCACGGGACCAGTGTATCTCTTCTGTCTGGTGAACGTGAGCGGTAGCATTCGGACTCCTGGCAGGTCGCTGGAAATCCTATTTTGGGTAAAGCTGGGGCTTTCCCTTAAAGCAGGGTTGGAAACAGAGGGATTTTGATCAACCACCAAGAGCAACTTAGGCAGCAGGCAAATTACTGCAGCCGGGCCAAGTTCAAGGGCACTTCTACAGGTAGTAACATGACAACACAAACTAGAATAGAAGCCTTTGTCTGCTGTCCTTTATACAGGGTAACGTCACAAGAAAAGATTATTGAAGCTATAATAATGCCTTGTGATTACATACCCTTGTCATCTATACACCGTGGAATGCTTTTATAAAAAGAGACCTGGTATCATTATCCCGGTTATTAGAAAGGGGAGCGGAGGCACAGACAAGAATTTGCCTAAAGTTTAGCCAGCAGGTAAATGGTACTTGGGAATAAGTCTTATGTGCTGAATCCCAGTCCAGGGTTATAACTATAAGGCCATAGTTTTATGAAAAGAAAATAGCAGACAAGAAGCCTATAGGCAAATCAGTTTTCAAAGCACTGTAAAACTTTGTTTAGAAATGAATCACAATAAGCTACATTCCCACTTGGCTGGCTTACCAAGGGAAATGCTAAGGAACAATGTTTGCATATATGTGAATATTTATGAACTACCTGGGTATAGGAGATGGTGCCTTGAAACATAGCTTCAGACTGTGCCCTGGAACGAGGGATAGATTGCAGGTTTAGACTTCTTTATTTTATTTCAGATATAGCCTGAAAGTTGTCATTTGGGAGGGAGGGATGGCCTTTTGCAGACTTTATGGCTTGAGGTGGTTTCCATTGACTTCAAAGCCCTCACTGAAACAGTTAAATAGCGAAACTCTTGTCTTGTGTGGTGGATCTAGGCACCTTGTGTTGTGAATTTGGGGATGATCAGAACAAATAACTGTTTCTAGGTAAATGGCAGGCAGGAGCAGAAAACTTGTCAAGTCCTTTGCCACTTCTTCAGCGAGTCGTTCTCCTGGCCAGGCGAGGCTTTGAGGCTGCATTGGAACTCCTGGCTGTTAATAAAAGACATCAGGAAACTTGTCCTGGGTCAAACTCCAGCTCTCATGGTGAGCTCTGCCCTTCTGAAATGCATCATCTATTTTAGATGCTGCCACAAACTCGGGGCGCTTGAGGTTGGTGTATCTTCCCAATGAAGAAGCAACTCTTTCCTTTGAGCTATTTATTTTAAAGGATTTTCTGTGTTTTGCTGCCCATCCAGTAACAAATGCTCATGGTGAACCGAGTGGCCTCTAAATGCTGATTAACTTGGTGAGAGATGGGGGAATCCCAGTCCCAGCCCTCAAAGCAGCAAAGGCTTTGCCCCGTGCCCGGGCAGAGCGCCATTCCCTGGGTGTTTTTCTGGTTTCTATAGCAAATGAAGAGTGCTGGCCTTCCTCCCACCAACCCTGCTCCACGAGATCGATCCTGGGAGCCCGGTTGTGGTCTGGTCCCCGAAGGGAGATTGCATGAAGGAGCCTGTGTGTGTGCGTGTGTTGTGGTTAACCCTTCCTGCAGTGCTTAGCATCCCAGGTACTGCTGCCTGGTTGTGGCCCTCCTGACTCTCTGCTCTGCATCTCCTGGCTGGTTGTGTTCACTGGCCATGGGTGTTCTTGGATTCTCATCCCTCTGGGATGCTGGCTACCAAGTCGGGATGGTGAATTCAATGGGGTCGCTTATCAGCCCTTGTCAAAAAGAAACCAAAATGCCCTGTGTAATTCTAGCAAGGGGAAGGATGCTTTTTGCAACATCAAAACCATTTGGTTAAACTAAAAGGAGTTTTGTGTTCTGCCAGTATTTCAGTAGGAAAGGGAATATTTCTGCCAGCTGGGGTGTGGGGTGTGTGTAGTTCAAGGAAATATTTTGTCATCTCAGAATGATTTAGATGTGAAAAACTCATCCTCGGTCTCCCTGTGATCAGCAGGGAGCTCTGCATTTCGAGAGGAGGATGCAGTGTTATCTGACTTTGTTCTTGATAAAGTTTTCCTGCTCTGAAACTCTGTAAGCCTTGGGTTTCCTCACTTGCTGCCCTGCATCTTCTTTCCCCGGCTTGTTATGGGGACAGACTTTTTTTTTTTAATTTCAAATATTTTTCTCTGTAGGTTATTTTGTTCAGAAAAAGGGGGGAGAAAAGGTTTATTATATTTAAAGTCTCTGAATAGTGTCCTTGTCTCTGAGGGAAAATTGGCAAGCTTGGAGCACTCTCTTACAGAGAGCTAATTATTTCGCTTCCACCTACAGCATACTTGCCATGTCAGACAAGCTGTTGACATTTGCGCTCTGCTGTGGCAGCAAAGAGGCTTCTGGTGGCTTCTGTATTGTTTTATGGCCTCTGCAGTGTGTGCTGAGGGCCAGCAGCAGCCAGAGGGGAGCACGGAGCTGGTGGCTTTTGCAGATGCTGGTGGTTCTTCGGGTGTTCGTCCCCTCTTGTGTTTCTGACCCAGGGGCCTCGTGGGGCTGTAGGAATGAGATTGGGAAGGACGGTGTGTGTCCTCAAGTGCGTAGCTGGCTGTTGTAGTGGTTTGCCCTGTCTTCAGCCCCCAGGAATTAGCTGGAATCAGCTTTGAATCAGCTTTGAATCAGCCCATCTGGCTTACAAGCAACGTTGGCGTATTCCGTTCCCCGCTTCCTTCCAGCCCTCTGGCACGTGTTGGGTGAAAAGCGTCGGGCAGGAGGGTGGTGGGGAAAGGTGCCAAGTTAAGCGGGCGTAGGAATGCGATCCATCTCCTCCCTCCTCTCCATAATGTAAACTTAATCCTTGGACTTCGGTCGGAGCAGGGTAGGCTGGCTGAGATAACGGGGAGACTCGACACGCTTGGGAAAGAAACTTCACCGGGCAGGAGGCCCCTTGATTTTAAAGGAGAGAGTAGATCTGACCAAATGGTATTTAAAAGCCAAGGTGGTGCTCCCCCAAACCAGGTGCTGTGGTCCTGCAGGCCCCTGTGCTATGGGGAGAACGAGGGGAGCTGCTCTGGGAAGGCTGATCCAGCGTGGCTCCTCTTGCAGCCAGCAGGACAGCAAAGCTTCGCAGCAAACCACCAGGGCTTGGGTTCAGATGTCAAACAGAGGGAGCAAAGGACGTGCCCCTTGACCATGACTAAAAGCGGTTTCTGTGCCTAAATATATCACTGCGTTCTTTCCACCACGAGGAACAGCTCTGTCCTCTGGGGTTTGTGTCGCTCGGAAGCTGAAGCCCCTTTCTCAGTCCTGGGAGGTAGAGTTTGTGTCCAGGGATTTTGCTGGAGCCAGGAGGATGGGCTCAGCCCTTCAGACCAGGGGACGTGATGGGCTTGGAGGGACAGGGGACATAGCCACAGGGGGTGGCTCTCCACCCCACACCCGGGTGTTTGGAGGTGCTGGTGTGGGTGGAAGCCCCAACAGATAGGTAGGACTGGATATGAGATATTAGTACGGAAAGCACCTGACTTCCCTGTGTGTCCAGGCCATGGCCGGGCTGCAGAGGCAATACTGGTGTGTCAGGGTATGTGTGGAGGCTGGCATCTGTGTCCTGGGTGGGCACTCTGCGTGTGGGACTGGGCTTTCCCTGTGTGCTTCTGGCACACGATTGTCTCAGGGTGGAGCTTGAGGTCCGGATCTGTCATTTATCTGAGTGCCTTTTGGGCAAATGGCTGTTTATGTTCTTGGTGTCCCACTTCTTATTTGCTGCAGCCAGCATTTCTGGGCTGGGGGCATCCCCTCCACGGGTTTTGTGCAGACCTTGGCCTGCCTCCAGATGCTTCTGACCTTGTCCACGTCCTCTCGGTGCTACAGCAAAATGCAGAGTTTGAGAACAGAACTAGTTGTTGCCTCTGTCCTCTCTTTTCCATGGCATGTGTATTATGGGGCTGAGCAGTAGTGCGGGATGGCCACCAGTAAGCTACTGGGTGACTCTGGTACTGAAGAACTGGCTGGGAAGGCTGGTGTTCGGCAGCTGATGAATGACCATCACTGGCAATGGGGCAGGAAACTTTCTGCTCTTCTAGATTCGGGAGGGAGGGCTGCGGGAGGATGCTTTCCTGGACTTGCTCCTCTGCCTTTTGAGTCGAGACCAAAAGCCCTGGAGACTGTCTGGGCTCTTGGCTTCCCACCGCTCCTGCAGGGCTCGGAAAGGAGCCTGTCTCGCCCGCGGAAATGCCGGGAGGAGGCCTGCGTTGCTGTGACTCCTCTGTACCCCGTCGCAGGCAGGGAGGTCTGGACCATTTCCTCCAGCCCCCCACCACCCCCTGCGGTGCCAGGGCAGTCATCCCATGCTACGGGTGCTGTGGTGCCAGCACGGTCTGTGTGAGGAACCTCCAGGAACCCCGGTCCTGCCATGGGCTCGGTGTGCTGAAGGGGGACTTTGTCCCCTGCCAAAGCCAGGAAATGTTTTGGGTGGGTTGGGGGTGGACACAGGGGTGCTGGTGCCAAGGTGGGCTCCTCCTGCACTGCTGGAGGACAGTCACTGGGACCACCGCCAGCCTGTCTGCTCTGCAGGGTAGGGGAGGAAGGGGGAGGAAGGCACTGTTGGCTGTGACTCCCTTCTGATGGTGGAAGGGCAGCACTGGGTTCTGTGGCCAAAGCCTTTGCCCTCGGTGTCCAGGGTGCGGGGAGCTCGGCTCATCACCCTTGGGGGCTCTGCAGGAGGGACCATCCTGCTGCGTGTCCCCTGGAGGGGCTGGCGGGGAGCAGGGAAGGGCTCTGCAGCTGCTGTTACTCAATGGGGCCGTCTGTTGAAATTCAGGCAGTGGTACATGCCTTGTGGTTTTCGCCCGAGGTGATGCTGCCTCGGAGTGCCACCTCCCCTCCCAACCACCAGTTTTGCTGTGGTGGGAGGAGGTTCCAGACTTCCCCCCTTGGGCAATCCCCTTACAGAAAAGCAGGCTCAGCTCTCTTGCTGCAGTCTAAAAAGAAGCTTTGTAAAAGTTACCATAAGTGGTTTTTTTCCCCCTTCTTCCCTCCAGCACCCCAGCTCGAGCGGGGTCCACTCACTCCCTTGCGCTTGGGTTGGTTGTGGTGATGAGCAGACCTCCCTCCCGTGGTTGCCTCCCATGTGAGATGGCTTCAGAAGTGGTGGCAATTGCCTGGATGGGCTGAGAGGACGGGTGGGCTTCAGCTTGCAGCATTGCTGGCTCAGCAGATTGGCCCTGCAGGATGCTGACACAGCGCCTGGGGGCACGAAGGGTTGGTAGGTGAGAGTCCCCGTGAACTGTCCTGCACCGTCCTCCCCACTCACCCAGAGAGAGCCCAGGGGCAGCCAGGGCCTCCAACTCGCTCTGGTTCTTTCTCTTTTCTCTTTCCTTTTGTTGTGTTTTTGCTGAAGGCCAGGGATTTCTGCCTCCCACCTCGCTCTGGGTCACAGGAGCGGTTGCTGTTTGCTGCGTTTCTTCCGCTTTTCCCGTAAGCGGGTGGGTGATGCCAGGAAAGCCCTGCTCTCCCCGCCGTGGTACCCACACAGCCACGTCTGCCCCCAGCTCCTTCCTCCTGCATCTTCCTCCTGGGTCTGCACATGGGGGGCAGCCCAGGGACCCGTCAGCCTCCTCCCATTTCCCTGCAAAGGCAGCTGTGCATGGAGAAGGACCAAAACCTCTGATGGCCAGCGTGGCTGAGGCTGGCTGTGGCACACCACACTGCTTCTCCATGTCCTGCTCAAACTCAGAGAACACTGGGATGGAAATGATTACTTCTAATGGCAGCATCCCCATGTGGAGCTTTGTGCCAGCTCAGCATCCTGGAGAGAGGGGAGGTGGAAGGGCTGCCATGGCTGGCAAGGAGGCAACCTGGAAAGCAATTCCCTTCCCCAGCCCGGTCTATAAATGGAGCACAGTTTACTTTAAAATGTTTATTTTTTCTTATCTCACCCGGTCTCTCCGTGCCAGTGCAAGGCAGGGGAGCTGGTGGCTATGCTGGAGGGTGCTTTCCCCTGTGGGTGACGAGGACGCCTCTGAGTTGCGCCGTGAAGGTGGCAGAGGCACGAGGCTGTGCGTGGGTGACAGAGGCTGCCGTGGCAGCAGGATGCTGTGGGTTACCTTCTCCCCGGCGGCACGCAGCTGCTTAAACAAACAAAATGAAACCTTCTGCTGCAGATTAGGAGAGGAAATTGCTGAAGTACTTCAGTTTTGAAGCTGTTTCTGGGCCAGGCAGGGTGGATCCTGGGGACACAACGGCAACCTCCCGTGCCTGCTGGTGCTGATGCTCAGGGCTCAGTGTGGAGGGAGGTGGCTGGGTGGTTACAGGGTGGTGTGTACCCATGTAGTAATGTCTGGGGTGCTCTGGAGCACCATGATGACTCCAAAGCAATTGGGCTATTCAACCTGCAGCTGCAAAAGCAGCAAAGTCATGGCAAGAGCCTGGAGGCGCCTGCCACCTTCAGTGACCTGGGAGCCACTGGGCTGCCAGCCAAGGGCTCCTCCATCCTAAGGGAGACCTGGTGGCTTCTCTGTGCAGGAAACACCTGGCTGCCCAGGAGCACCACCCCCGAGATGAGCTGCCCCCAACTTTCTCAGCTGATGGCTTCTATTTTTCTCTCTCTTTCTGACTAGAAGAGGCATTTCTCCAGCGGTGCAGCAGGGGGAACAGTTCATGGGCCTCTGCCCTCTGACATGCCAATCAGATGAGTAATGCTGGGCTGGGGTGTGTCCTCCCCTCTTAATTGGGCTTCAATTGCAAACTTCAGTTTAGGGACATCAGCTGGTCCACCCTTGGGGACTGTGCAGTGTTTGGTAAAAACACCTTTCAAGATAAGTTTGGTTGTTTTTTTTTCCTTAATGTTGTGGAAAGTTCTAGGAGTTCAAACACACCCAAAAGACAGGACCAGTCCTGCCCAGGGTGGGAGGAGCGAGCAGGCTCTCGGTCCTACCTGGGAAGACTTCAGTATCTGGGCAGAAGATGCCACTCCTGCTTTGCCAGACCCAGAAACTGCACTGGGCTCTACTCCATCCTAGGTTTGTCTTCTGGTTTGGGGTCCTCCTGGTGTAAGGTGCCAGAGAGATTCTCCTGGCACAGTGTCCAATTTGCTGTTTTGAGCTGCAAAGTCATATAATGCCTTTTCATAAAGCATGGTGCCTCCTTGCATGGGTACAACTTGAAGGCCTGTGTCTTTAAGAGCACTTAATTTAAGCCGTAGCTGTTTTATACATACGTATGTATATTTATTCTCCTGGGCAACCCCAGGCTCACTGGACCCTGCTTCCTCTCCTCCCAGGCAGTCACTTATTACTCCAGCAGCCCAGAAAATGGCCCCAACCCCCCCCCCCCCCCCCGCCCCCCTCCCCCCCCTCTCGCTCCACACCACCCGCAAACAAAAGGCACCCCCCCCCCCCCCCCCCGCCCCAGGCCGCCTTGCTCCCACTTGGGCTACAAAATGCTTTCAGGTCCTGCTGTGCCTGAAGGCAGGATTAGGACGAGCCATGGGAAAAATCAAGGTCACTGACAGAGCCCTTTAACTTGAGTGGACTTTTGCTTTCAAATCTAAGTTTCAATTTAATTTTGCCTGTGGAAAAGTTTCTTGAAAGATGATGTGGCTTCTGCATGCGGGCCTCTTCATTCATGCTGTTTCATGAAAAGTGTAGGAGAAAAGGGCGCTTTTTTTTTTTTTTTTTTTTTTTTTTAAACAGCAATGCTCTAACTGTAGTGCAAGGGTTTGGGAGGCAGCGAGAGCGGGTCCCTTTTTCTCTCTCTCTAAACCAGCTGCCCAAATCTGTGTCTGTGCGTGCAGCTCGTGTGTCCCCGTCCAGCCAGCCCAGCGCGGTGCCTGGCTTTCTTGGCCATGGTGTTGAACCTCCAGTCTGTGGGGCTTTGGTCCTGCTGGAAGGCAGCCGTCAGCCCCTCGTGCTGCTCAGACAGCTCCGGGATGGGAGCTAACAGGGAGTTTTGCAGCTGCCTGTAGACAGAAAACGAAAATGCCAATAGTGCTAAATCCCCAGGATTTCTAACAGCTTTGAGGTGGCAGCGGGAGGGAGAGCTCCTGTTGCTGCTTTGTGCCTCCCCCCCGCCCCGGGAGCCTTCGGCGAGGAAGTCCCTGGGTTTCTTGTGCGGAGGAAATGGTTATAAACAGGATGTTTGCTCCAGCCCCGTTCCAGGCTGCTCACCACAAACCCTGTAACGGGAGCTTGGACCCCCCTCGCCCAGACACCAGGCAGGAGGAGGAGGAGGAGGTGTGGGTGCTCCCCCCAACTCTAATCAGTGTGAAGGACTGCTTTCAGACTGTCAGCACTGGGGCAGAGACACCCCCCCTCCCTGGCCAGGTCTCGTGTCTCTGTCTTAGGAGTCCACGGGAGCTTTTTTGGGATGAGGTGTGTGAAACCTTTGTTTTGGGGTGCTGCTCCAGCTCCGCAGCGAGCCCCGTGCAGGGTCCCAGGTCCTGCATGTGGCGGGGGGATTGCTGGGGCTGGCTGAGCACAGAGGTGTTGAGAGGTGACACGCAGCGTGGAGACTGGCACTGTCACCAGCGTGGTTCCAGCTCCAGCTGTGGCTTGGGACAGCCTGTGTATCCAAGCACACGGAAACAGTCCAAAGCAAAGAGTTAAGCTCTTTTGCAGCCTCTGGGTGAATCACCAGCCTCCTGGCTGCACAGAGGCACATGCTCTTGTCAACAGACCCCTTCTAGGATCCTCCCAGCTTGTTCCTCATCACTGCCGGAGGGACAGGCTGCCCACCCTGGGGTGTCAGCGACCGCCCGACCGTCCCCCTCCCTGCTGCGGGACTGGGAATGGGACCAGCAGAGCCTCTGCTCTCCCCCAGCTTCCCGCATCCCCCACGCACGGGGACAGCCATGTGTTGCTGCCACCGGGTCTGCCTTCCTACCTGCTTCAGTGGTAAAACGTTTTTCAGGCTGGCCCTGCTCCTGGAAGGAAGTGTGTGGTGTATGAGCTATGGGATTGCCAGTTGCGTTTATTTAAATCTGGTTTTCTGGGCTGAAACAAGCCCATTAAGTTTTTGGATGTTCAGACTATCTGGCCACACCCGTAATTATTCTTTGGCATCTCTGCCCTTGTTGAAAATGCATATTTTTAAGTTTTCCATATTTCCCATATTCCCAGTGCCTGGCTCGCAGCCTGCTGTGCCTGCATAAACAGACATGGTCGTGCTGGTTCAGATGGACTGATTTCCCTAATTTTCTCATTGCTAGACTGTGAACCCAAATGAAACTTTGTGAGATGAAATGCATCCCACATGGATCCAGAGTAGGGTGCAGTGTAGAAGCTCAGTGTGTGTGACCAGAGCACGTTTCGGCAGTGTCCCTGGTAGGACACCCCAGTGCAGCATCTGCCTGGGGAGGGGGGGATCACGTTGGGCTCCCGGGGGTTCTGCTGACCGGGGTGGCTGTAGCTGTCACCCACCCGGCTGCCCTTTGTGTTTCTTGCTCCCTGGAATTGAAATTACATTCCTGTGTAAGAGGAGCTGCGTGAGATGCCGGGGGACTTGATTTAGTTGGGCTGCACAGGGGCAGAGGCTGTAAAGCTGGATGCTAAGCATTAGCGATGACAGCAGCCAGGGTCACCTGGGTGGCAAAGGCCACATTAGCAGCTGATTCAGGCTGGGCTTTTGAAGTTTTGGGACTGTTTAGATTCAAGAGCTGAGCCTTGGTTCAGTGATGAGACAGGCTCGTTCGTACAGGCAGGTTTTCTTCTAGCCAGAACGGTGTAAAGCTGCGATGCTCAGGTTTACATGGGATCGGGAAAGCCCTTGCATTCCCAGTTGGCAGGCTGATGTTGGTGTGGGGCTCGTGTTGGGGTTCACTTCTGGCATTTTGGGCTCTTCAGAGCCCAGGAAGGGCTGGTGTCTGATGGCGGTGTTAGTTTGCTCTGGTTAATGTGATGAGGAAGACTATTGGTTGATAATTGGTTGAAATGAGCCTCCTAGAGTTGGGGTGAGATGGGGCACAGGGGATCCCGCGGGGATCTCAGTGCCTGGTGACACAGCAGCAGTAGGCAATTCTTGCCTTTCCATTTGCTGATGCTCTGGTTCAAGGTATAAACTCCAGAAAAGGTGTGTTGACATGGCCCATCTGTGTGAGGGCTGTGCTGCCCCGCCAGCTTCTTCCCTTCCAGCCTCCTGCTCGGCTCTTGGTTTGTGAACGGTTTGAGTCTTCCCAGTTGCTGTTCCCTATCTGCCTGTTCCCCAGCCTGCTTCAAATGCCTCTCCAGGCCTGGCCTCTGGTTATTTTTCTCTGCTTCCTCCGACAGTGCCTGTGTCGGGCTGCCCAACCTGCCTGGGTTCCTTTTCTCAGCATTGTCTCCCTCTGTGACTCTTGGATCTGGGCCGATTCTCGCAGAGCAATTTAAGGTTTGCTCCATCCCAGCACCTGATCCTGCTCCCCTTCTCCTTCAGAACAAAGCAGTTGTGTCTCCCACCATGGTGCAGGGCGATGATAAGCATAGAACTGCAGGACAAAAGGGTGGGGTGTGGCTCACCTGGAGCTGCAGGATTAAGCCATGGGAAAGAGGGAGCTTGAACCTTCTCCCCTCATCTCCTGGTCCAGTCCTTAGAGCAGCGTTTAATAGCATGACCTCCACTTGAAGGACTTAGAGAGCTGTGCTGGTAAACACCGCCTTCAGCTAGCTCGGTCCTTGTCCTCAAAATAAACTCTGGCATTTCACCTCTCCGGTATGTTGCCCTGTGTCGCCTCAACAAGGAGAAGAAGAGCTTGTCGGGGAGGTGAGGCACCTCTTGTCCCCTGTAACCCCTGCTTGAAACTTTAATCTGTTTATCTGAGCAGCCTCCTCTGCCCCCAAGGGGAGCTGGGGGTGGCACTGAGCTCCCCCTGCCCTGGGAAAGGCTCTGGCCGAGTTTGTGCAGAGGTGAGGGGGATGAGGACCTGCATCCCTGGGATGCTGGGGAAGGGCCCACCTGGTGGGTGCTGCCCACCCTGCAGGAGCATTGGGGGGGCAGCGGGGGCCGGGCAGGACCCTGTGCACGTCCCTGGGAGAGAAACAGCAGCAATCTGGTGAATGTACTCGACCTCTTTATTGACATATTTTCTCCTCAAGTTGCTCAAAATCAAGAGAGCAATGAACTACTGAGCAGTGGGGGCAGAAAAGAGGAAAAAAAAAAAAAAGTGGAAAAAAAATATAAAAAATTGAAGACCCAACAGCCCTCCCCATCTCTCATTTGGCAAATAAAATCCTGCCTGATTTCTCCCGGCCACGTCAGCTCCCAGCTATGACAGCTATCTCATCCTGTTGGCAAGGCCGCTCTCTGGAGCTCCAAAATGCAATGGGAAGAGATGTAAACAGAGAGGAACCCGGAGCTGAAGCTGGCTGCTTGGGGTGGGCGTCCAGGTACGGGACCAGGCACCACTGCTGGGGGTGTCACAGCGATGGGGACGGTCCCTCCCAGATGGCTGCTGTGGGCTGTGTGCAGGATCTGGCCCCAGGGCTTGGGTGATGGTGCTGGGGATGCCCAGGGGATGTGTCCTGAGGAGCACCGAAGCCTCTGCATTCCTGTGTGGGGACAAAAGGGGCAGCTTTTCCACGTGGGGAAGCAAAACCCAACGCTTTTGTCTTCCTTTTCTCTAGCCAGTGGGCTTAGCTCAGTCAGACACAGACCTGAGTTTAATTCCTCTCTCTTTGTTTCCCCAGATCATGATTAACAGCCCTCCCCATCTCTCATTTGGCAAATAAAATCCTGCCTGATTTCTCCCGGCCACGTCAGCTCCCAGCTATGACAGCTATCTCATCCTGTTGGCAAGGCCGCTCTCTGGAGCTCCAAAATGCAATGGGAAGAGATGTAAACAGAGAGGAACCCGGAGCTGAAGCTGGCTGCTTGGGGTGGGCGTCCAGGTACGGGACCAGGCACCACTGCTGGGGGTGTCACAGCGATGGGGACGGTCCCTCCCAGATGGCTGCTGTGGGCTGTGTGCAGGATCTGGCCCCAGGGCTTGGGTGATGGTGCTGGGGATGCCCAGGGGATGTGTCCTGAGGAGCACCGAAGCCTCTGCATTCCTGTGTGGGGACAAAAGGGGCAGCTTTTCCACGTGGGGAAGCAAAACCCAACGCTTTTGTCTTCCTTTTCTCTAGCCAGTGGGCTTAGCTCAGTCAGACACAGACCTGAGTTTAATTCCTCTCTCTTTGTTTCCCCAGATCATGATTGAGTTCTGCCCAGGCGGGGCGGTGGATGCCACCATGCTGGGTGAGTGCAGCGTGCGGTGCCGGGCTCTTCTCCGTGCTCGGGGCGATGCCCACAAGGGGTTTCCAGCCTCTGGCATGCTTTCAGGGGCAACCTATGGACAGACGGCAGGTGTGGGTTCCCCAGCTTCTCCAGCCACCCTTTCTCTCCCATGAGTTTGCCTATTTTCATACCCGGAGCAGAAGGTGTGGTGGCCCCGGGGCGTTTCTTGAGCTACTTTGATGTCCTTTTGTGATTTAAATGCTGGGATCAGCAGATCACAAGGCATAGGGAGAAGGGAGAGTCTGGCTGGAGGGGAAAGATGGCTTTAAATATTTATTTGCCAGGGGCACCGAGTGGTTGGGATCCTGTTCCCACAGCTTCCCGGGGAGAGCAGCGGGGCTGAGATGTTTAATCTGGGCGTCTCTCATGATGAATCTCCCAGGATCTTCTTGCTGACTTCTCCGTATGGTATCGGTCATCTGCTGAAGCAGTAGAGCGTCCGAATAAACTGCAGTTTGCAGTAATTCCAGGAATCTTCCAATTTTTAACTCCTCCCTTCCATGTAAAGCCGCTGGGACAGGGAGGGTGTGGGTGTTCCCCAAAAACAGCCCTGCCTGGTGCCACAGCCCCTCTGTGCAGGGGCTGTACGGACCCCAAGGGGGGTGACATCCTCTCCATGTGACAAACACGGAGCTCTGACGTCTTCTTGCCCGGATCCCCGGGGACAGAGCTGTGTCTCCCAGGGGTTACATCCTTTCAGCTCTGATATTTCCAAAGGCCTCACTTTCTTTTTGTTTCCAGGGAAAGTATGGACCCAAATTCATCATCTTTAATTTAGCCCCTAGAACTTGTGCCTCCTTTAGGGAAAAGTGGGTCCGAATCACTGCATTTCACTGCATGAAAAAGTACCTTTTCTGAAAGGCTGGAGGAAATGATGCCTTCCCCCTGGAAAACCTCAACAGGTTTTGTGTCTCTTTGAGACACAAAAATCCCCCTGAGCATTTGTGGGGCCGTGTCCCTGGCAGTCTGTCTCTGGAGGACATGGGAGCACAGAAAACCATGAGGAAGTGTCTTGGTGTGGTAGTGCCATCACCCCCAAATGAGGGGCTGTGAGTTGGAGCTCAGGACTGCTCCTGGCATTAGTAGATTCAGAGTTGCTGAGTGCTTCCTGTCCCACCTCCCCGTCCCCACCAGGGACTGGCATTTGCCTTTGAAATCTTTTGTATGAAACCTGTGGCCTGTTACACCTCGCTTTTGCCAGCTGCTCTGGGGAGAATGAAAATCATCAGCTCCCCCCAGAGCAAGAGAGATCTTGGTCAGGGAAAGGAGGAACAAAGTGAGTGACCCAGCATCCCCCAGCCTTTGGTTAAGAGCTTCGTTCTGAACGAGCATCTGTCCCTGTGGTGGGGGTCTGACCACCAGCCCCCATCCTGGCCTTGCAGTTTGGGCAGTTGGAGTTGTCCGAGGCTTGGTCTGCTCTGCTGCACGCCCAGCCCTGCCGGAGGAGGGATCTGCGCTGCAAGGGGCTCGCAGAGGGAGGGAGGGAGGGAGGGAAGCTCGGGCGATGCTAACCATCTGGAAGTTTGATGGTTTGCAGAGCCATCACCTTAGAAAGCAGTCTCGGATGGTGAAGGCAGCCAGGCAGAGCTCAGCAGGGAGGTCACACCAGTGTGTCCCCCCACAAACTTCAGAAATAGGGACAGAGAGCGGGGCATGAACTGGTGTGCTGGTACCTGGTGCTACCTGAAAAACCAGCTCAGAGCAGTGGGTTGCCTGTTGCTTTGGGAAGTGGTGTGTCCATCATGATGGACAGGGGTGTACGCTGTGTCTCCGTGGCAGGGATCCCTGGGGATGGGAGCCTGGCTGTGTATGGAGCTGCTGAGCCTGTGTTTGACCCTGCTGCTGCCTGCAGCCCAGTTCAGCTCATCCTCTCTGCAGCAGCATCCGCACACTGGGCCAGACCCAGCTTGACGGCAGGGGCCCATTTCCCAAATTGGCAGGGAATTTGCAGTTCAGACCCCCTTCTCGGGCTATGCCTGGGTCCCCCTCCTCGTCCTCCTCATGCCCTATTCCTGGTCCAGGCTCCTCAGCCGTGCATCCCCCGGAGGGACCTATAAACCCGCAGCTTCAAGCAGGCAGGCATTGCGCTACGAGTGCTGGCCTAGGGAATAAATTACCTTAACAAGCCCATTTGCATTCGTCTCCCACTGCTTTGACACATGGACAGTGGTTTTTAAACGGTCTGCTGGGCAGCCCGTGACTTCCTGCGGCTCAGGTGGAGCATCGCTCAAATCCCTGTCCTGTTTAAAGGCTTTCTCCCTCCCCACAGAGCTGGACCGGGGCCTGACCGAACCCCAGATTCAAGTGATTTGCCGCCAGATGTTGGAAGCCCTCCATTACCTCCACAGCAAAAAGATCATCCACCGGGACCTGAAGGCAGGCAACGTGCTCCTCACCCAGGATGGAGACATCAAGCTCGGTGAGCCACACAGGAGCGTGGCAGGCTCTTCGCTTGGCCAGGCTCGTTGGGAGAGCAGCCATGGGCGATGGCGCTGCTTGGCACCATCTCACTACGCCAACGACCGCCATGTGCTGCTGGGAGCTGGAATATGGTGTTCGGCTGTGCCTGAGCATGGGGTGGGATATGGGGGATGCTCTCTGCCTTCTGCCATGCCTGCGGGACATCAGCTCCTTGTCTGCTGGCTGATGAGCTCAGGTGGGAGAAGGTGGGGGGAAAACTTTTGTGGGAGGCCAGGTCTACCATGGAGCTGTGTGCTGTGCTTAGCCCCCAGCTGGGCACCGGGACTCCCCGAGCTGCAGCCGTGCTCAGACGCCTGATGGGTTTTCGTGAATTTATTTAATCCCTCTTTGAACTCGATTTTTATGGGTTTTGGCCTGCTGAGCATCCTGTGCAGGGTGCCAGTTGGCAGGGCTGGGAGCTGGAAGAATTCATCTTATCTCCAGAGCAGGTCTGGTGGTGACAGGGTGGGTTTTGCCAAAGGGTTGCTTTGCCAGCTCGCTGTGGGCTTGAGTTAAATTGGCGTCCACCTGCCTGTGGGGGGATGAGAAGGTAGCTTTGTCTGTGGGGTCTCATCAGAAAGGTGATTTCGTTCTAGACCCTGATGAGGGGTGCTGGCAGCCATGGGCTGTTCTTGGGATGATGGAGACCAGCAAGCCTGGGAAGATGGAAGCTTTCCTGTGACCATGGGCTCTGCTCTGGCATAAGAAATACTCTGCTGACTTGGGCCAAGGGCAACCCATAGTCAGGGATACCCTGAGCCTGAAGTGCAAATGGATAACAGCTCTTCCAGAGGTTATCAGGGCCACCTTTGGAGAGTAAACTGACCTTTAGTGGGCTTGGTACCTTCTGCAGGTCTTACCAGGTTGGGTTGGCTTCAGCAGCTCTCTATAGGAGGCACACAATCAGGGAAAGGCATCACACAGTGGCTGCTGTGCGTGGGGCTGAAGGAAAGAGAAAGAATGCAACAGCACTTTGGTTTTTCTGGTGTAAAATGAGACTTTTTGCTGTGAAATAGCAGTCCTGAAAGTAATCTGCCACAGAGCTGCTTTTGTTTGTTTGTGGAAAAGATCTTGGCTTCGGTCTAGATGCGTAGGGTTTGGATTACAGTAGGGGTGGCTTGTTATGCCCTGTTTTACAGTACATGGGGGGGGAAGGTCCCTGGTGGTTGCGTACCCAAAAGCAAATTTAATTTCTGATGCTCAGTTTAGAGGAAACAGCACATTGTATCATGTTCTTGCCTTAAATGTGTGTTTGCTTTTAAATCTGCGTTTCAGCCAAGTGTGCTAATTGAGAAGGGTCGTTCAGTTTTCCTACAGCATCTAATGTTACTGCTCTTTGCAGCTGACTTTGGAGTGTCTGCCAAAAACATGAAAACCTTGCAAAAGCGAGACTCCTTCATTGGGACCCCTTACTGGTGAGTGACCTGCTTGCTAAGAAATCCTGCGTTCGTGAGGAGCATCGCTCTTCTGAAAATCAGGCTTGCAGAGAAATTGGGAGCTGGTGGCCTTTGGGATGTGTTGGACCACGGTGCCTCACCGAGCACGGGTGGGATGATTTTAACAAGGAGTCTGGGCCAGTGTTCACACGTGCAAGGGTTTCCCGTGCCTGTAGGGAGCTATGAGCAGCCTTGGCTATGTGGGACCATTGCCCGGTGTCACGGTGCCCTGAGCTGGCTGAGGGGCCACCATGCTCCATGCTTGGAGGAGTGAGGGACACACATGTGCTCGCGTGTGTGCACTCACCGCTCCCCCCACCCTGGGGGGTGGAGTGGGCTTTGAAGCGGCTCCAAGCACATGGGAACGACTCCTCGCTCCAGAAATGCAATCTCTAAATCACCCGACTTGCTGAAGGAATGGAATTGGCGAGGATTAATTTATTGTCTGAAGCAACATCCGTGCCAGATGTCAATGGCCTGGGGGTTTCCATGGGCTGTCTGGGCTGTCTCGGCTGGTCTGTGGAAGAAGGAAGGGGGTTGGACCCCTTAGAAATGATGCTGCTGCTTCTGAAACCCCAAGGCTGGGAGGGAAAATGGGTGCAATGGTGTGGATTGTTTAAAGCATTTAATTGCTGCTGCAAGGCTCACATGTGTGGCAGGGGTGTCATCCCTCACCATCCCTGCTCCTTGCTCTGCCCCTTGCAGGATGGCCCCCGAGGTGGTGATGTGCGAGACCATGAAGGACACTCCGTATGACTACAAGGCGGACATCTGGTCCCTGGGAATCACGCTGATTGAAATGGCCCAGATCGAGCCACCCCATCACGAGCTCAACCCCATGAGAGTCCTGCTGAAGATTGCCAAGTCCGACCCCCCCACGCTCAGCTGCCCTTCCAAATGGTGAGGGGTTTTGGGCACCGCAGCCTGGAGTACACATCTCCCAACTTGTGCAGTATTTCAAGAGAGAAAAAATAGTCTTTTTGTGACTGTGACTGTGCTGGTGGTGTACAGGCAGCGCAGGGGGAGCTGCTGCCCACCCACAGCCCTGATGATGTGAGGGTGATCCCATGGCTGTTTTCAAAACATCCTGGTTTTGAAGACATCCTGCCTGTCCTGTGAAAGGCAGATCTTATTCTAAACTTGGAGATGCCCAAGACCTTCAGAATTTCTTTCCTGGAGTCAGGAAAACCTCTTCTGCATTTTAAAAAAAATTCTATCAGTTAATTGTTATTTTTTTTGTAGTTGTGACAAAACCCACTGCATGAAAGCCAGCATTGTCACAAGCATTGTTAAAGCGGTTCAGGTAGCAAGTAGGACCCTGCCAATAAATCCAGCAGGCAGGGTGGGAGCTTTTCCTCTGGAGCAGCTCAGAAGCCAGAATTGGATCAGGGGGACAGTCTGTATCTCAGAGCTGCGCTTTGCAGGCTGAGGGTGCCCTCCTATGGGGTTCATGGTCCGTCACATCCGTTCTTTCACACTGCAACTGTGGGGATGGAGCCCAGAGCATCCTTGTCCGCAAGCAGCTCCACCATGGGCTCCCTTTGGAGGATAATTGCTGGTGTTCTCTTTTCTCTCTTTGCCTTGGCCATGGGGGACAGTGGCTGGTGCTCAGTCCCACTGTCTGTTGCCATCACAGGTAAACCAAAATGTAGTCCTTCCCTTGGTGATGTTGCTCATTCTCTTATAAATAATCAGAGTAACTGAGCACTGGCTTTCCCATGCTGGGAATGAAATGGTAATTGTGGCCAGGTGTCAACTGGACACAAACTGCAAAGGGATTGAGCAGACCTCTGTGGTGTTTGAGGCCTTTTCCCTCTTCTGAGCTTCTCACCAACGACTGTGTTTTAAGGTCCATGGAGTTCAGAGACTTCCTGAAGACGGCGCTGGACAAGAACCCGGAGACCCGGCCCAGTGCTGCCCAGCTGCTGGAGGTAGGGACCAGCACCAGCCTCTGGGCTGGGTCTGCAGCTGGTGTCTGGATCACGAGTGTCCAAACCACCTGTGTCTGTACAGCCTGGTTCTCCTTAAGGAGGATAAAAGGGGGGAAAAAAAAAAAAGTGTTGATGGGCCCTAGGTTGATTTCAGATGGCCTTTGTCTTGTTTAGAAAGTTCATAGTCCCTTTCAGTCACTAAAACGCTCCAAAAAGGAACAGCAATGCTTTTGCCTATGGAGCAACCTGCAGAGCCCCTGTGGACACCAGCTGGACTGAAACTGGCTCCCCTTGCCTAAAAATGCCCGCAGGGCAGCCAGCTTGGGTTATACCTGGTTATCCCAGATTTAAATTCAAGTCCTTTCCTTTCCACCTCTCCCCTTTCAAAATAATAGCAAAATCCTGGACGGTGATTTTTTTCCCTGCTGACCGCAGACCCTCTCGCTCTGCGGCGCTGGCTGCTCGCTCCCTGTCCTGCACCCGAGGTGGAGGGAGGAAACGTGCAACCTTCCCTGCAGACCCTTTTTCTGGATCTCACCACAAACACCCTGCTGTGTGCACCCAGCGATTTGAGCCCGGTTTCAGTTAAACCTTCCCCCAGGCTCTGTTTGCGCTCAGGGATGCTGCAGACCGGCTCGTGTCCTGCTCCTGGTGGCACTCTGAGGGCTGGGACCTGCACTCCAGAGCTCAGCCTGCCTGTGGTGAGGGGGGACATCTCCTCTGCAGTGAGAGCCCCTTGTTTAAACGCAGCTGGTGCTTTTGTTTGGGGGGATGTTGACATAAAGCAGCTTTGCAGAGCACCACGCTCTGAGCATCTGTGTGCAGAGCTGGCTCTTGACCTCGGCATCATGTTGGCTCTTGTTCTCCCTCACACGTGGAGCACCTATCTGTAAATTCATCTGTAATTGCTGTAAATTCAGCAATATTTCTAGCTATTTTGGGTTCCTGAGAAGTGTGAAGTGACTGTGCCACTTGCCTAACTTGTGCAGTTGTACAGTCGGAGCAAGGACAAGTATGAAACCCAAAATGTGATTTCCTAAACTTTATAGATTGTCCCTCACTCCACTGCTCCTTCGTAGAAAACCTAGCCCAAGGAGAAAGCTTATTTGAGCTGGTGCCTCTCTCAGGTTTTCCAACCTGCCATACATCTGTAAATTCATCTGGGGGGTTGAGCCTGGTGACAGTGGCGAGAACCATGTCCTTAGGTCTTTGCGGTGGTGTTAGAGCAAGAGGTGGTCCTTGCCGTTGGCATCCCCAAGGGCTCACTTGGCCAGGAGGTCAGGTTTTTTTGGCCACCTCATGCATGTGCATTGTGCTTGGCTTTTCAGCATCCCTTCGTCAGCAAGGTGACCAGCAACCGGGCCCTACGCGAGCTGGTGGCCGAGGCCAAGGCTGAGGTGATGGAAGAGATCGAGGACAGTAGGGATGAAGCAGAAGACGATGACTCCTCAGAGTCTGTCTCGGTGAGTGCTCCCGGCCCCATGCTGGCCAGTTTGCCAGTACGACTGTGGTGAAGGAAAGAGCCCAGCAACTTTTCTAGGCTCCTAAAGGCTGGTTCACGGCTCTTCTGGGCCCCATCAGGTGGAGGGGGAAGCTGTTGCTTGGCCAGGGAGGGGCTGTTTTTCAGTGGCTGCCAAGGGCATGGAGAAACAATGATGCTGGCGGGTGGCCCAGCTTGCCTGCTTGTGGGAGGGGCTTGCAAAAAGTGGTGCCTCTTAAGAATTTGCAGGTTCTATAGCTGCCCCACTGTGCTGTTTCCTTCCATCCAGTGTCCATAGTCCTTAGGACCACAAACCTGGAGAAAGACAGAAGTATAGATAGATAGTAGGTGTCCTGAAAGGGAAGATTTCCTTCCAATAACTCTTTAGCTGTGGGTGACTTTGATGCGTGAGGATTTGCAGCTCTTGCAGTTGTGTTAAAGTGGTGGAGCAAAACCCAACACTTTCCCTTCGCTGCCTTTCCAGCCCCCTGGGAAGCACAAGCGGGACCCTTCTGAGGCAAGTCAGATGAGTTTTGATGGAGAGAAGCCTCCGGACTCTTCCTTGCCCAAGGCAGTGAATGGGCCTGTGGGGACTGGCAAAGAGACCACAGATGGACAAAGTGATAAAGTCTCAGATGAAGGGATAAGCAGTGACAATGACAAATTGGAGAGCAACCATTCTACAAAGACCCTTTCCAGCTCGACCACCTCGGCCACCCAGGGCAAGCCAGACATCATCTCGCAGCCTGGACAGCTGGCTAACTCAGCGGAGGGTGACAAGCAGCCTGGGCCAGGCAGCAAGGAGCGGAAGAGCATCGGGGAACGACCAGAGAGCAGCCACCTGGAGAACTTCACGAATGAGAAGCTTGCCAATGGGAGCTTGGAGCCCCCAGCACCGTTCTCTGGCAGCCGGTCCAAAGGGGATTCGGATTCTGGCAGCACTTCAGCCTCTGAAAGCATGGACCTCACCATCTCCCTGTCTGCTGACCTGTCCCTCAACAGAGAAAGTGGCTCCATCTCCCTGAAGGTGAGAGTGGTGGGCAGAGGGTGCGGAGAAGGGAGGGCAGCAAACCCCTGCTAAAAAGCACTCCACACATGGGTCTGCGTTAAACTGAGCCACAGGAGAATCATAGAATCATAGAATCGTCTAGGTTGGAAGGGACCTTAAAGATCATCAAGTCCAATGGCATGTCCCCAAAGGGAGCAGAAGCTCTCAGTGGAGCTGCTGAAGTGCCCCAGGCCACTGAAATCTAATGGAAGTCCAATATTTGTAGCTATTTTGGGTTCCTGAGAAGTGTGAAATGACTGTGCCACTCACCTAACTTGTGCAGTTGTACAGTCAGAGCAAGGACAAGTATGAAATCCCAAATGTGATTTCCTAAACTTTATAGATTGTCCCTCACTCCAATGTTCCTTCCTAGAACACCTAGCCCAAGGAGAAAGCTTATTTGGGCTGGTGCCTCTCTCAGTTTTTCCAACCTGCCACACATCTGGCCTGGTTTGTGTCAGTAGTGACTTGCATGAAGACCTCCCAGGCTTCTTGGCTTTTGCTTAGGCTTTCCAGAGGTTGGAAATGCTTGTGAGCCAAAGCTGGCCAGGTCAGCATGGCTTAGAGGAAGAAGCAAAATAACTGGAATGGTATTTGCTGAGCTTCAGAAGAATAAATGTGTGTGACTTGAAGGGGCAGAGTGATGTGTTGCACAAGGCCTTTATCCAATTGCCTGCATGAGGGATAGCTTCCCGGCACAGAAACGTGCCTGAAAATCATTCTCAGCAAAACTTTCCTCCCCTCCTGTCTCCTGCTGTGAGCATGAGAGCCAGCATCCCCCACAGGAGCTCGCAATCAGTGTGGATCCCTAATGAGGGAAGTGTGATGCTCTTGCTTAGCAATTCACCCCTCCTCACTGCCTTTCCTGTGACACCTGGTCTCCTTGAGGATAAAGCCAAAGATAAATATGATGCCACAAATTGCTCTCCCCAGTTGGTCCCCGAGAATGGGAAAGGAGTTTTTTTGAGTCTTACAAGGAGTAAGTCTCTAACAGATGGTCACGTTAGCTCACGGTTTGAATTGCCCCAGCCAGAGGCAGTGCTCAGAACAAACTCAATGGCATCCCTCCAAGCAAGGTGATCAGGCAGAGCTCTCTAGGAGTGATGCTGCTGGAGGGCCCTGGGAAAGATGCTCTGCTGACACCTCTGCTTTGCACCGGGAGCTGTGAGTGTGCACGGGGGTACCAGGCTGTGTGGCTCCCTCCTCACCCAGGCTCCTTGCCCAGCCTTAGCTTCGTGGTGTTAAACTCCCCTGCTCTGCCTTTGCAAATGTTCCTGGTGTGCTGGAGGGCGTGCACAGGGTGCCAGGCAGGTTCCAGCAAAGTGTTAAACCATTTCTGGTTGTAAACATTAACTATTACTTGCTTTTTATCACAGGCTAAACCGCACAGTTAAGGTGACTCTTTTATTACCAGACTCTTTTTCCAGTTGCTTATAGTTTAGGCAAAAAAAAAGTTTTAGCAAAAAGTATCTGGGTCTATTTTTATTTTTATTTTTTTTAGAAAGATTAGGGATAAGAAATCTACAGGTGAGTTTGGGAGGCTGCAGCTGGCAGAGAAAACAGTCAGAAACAGGCAGGAGAAGAATAGAGTTTTGAAAAGGTAAACCAAACTTTTTCAGATAATTTTTATTTTTTTTAGAAAGATTAGGGATAAGAAATCTACAGGTGAGTTTGGGAGGCTGCAGCTGGCAGAGAAAACAGTCAGAAACAGGCAGGAGAAGAATAGAGTTTTGAAAAGGTAAACCAAACTTTTTCAGAAACAAGTGTTTCTGGAGGTAACTCCTTTTCAGTGTCTAGCTTGAGTCTCTGAAGTCTGACCTCCTTGGATTCTGAGCGTTCACAGCTTTGGCTGAAACCCTTGGGAGCTTGAGGAGTCACACTGGGATGTGTGCTGTGAAGTGTGCTCAGAGTGGGGACTCAAAGTCAGCGTCCCATATGACCACAGTTTCTCAGACTCTTCTCTGGAGAGCAATTTACTTCACAGGAGTGTTTGAAAGCACATTTACTCGTGTTCAAGAGAGGATACTGAACATAAGTTCAGCATCGTAAGGATACTGTTATACCTGCTACTGAGGGATAACAGAAAATACCAGGAGAAAATAATTATGGTTTTAGATCTACATTTGAGTAGCTCCATGAACATGGCAGGGAGCTGCTCCTTCAGGAGTGGGGGAAGAGCCTGGGGACCACTCGGGGACCAGGCACCAGCCTGGCTACAGCAGCTCCAGGTTGCTGGGCTCAGTGAGTCACAGTGTCTGACCTCCTTGGGTTCTGAGCATTCACAGCTTTGGCTGAAACCCTTGGGAGCTTGAGGAGTCACACTGGGATGTGTGCTGTGAAGTGTGCTCAGAGTGGGGACTCAAAGTCAGCATCCCATATGACCACAGTTTCTCAGACTCTTCTCTGGAGAGCAATTTACTTCACAGGAGTGTTTGAAAGCACATTTACTCGTGTTCAAGAGAGGATACTGAACATAAGTTCAGCATCGTAAGGATACTGTTATACCTGCTACTGAGGGATAACAGAAAATACCAGGAGAAAATAATTATGGTTTTAGATCTACATTTGAGTAGCTCCATGAACATGGCAGGGAGCTGCTCCTTCAGGAGTGGGGGAAGAGCCTGGGGACCACTCGGGGACCAGGCACCAGCCTGGCTACAGCAGCTCCAGGTTGCTGGGCTCAGTGAGTCACAGTGTTAATGGGCACCGCGGGTGGCTCAGACAGCTGGATGATGGCATTTTCTCATTTTGAAAACACAGGAGGTTTAGCCGTTTCAATTCAGTTTGGAGCAGTAAGAGCCTTTGTGACCTAAGCTGGTCTCGTGCAAACTTCTTTGCACCAATTTCTCTGTGTAGGCTGAACCACTACTATAGTGAGACATTGTTACACAGTGAGCAAGTTGCGTGCTCTTGGAGTTTCTCCGTCTCCTCCATTGCAGCAAGCTCTCTGGAGGTTTGCTTTGGGCCTTGCTGGCTCTCATGAAGCTCTTCTGCCATCTTCTATATCTGTAATGGTCATCACAGTAGAGCAAGAAGACTTCAGGGACTTTGCTCATTCTGCCACTGTGCTTTCCCTGTAGGGCTACATGATTCAAGTCTTTCCTATATATACATATATTTTATTTATTATTTTTTTTTCCCCAAAGAAACTGAGTCCCTGGACACAGTCCTTTGGGCAGGCTGGATGTGGACCTGTTGTGGCTCTGCTGGCAGAGGGTGCTGTGCTCCTTGCACTTGTCCCTACCTATGCTAATGAAAGTGAGCCTGGGCTGTGCTTTTGGAGGTTGCTGTAAGGGGCTCAGAGCTGGTTGTGATTAGCAGAGTACTGTAATGAGGGCTAGAGGGACAGGAGAGCTGAGTCTTCGGGCAGGGCTGGCTTGTTTTCCCCTGGCTCCATCTGCAGCCACAGCCTGACATGAGGTCCTGCCCATCTCACACCTGCAGGTGTGGGGGTACCTGTGGGTAAAATGGGCCAGCAGCTTTAAAAGAACCCTTTGCAAGCTTCACATTGCGTGGATTCCTCAACACTGCAATACAGCAAGGTCCCGACATCCCCCTTCAGGGTCTACTTTAGGTAGTGAGGAAAGGCCCTTGGGTTGGTGGGTTGTCTCTCCTCCAGGTCAGGTTTCTGCAGGGTGGAAATCATGCTGTACTTCAGCATGGTAGCAGAGGCTGCGTGGTTTGAATGGCAGCTTCAAACCTGCCGATGATTTTTGCTCAGTGTGGTTTCCTTGCTTATGTTCTTCATTAATGGCATCAAAATTGCTCTGAGGCTTCCAGCTGTAGCACCCTGTGCAACGAGCCGGGGAGCTGCTTCATGGCCTCCTCCTTTCCTCCCCTGCTGAACTCAGGACTCAAGGATGCACAAGAAGACACTGAAACGCACCCGCAAGTTTGTGGTGGATGGAGTAGAGGTGAGCGTCACCACCTCAAAGATCATCAGCGAGGATGAGAAGAAGGACGAAGAGATGAGATTTCTCAGGCAAGTGGGTCACTGGGAGGGAGGGAGGAAGGGAGGGCAGGGGGCTGAGTCAGGGCAGAGATTTTTTTTCTGCAAACAAATCCAGGAGCGATGTAAAGTCCTCCATTTTTCTGTCTTGGACAGAACAACTGTCCAGTGTGGACAATACTACTTTTAGCCTTTTTAGCCTTTCTTTGGAGGGCTTGCTGCAACACCTAAGCTGAGTTCTGTTTGCAGGAGAACAAAGGGATGCATCTCGGGGATAAGATGCAGCAAGGCTGTGGTGAGGGAAGCTTGTGCTGTGGCTGGCTCTGTCCTCAGGGGGGTGACTGAATGGTGTCTCCTGGAAAAATAAGCACTGAAATCTTCTCAAGATGCTCCTCTTCATTTTGTTCTTGTATCTCCTCAGATTTCATTAACAGAAAGGCCAAGGGAGTTGTAAACTCCTTGATCATCACTTAATATTCATGGGTGTGTCCTCCCTGCTTAAGGCTTTATGACTCCTTTGTGGATCTTGCAGCTTTCAAACCTCCATGACCCTTTCTCAGGGAGAGAAACTGCTGTTTCTAGCTTTGTTACTAGCAGTAGCAGCACTGAAATGAGAAGGCCCTTAAAATAATTTGCTACTGAGGGATAACAGAAAATACCAGGAGAAAATAATTATGGTTTTAGATCTACATTTGAGTAGCTCCATGAACATGGCAGGGAGCTGCTCCTTCAGGAGTGGGGGAAGAGCCTGGGGACCACTCGGGGACCAGGCACCAGCCTGGCTACAGCAGCTCCAGGTTGCTGGGCTCAGTGAGTCACGGTGTTAATGGGCACTTGGCTCAGACAGCTGGATGATGGCATTTTCTCATTTTGAAAACACAGGAGGTTTAGCTGTTTCAGTTCAGTTTGGAGCAGTAAGAGCCTTCGTGACCTAAGCTGGTCTCGTGCAAACTTCTTTGCACCAATTTCTCTGTGTAGGCTGAACCACTACTATAGTGAGACATTGTTACACAGTGAGCAAGTTGCGTGCTCTTGGAGTTTCTCCGTCTCCTCCATTGCAGCAAGCTCTCTGGAGGTAGTGTTAATGGGCACCGCGGGTGGCTCAGACAGCTGGATGATGGCATTTTCTCATTTTGAAAACACAGGAGGTTTAGCCGTTTCAATTCAGTTTGGAGCAGTAAGAGCCTTTGTGACCTAAGCTGGTCTCGTGCAAACTTCTTTGCACCAATTTCTCTGTGTAGGCTGAACCACTACTATAGTGAGACATTGTTACACAGTGAGCAAGTTGCGTGCTCTTGGAGTTTCTCCGTCTCCTCCATTGCAGCAAGCTCTCTGGAGGTTTGCTTTGGGCCTTGCTGGCTCTCATGAAGCTCTTCTGCCATCTTCTATATCTGTAATGGTCATCACAGTAGAGCAAGAAGACTTCAGGGACTTTGCTCATTCTGCCACTGTGCTTTCCCTGTAGGGCTACATGATTCAAGTCTTTCCTATATATACATATATTTTATTTATTATTTTTTTTTCCCCAAAGAAACTGAGTCCCTGGACACAGTCCTTTGGGCAGGCTGGATGCGGACCCGTTGTGGGTCTGCTGGCAGAGGGTGCTGTGCTCCTTGCACTTGTCCCTACCTATGCTAATGAAAGTGAGCCTGGGCTGTGCTTTTGGAGGTTGCTGTAAGGGGCTCAGAGCTGGTTGTGATTAGCAGAGTACTGTAATGAGGGCTAGAGGGACAGGAGAGCTGAGTCTTTGGGCAGGGCTGGCTTGTTTCCCTGTGGCTCCATCTGCAGCCACAGCCTGACATGAGGTCCTGCCCATCTCACACCTGCAGGTGTGGGGGTACCTGTGGGTAAAATGGGCCAGCAGCTTTAAAAGAACCCTTTGCAAGCTTCACATTGCGTGGATTCCTCAACACTGCAATACAGCAAGGTCCCGACATCCCCCTTCAGGGTCTACTTTAGGTAGTGAGGAAAGGCCCTTGGGTTGGTGGGTTGTCTCTCCTCCAGGTCAGGTTTCTGCAGGGTGGAAATCATGCTGTACTTCAGCATGGTAGCAGAGGCTGCGTGGTTTGAATGGCAGCTTCAAACCTGCCGATGATTTTTGCTCAGTGTGGTTTCCTTGCTTATGTTCTTCATTAATGGCATCAAAATTGCTCTGAGGCTTCCAGCTGTAGCACCCTGTGCAACGAGCCGGGGAGCTGCTTCATGGCCTCCTCCTTTCCTCCCCTGCTGAACTCAGGACTCAAGGATGCACAAGAAGACACTGAAACGCACCCGCAAGTTTGTGGTGGATGGAGTAGAGGTGAGCGTCACCACCTCAAAGATCATCAGCGAGGATGAGAAGAAGGACGAAGAGATGAGATTTCTCAGGCAAGTGGGTCACTGGGAGGGAGGGAGGAAGGGAGGGCAGGGGGCTGAGTCAGGGCAGAGATTTTTTTTCTGCAAACAAATCCAGGAGCGATGTAAAGTCCTCCATTTTTCTGTCTTGGACAGAACAACTGTCCAGTGTGGACAATACTACTTTTAGCCTTTTTAGCCTTTCTTTGGAGGGCTTGCTGCAACACCTAAGCTGAGTTCTGTTTGCAGGAGAACAAAGGGATGCATCTCGGGGATAAGATGCAGCAAGGCTGTGGTGAGGGAAGCTTGTGCTGTGGCTGGCTCTGTCCTCAGGGGGGTGACTGAATGGTGTCTCCTGGAAAAATAAGCACTGAAATCTTCTCAAGATGCTCCTCTTCATTTTGTTCTTGTATCTCCTCAGATTTCATTAACAGAAAGGCCAAGGGAGTTGTAAACTCCTTGATCATCACTTAATATTCATGGGTGTGTCCTCCCTGCTTAAGGCTTTATGACTCCTTTGTGGATCTTGCAGCTTTCAAACCTCCATGACCCTTTCTCAGGGAGAGAAACTGCTGTTTCTAGCTTTGTTACTAGCAGTAGCAGCACTGAAATGAGAAGGCCCTTAAAATAATTAAAACAGAAATTATTTTTACTTGATTCCCTATTCTAGGCTCCGTTGTGCTGCTCTGAGGGACTCCCTGAGACTATAATCTGTCCCAAGTACCATGTGTCCCTGCAGCAGCCTTATTTCTACGCTGTAATGTCAGATGTGTGCAGAAGGTCATGAGCTACTAATTTTTGTGTGAGAAGTGCATATAACCCCAATAATACACAGGGAGCATGTGTACTGGGGATTTGCAGCCACTGCTGTTTTCTCTTGGTCCGCTTAGGTGTGGTGGTTTTTGTCCCTGGAAAGAGGCTCCTTTTTAATTTTTAAATAGTGCCTGCTCCATCTGGGAGGTGGTAGAAAAGACATAGGGGCTTGGCTTGGAAAGCATTGAGTGCCAGGACATCTTTTGGAAGAAGTGTTTTTTCCCTTGGGACTAGCTAGTGGGCACCATCAACTCCCCTGGCATCTTGATTTGCACTTAAAGGGCTTGTTTTTGGCGTTTCAGAGCACACCAAGGTATTGATCTGAAGGATAGCTTAGAAGAGAGCACATCATATTGTGCCAGTTGGTTTAATGGGGCTTGAGTTTGTTTTGAAAGAAGTCATTCCAGGAGAGTGTGGTACTTGATGTGTGAGGCAGCAGCAGAGGTCATGGAAGGGATCCTGCTTGGGGAAATGGCTTCTGCTGGTCCTTTTCCCTGGTACATCAGTGATTTCCAGCTCAGTCAGGCACAGACATGGCAAACGGGCCCAAACACAACCGTCTGAGCAGAGGTTCCCTTTTACTGGACGTGAGGCTGGGTGCAGGGAGTGATGCAATATCATGCTAGATAGGTCAGGATTTGGGAAAATAGCCCTTTCTGCCACCCAGGCACGAGCAAGAAGGGATACAGAGTACTGGGGCCAGGCCAGGGCAGCCCCAGCTTGGCCTGAGCTGTGTTTTGAAGACCAACGTGCACTAACCCAACTGGCAGAACAGGTATTTTGGGTGCTGGCTGGGAGCCTGTTCCCTGCAGCATCACCTCAGGAGCTTCGACAGGGCTTGTTTGAGGAGCTGTGAACGCTAACACACCTTACCTGTGAAAACTGAGGGTTTGCCAGCAGTCAATGCAATTAGCATCCCACTTCCTCGCAGTGTGCTGGCGTGTTGGAGCCCAGAGCACATCACTCGGTTGGCATTCACCTCCTGCCTGTCCTCAGAGCAAGCAGCATGGTTCTACGGGATGGTTGTGTGGCTGCCGTGCCCCGCTGAAACGCTCTGGTTCTTGATTCTGCCCTCTCCACTCAGGCACGGGGCTCTGGACTTGCCTGACTGGGTATTTCTCCATTTTTAACCCTCCGCAGGCGGCAGGAGCTGCGGGAGCTGCGTCTCCTTCAGAAGGAGGAGCACCGCAACCAGGCCCAGCTCAACAGCAAGCACCAGCTGCAGCTGGAGCAGATGCTCCGGCGCTTCGAGCAAGAAATGACGGTAGGTGGGCAGGGAAGGGGAAGCTCCTGGGTACGGGCTGGCTTGACTTCTGCAGATGCCCTGCAAACCCTCACAGAGGGCGATGCTCTCAGGGTCGCAGCATCCCTGGGGCATCACATCTGGAGGGAGGAGGACAGCCAAGAAACCCCTTTGGGATCCGAGGGATGGGATGCGTTTGTGGAGGACAGAAGCTTTTGTGGGCGTTAAGCACATGCCATCTGTGGCTGGAGAAGGACTGGCTGCCATTGCCCAGCAGGGTGTAGCAGGGGAAGGGTTGTCCTGGAGTTTCCCTCTTTGGTGATCCTTTATTGTATGTCTGTTCAGGGCTACGATGGGAAATGGTTTATAGCGCTGTTGTATTTCACAAAAAAAACCCAAACCTTTAAATAAGAAAGCAGTGTGGCCAGAATATGAAAGCAGGAAAACTGCCAAAACTTTGAGTGTGAATTGAATAAAGATAAACTGGACATATATATACTTAGTCCGTCCATGGACAGCTTACACCGAAGCAAAATAATTTTGTAGGCAAGTCCCTTTAAAGTTTTCATGAGCCAACTTTTAAGTACCCCTTTAGTAATTCACCTCGTGTGTGTGTCTGGTAGCCCCATCCCCTCGCGGCAGGCTGGGAGCCATCACTCATTTCTGTGTTCTGTTACATTTCTAGTCTTGACGTGCCACGTCTGTGAATTCCCATCTCAGCAAGTCACTTCTCATTTGTGAAATGGATTTCACCGTGCAGTGCCACATGCAAAAGCCCCAAAAGTGCCTCCTTACCCCTTTCCCCAGGACAGTTTGTCACCCACTTCTGCTGACACCTGAGTGCTCACAGCGGGAGAGAGTGGACACAAGGGTGCTGTCTGAGAGCAGGAAAAGTGGAAATCCTGGTTTGCAAAGAAAGAACTGTTATGTTTGAGCTTCACTGCCTGCTAATATTTGCCCAGGGCCGTGGGTCCCAGTGGGATGCTGTAGATCAGGACGTAAGCAAGGAGAAAGGGTTGAAATGCACCAGTGCTAGAACAAGTTCAAAAACACTTTGTGCTCACGCTGGAGCTGGCTCTGCCCTGTGTGCTCCACGGGGCGTTATTCGGAAACTTCTCTGTGTTTAGTAAAGCGACTCAATTCATGCAAGGACACATACCCCCCAGTTTTTTTCCCTTCCTTTCTGTGGTGTTTTTGGTTTGTTTTTTTTCTTTTAAACTTTTGGGAGGAAACAGAGCACAGAGGTGGCTGAGGTTGACCTCTGTTCCCTTCCCATACAGACAAAGAAGAAGTTCTATGACACCGAACTGGAAAACCTCGAAAAGCAGCAGAAGCAGCAGATTGAGAAGATGGAACAAGATCACTCGCTGCGCCGGCGGGAGGAGGCCAAGCGCATTCGCCTGGAGCAGGAGCGGGACCACGTCAAATTCCTGGAGCAGCTGAAGCAGATGAAGAAGGAGGTAAAAATGGGAATAAGATGGAGGAAAGCTGTTTTCCTGCATCTGTTTCTTCCAGGAAAGCTCTAGCATTTCTCCAGAGCAGATCTCAAGAGGGAAATTGGTGTTTTAGAAGGAAGCACTTGGGTTTGTTTGGTATATTTGGGTGTTTTCTGAGGTCCATCTGTACAGCAACATTAGGTAGAGTTGTTCCTGGCCTAAAGTGACCTCATTTCCCTCCCCAAAGGTCAAGAACGAGGTTGAGAAGCTACCACGGCAACAGCGCAAAGGGAACATGAAGGTGAAGATGGATGACTTTGCCCAGAAAAAACAAACCATGGTAAGGCTGAGAGAAGATTGCTACAACTCCAAGATGGGGAAGCATGTAGTAGAAAGAGGCATCTTTCCTCCTCAAGGGACTGGCAGGTATTTTAAAATACCGCCAGATGCTTTTCAAGTTGCAGCTCAAGGTGTTTGTACTGCTGTTTTCTTCCAGGAACAGGAGTTTTTGGCCAAGCAGAAGGAGGACCTGGAACTAGCCATGAAGAATATAACCGCCCAGAATAAAAAAGAGATCTGCGACAAGGAGCGCGAGTGCTTGAACAAAAAGCAGCAGCTCATGAGAGGTGGGTGGCAAAGGCTGAAAAGGAGGAAAGCAAATGCTGTAGCAGTGGGTTTATCCAACGCTGGCTCTTCCCACGCAACAGATGCTGTGACAGAGTTGCAAGCTGGCAAGATAGGATTTAGAAAAAACAGCCTTGCCAGATCCTGTCTAAATGTTTAACAATAATAATACTTAGCGCTTTAATCTTCAAAGCGCTTAACAAATACGAACCAATTAGGCTTCATAATTGCAAGAAATGATTCTCTGATACGGTTTGCAACCAGTTTCTCGTGGAAAACAGGAGGTGAATGATCACCCCCTACATCTGCTGTACTGCTCCTGTGTGTAGGGATCGCTCGTGCTGGGGATGCTTTGTGTGACCAGGGTGGGTTGTCTCCTGACCCTTCTCCCTTCCTCAGACCGGGAGGCCTGCATCTGGGATCTCGAAGAGCGTCAGCAACAGGAGAAACACCAGCTTGTCAAGCAGCAGCTGAAGGACCAGTATTTCCTCCAGAGGCACGAGTTGCTCCGGAAGCATGAGAAGGTGAAGAGTTAACACCTTCCTACGCTGGTGTTGGTCAGCAAGGGTGCCTGGGTGTCCTCAGAAGGGATGTTTCCCTTCCAGGCTGTAAGTGGGAGTGGGGTATGGGCTCAGAGTTAAAGGATTTGGTCATTATTAGTGAGAAGGGGCCAGAATAATGCTTGGATCATCCTCCTTGCTTGGGATGTATATTCTGCGCCACATGCATTTAATGGACAAGAAGCAGTTGTGAACTCTGGCGGCTTTTCTGGAAATCTGTTGCTGTCCAGTATGTGGGATGGTGAATTCCCAGAGCAGCAAGTGAAGACTGGCCCATCTCAAGGTCATTTCTGCTTCCTTCCAGCCCCCTTCTGTGCTTTCACAGCATGTTGCATAGCTGCCCTCACCTCTTGTCCCCTTGGAGATGTCTGTCACCAGACACCTCTGTTCAACTCCCATATCTGCTCTCCCAACTCTCTGTGGTCTCCTCATCACTTTCTTGTTGGCCTGAGGGGTGTCTCCTCCTCTGATACCTCTCCTTCTGCCATCACAGGAAAGGGAGCAAATGCAGCGATACAACCAGCGCATGTTGGAGCAGCTGAAAATTCGGCAGCAGCAGGAGAAAGCCCGGCTCCCCAAAATCCAGCGGAGCGAAGGGAAGACACGCATGGCCATGTACAAGAAGAGCCTTCACATCCACTCCAGCGGGAGCGCATCTGAGCAGCGGGAGAAGATCAAACAGGTCAGGTCCTGCAAAGGGCACCAGGGCTGAGGCTTGGCTTGGGGGTGAAGCACTTGGCCTTTTTTTGGCTTTTCTTCTCCCATTAGGCCAGCAAATACTCCCAAATTTCTAACTCACTGCAAGGAGACAAAGGTCTTTGCTTTTGTGGCATCAAGTGTGGTTTTCAGCGCTGCTTCCGTTGTGACTAGCGTTGGGGAGCATCCTTGGGGCTTTTCTTTTGTTGCCATAAAATAGCGCGAGCAGGCTAGTCTCTTAACCAGCTTCAGAGATCAGAGCAACACTGCCCACCTGGGCGCCTGCTTTTCTCTCTTCCAGTTTGCTCAGCAGGAAGAGAAGAGGCAAAAAGCAGAGCGGCTGCACCAGCAGCAGAAGCACGAGACGCAGATGAAGGACATGCTGGCCCAGTGTGAGAGCAACACGAATGAGCTCCAGCAGCTGCAGGTACCCATCCCTTGTTGCTCAGCCTCTCGGAGCTGCCTGTGCACTGTTTCTGCTCCAGCACAAGGAGCATGATGTAAGAAGTGGCTGCAGGGGACCGTTGGTGAACTAGAACTGAGGTCCCCCTGCTCTGCCTTGAGAGGTTTTTGTGGCCGTGTTTAAACATGCCCTGGAGCTTAGAGCTCTGAATGCCTCTGGCCCATGCAAGTCCTGTTCAACCACAGGATTTACAGTCCCAGCTGCTTAATGGGTGTTTTGTTTTGTGATCTGTGTTTAGAATGAAAAGTGTCACCTCTTGATTGAGCACGAAACCCAGAAGCTTAAGTCCCTGGATGAGAACCACAACCAGCACATGAAGGAGTGGCGGGACAAGCTGAGGCCACGGAAGAAGGTAGTGCCTCCTCGGTGTGCACAGGGTGTCCTGCTTGGCTGGCTGGGGGGGCAGTGCCCATAGTTACAGTACAGTCTCTCCATCTCTGGTTGTGTGTGTTCCCTTCTCTTTAAGGCTCTGGAGGATGAGCTGAACCAGAAGAAGCGTGAGCAGGAGATGTTCTTCAAACTCAGCGAGGAGGCAGATGGACAGACGCCAGCATCCCCAACCAAACATGCCAAGTTCGTCCCCTTCAGCTCTGCAGAGAGCTCCTAACGCCCTGCAGCTGGCAGGCCACCAGCTGGTACTTCTTGTGTCCTCCTGGGCTGCAGGTGGGCAACTTTGGACTTGGGAAGACCCTCTCAGCAGCCTCTTCTCACACCACCACCCTCTTGTCCCTTCACTGTCTGAGATAAACACGGCCTCTGTCCCACACTGGGGGATGCTGACTGGAAGTTTGGTGGCTTTTCCAGGAGCTGGCCTGCTCAGCACAGCTCCAGGCTGGGAAGCCGGGCAGGACTCTTTCTGCAGTCGTATTTGCACTGTTAGCTGGATGCGTGGCCTTCACGTGAGCCTGGTGCTCACCGGGCTTGTCAGCTCAGACTGAAGCAATAACCGCTCTGAACAGGAGAAACAGGCTCCTGCCCTCTGCAGAGCTTATCACTGTGGCTGCTCCTCCTCCTGGTCCTCTGTAAGGACTTGTCTGGGGCAGGGCAGCTTTGGTGTGGTCTTAGGCTAACCTTGGCCTTGTGGCCCACCAACACTTGCCTTAGATTTATTTCTGTCTACTGTGGTCCTTTTTTTGCTCAAGGGAGAGACAGTGATTTGGATTTTTTTTTTGCCTTTGAGGAGAGAGGGTTGGGGTTTTTTTTCTTTCCTCTTCCTCCTCGTACAGACTATGCAGAAAGGGGAGTGCCTGGATGTCCTTCCAAAGATGCTTCTGCTTCTTCATTTGCTGTGATTACTGGCACCACAGTCCCTCTGGCACTTACCTAACACTGTCTTACTGGAGAACGGACTATGGCATAATTCAACTGTTCAGCTGGCTGCAGGCTTTTGTTTCTTAAAGAAGTGTATGTGTACATGCAGAGAGGGAGGTTTGTAACGGCGCTCAGTCCTGCAGTGAGGTTTGGTCACAATCATGTGCCTTCTGGTCAGGACAAGTGAGGGGCAGAAGGGTGCTATTGCCAGAGCTCTCATGATCCCACATGTGTTTGAGATTTATTTTTTTTTAAGTGCTATATATGTGTTGGCCGTGTGGGTCAGCCAGCCTGGCCACTCATGGCTATGGGCTGCCAAGCATCATTTGGAAGGAATACAGGAGTCTTGAAACAAGGAATGCAAGGGAAGAGGAGATGCAAAGACAGGTCATGGTGGCTTGTTACTCTCAACGTTGCTTTCTCCACTGATGTCTCGTCTCCTTATGATGTGCCACGGTTTCTTGGATGATTCTCCTGGCACTCAGCTTGGAGTCACGCTGCAGAGCGGCAGAGCAGCGGCAGGTCCAGCCTCTGTCCTTTCTGCTCCGTGGTAGTGTGTCTCCATTGGGCTGCTTTCCTCTGCCTACACACAGCTGCACTTGGCTGAGCTGCTGGGTAGGACCCAGAGCACTGACCTGGTGGGGGGACAGAGACCTCACTGGGCAGCAGCACCTTCTTAGCACAACCAAAAGGTGAAAGGTAGCACTTAAGTTTTCCTCTCTGTTGATCTCTGGACAAGGTTGTTTGGTGTAGGCCTGCTTCCCTAGCAAGAAAAAGATGTCTCTGCTTATAAAAAAAGTTAAAGTCTCGTGTTGATTTAGAGACATACTGGCAGTTCAGGGAAAGGTGGTATGTGATGTGCTACTTCTAGGTACCTAGGTGAAGGAGCCAGGCCCCAGGTCTTTAACAGTTCTTTCATCTGAGGAGTGCATTTACATTTACTACCCATTTAGAGTTCATAATACATATTTATAAGCTTCCTGCAAACTAGCAAGACTACATCTATTTGGGCTATTCTGAATCCACACCACTGATGTCTTTAATAAAGAATATAGCCTAGGTGGAGATCTTAAGGGCTGGCACCCTTTGTAAGCAGACTGCACAGCAGTTTTTCAGTAACTAGGCTGTCCTCCTGGGAAGACCATCCATCCCATCTCCAAAAGTACTCACTGTGCCTTTCAGATGTGATAGCACCAGGATGGGAGCTGATGTAAAAGGAATGAATGCAGGGGGTTGGTTGCTTCTGAGCAATGTGCTGGTTTGGGCCTTTTAATTGCATTAGCAATGTGTGCTGGCAGCCCCAGCGGTTCCGTTTCAGGTCTCATTGGGGTCAGGCTGGACATATTCTATGAAATGGCTGTTGTCACAGAAATCAGTATCCGGTGCCTGTCCTTCATCTTTTACATGTGACTTGGAGAAGGATGTCCTGCAGCACACTGTTTTCATAACGCATCTTCTCCAGCTGAAGGGCATTGCTGCCTCTGCCTGCCTTCCTCACCAGCCCAGGGAGCATCAGCTCTCTCTGGATACTGTGCAGCCATGAGGAAGGAGACTATTTCTGGGGGCTTTTAAAGAGCTGATGTGATGCCCAAATGATAAATCGGTTGTCCTTTTCTCACGTCCAGCTTATTTGCAGCCTGGAGCTAGCAACACAGTTTTGCATTTGCTAATAGAGAGCAGGAATGGTTGTGTCCCTTGCCCTGTCCCTATTCTCTGTTCCCTCTCCGGGTGTGCCGGGGCTCTAGTACCATGTCCCCATCCTAGAAGAGGGCAGGGGAGCACATCTTCTGATTGTTATGTTTACAGGGTGGTTATATTTTTTTCCCCCTTTCAAAAGAGGATGTTTTTGTTGTTTCCTGTTCAGAAGGAACCATGATTAAACCAGCTTGGTTTTGAGGGGGATGGGATGCCAATTTTTAAAATGTGGCTTTGAATAAAAAGGGTTTTTTAAAATATTTTGTAAAATGTCTTCAGTGGGGTCATCACTATGATGTAAAGACCCTCCTAATAAAGTAACAGACTGAGAAACCTGGGCACGTGTCTGATTTCCTGCATGATCACCAGCTGTGGCCTCAAACCAACTTTACTTCTAATCTGGGTTTTGCTGATTTATAGAAACCTCCAGAGCTGGTTCTGGGCATGTGAACCTTGCAAGGCTGAACTTCCAGTTCTTTAAAATCAAGCTAGTTGTTTCAGAAACGCTTCTGCTGCAGCTTGGAGGTGATAACATCTTTGCTACAAAGCTGAAAACTCTGGTAGAAGATATGTGAAGCAGCAGTTCCCTCAATGGCTTCGTTTTGTGTTTAAAATAGTGTTCGGCTGACCCTGCTTGGTGAAGAGGGAGTATTGCATCCTCTCATCTGATGAGTGCAAACCACTTACGCATGGCTTTTTCTTCCTTTTTAATTAGCTTGCCTGGCTTTGTGGAAGATCTCGGACAAACGCCTCAGCTCCCTGCTTTGGTGGGACAAGGAGTTCCTAGGGATGCCTCCCTGTCTCCTCCCACCCAGTACTCAGCAGAGGATCTCTTGGATCCTGGTGATTAGTTATGGGGCCAAGATGCAGATCATGTCTTGCCGTGTCAGTGCAGGAGGAGACCTCTTCTTGCTCCCTCGGGTTGCTCAGAATCTCCCACCATCTCTGTAAACAACCACAGGGCCTGTGTGGTCTTTGTTTTCTGCTCAGAGATCTTGACCTGCTGGTTTAGTTGTGATTCCTTTCATCCAGATGCCCTACACCAGCAAGGACAGACGGTGTGGAAGGGCAGCTTTGACGTGATCCCATGGAGCTGGTGTGGTTTCCCCCTCATTTTTGGAAGGTTGCTCTGGAGCCTGCCAACTTCTACCTTGGGTTTCATGCTGGAAATGACCTTGATACCAGTGTCCACCCTCGTTAGGTAATATTGCAGGCTGTGAGTCCAAACAGGGAGAAGGTGTTGGTACGGTAAGTTGCTGCTGGCAGGGTTTTAAATGGCTAGTGCTGTGGTGAGAGAAAGACAAGAGCAAATCATGAGGGTGCCCATCTCCTTACTCAGTGAAATAGTAAGAAATGAAGCAGCTGAGGATACATAATTAGCCATCTCCTTCGTTTACGTGTACTGGGACTGCATTGTCTCCTGGGACATACTGGTCAAAAATGGCCTCACTCAATGTATCCCAGTGAAGCAGAGGATCTCATGGGAGTATTTAACTTCACCTGCATGTCCTTGGCAGTGCCTGAGGGGAGCTTCAACCCTGAGGATACTTATGTTTATAAATACATGTTGAAAGTACTGTGTATTCCAGAAATAACTGTTAACTACCATTCTGCCCTGGTGCAATGCTGAAAACATAGCAAAAGTAAAAATCTTTCTTAATTTTTAAAAATAGAGATGACAGCCCTGAAAAGGTACTGGTGCTGCAGCAGCTGTACCATTCTCAGCTCCCCTCATTGCCTTCTCTGCGCCTTGGGTCCTGTCACATCTGGGCTCCAAGCCCCTCCAGCCTGCCCAAAGACTTTTGCAGCTTTCCTGCTCTGATGGGGATGATGAAACTCTGTGGGATAAGAAAAAGCAGGGCAGGCAGGGAGAGTCATGGAGCTGGGGCTTGTGCCTCACTTTCTCCTATGGCTGCATCTGCTCTCTCTGCCTCCCTTACTGCAGGAGGGCAGCTGGAGGTGAGCAGGTCCTTCAAAAGTCACCCACACCCTGGTAAGACAAGGGCTGTTGCATGTTTTCCTGCTGCGCTGGCCACTGGTTTAATTCTCCAAATGCCAAACTACCCAGGGCTTGAGCAAGCCAAGCCTCTGCAGGGGCTGGGGGCTCTGCCTTCCTGAAATGGTTTGTTGTTGCTCCTCTCCTGGGTGGGATGGGGCTGGGTGACAGGGACACACTGCCCTGGCACCTCACCTGCCCTCATAAGCATCCCCTGGGACTCCCCCAGGCCTGGTTTCCAGGCTTGCAGGGATGCGGGGGTGATGTTTGCTCTTCTTTCTCTTGTTCACTAGATGGCACGCACACTGAAGCAGCGGCCCTGGCCTCGGAGCTGAGCTGTCTCATTGCACTCAAACATTTGCTCGCTCTTTTTCTCTTTTTCCTAGCTCCATCATTGGCTATTGCACACCTTGCACACTATCGCTGCTTCTCATCGGTGCTTCAGTGCTTTATCTCCCTCTCCAGCATTGTCCTCAGGAGTTTCCAGTGTTCCCCTGCCCAGGGGGTTCCCTCTCCCAGGACAGCCTCTCTCCATTCGAGGGCTGAGCATCCCCTCCCCGGGGTCCACTTTTCCCTCAGCCATACCTTCTTGCAGGATGGGTGCAATCTGCTGCCAGGCTGACTGTGGTGGGTGACATCCATCCCATACAGCTAAAACCAGCAGTACTGGGGTCAAAGCTGTGGTGGTGGCTGAGAATCAGTGTGATCCAGACCTGGTGATACAGTGGGCAACCACTGGTCTGATGGCTTCAGCTGTAGGTTTGCCCTCTGCTGTGGAAAGAGCATCATTTTTGACTAATCTTCATGAGGGAACTTGGGGAGATGGATGCATTTGTTCTGTACAAAGGGGAAGACTGAGAACATTCAGCTACCTGGCGCACGCTCCTAATTCTTAATTCTTAAATCAAGCAGCAATAGTGGACTCTCCATGCTGTGTTTTCTCTGCAGGTCAGGGCTGAACCCGGGGCCCTGCTTTCTCATTCCATTACATCTCTGACACCTGACGGACCTCAGGAATAGCCCAGCTGTGCCCAAACAGCTGGAACCTGCTTACAGCCAAGCAGAAATCCATTTGCGCATCCAAGCTGATGGCTGGTTTTTCAGAAATCATTTGCTCTCTTGCTTTAAATGGCTCAGCTGATCCTGACAGAGAAGGGAGAGTGAACACGGGTCAAGGAGATCCTCACTCTTGAGTAGGTGGTGACCTCTCCTGTGTAGTTATTCTGTTTGGCTTAATAATACTTCAGCCGTTGGTTAGGGCAGCAGGAAATGACTTGTTTATTCCCAAATTCCCCTCAGTTGCACATGTACCTTTGTACCACCTAAAGTCATTGTAGGAAACGCTGCTGCCAGATCTCTGCTGCTCCTGCAGCCACCTCACCAGAGGTGTGGGCCAAGCATGGAACTCCCAGGTCAATCACAAAACCCTCATTTGGGCTCCCTTAGCAAAAGCTTGGCAGTTTCCTTGATGAATTACCAAGGTGCAGTAGAGCCCAACTCAGACTGTGCATCTCCACCCCGGCTTCCCAGCGTGCCTCCCTTGGGAGGTGATCGGATCAGCATGCACAGCCGTGCTCTGCTCATCTCAACAGCTCTCGTCAGACTCGTTAATTAAACACAGGAGCCATTTTGCAGCATTAGCTGTGATTGTCTCCAACCTCTGCTTGTTGCTGGGTGCCCATAAGCCGTCAGGCTGCAGCCAGCGCCAGGGGGTTCCAGGAGCTCTGGGGTCACCTCAGCAGATGTTACGGTGCTGGGGAAGTGATGCCAATGCTCAAGTGCTTCTAATTGATTTTATGTGGTTGCTTGGCTCCCTGACAGCGATTGTAGACCTGGAGTGGGTTTATGCTGGAAGACATGGATGAAATAACCCCCTGTGTGTAACAAGCTGGCTGACTGATACACATGATTTATACCAGATATACAGGAATGGCCCAACAGCCCAACAGCAGCGTGTGGCAGTCATGGGGCCACATCCAGGGCAGTACACAGAAAGGAGCTGGAAGGGTGAATGCAGGAGACCAGGGCCTGGTCCCAGGGCAGGTGTGTCCAAGGTGCTGTGAGAGCTCATTCATACATTTTCCTTTTGCTTTCCATGTTGCACATCTCCACGTGGGGCCCTTGAGGCACAGGGAAATGGATTTATCAGCACAACAATGCCCAAAGGATTTTTGCACTTCTGAGAAAGGGAGGTGGGCACAAAGCTTCCCTGAGCAAAGCACTCTCTGTGTCCCTCTGGGCTGCTTCAAGCTCAGGAGTGAGGTGTCCTTCACAGTGTCACCGTGCGGTGTTCACTCTACCTCTTGTGGGTTCCCAGCCATGGTGGTGGAGCCAGCATTAAAGGAAAAGGGGAGCAGCACCAGGGTCACTGATGAAGGTGTATGGCAGAATGGTGCTCCACGGTGGCTGGGGATGTGCCTCGTGGAGTGTGAGGGCAGGGAACGAGCACTGTGGCTGAAAAAATAGGCAAAACTTGTGCCCTCACTCCCAAATCCACCTTATGCCTCCATGCTAAAGAGACAGTCTGGAGTTAGGACCTGCTGATGTGTTGTGCAGAATCTGGCATGCAGGGGGTGTTGCAGCTGGTGGAACTGTTCATCAGCTGCGTGCCTTGCACCCCCACTGTCCTACACCATCTCTCAGTGCTGCAGCTATCGCTGCTTCTAAAGCGAGACAAAAAAAATCTGGCAAAAAACACAATTTAGTGTCTTCATAGCTGCTGCACCTACAGGTCAAAATGCTTTCTGAATTGCATGTTCTCAATTTGCTCTTCCCAGCTGGGTTTTTAAATATTTTTCCTACAAACACTAATCCTAGGGCTCATGGGTAGTGAGCCCAAGGTGTCTGGACGATGGACTTCGTGCTAATGGGCTGGGCAGCAAGATGATCAACCTGGCTATGTTGTTTTCAGTGCACAAGGGATGTAGGGTCAGCCTGTGCACTCCTGAAAAACCTAATTACTAGGCTCCATCAACCAGTTCTGCATACACACGACCAGCGTCACCCTCTCCCTGGATGCCTGGCAGTCCTACAGTCTCTGCTAACTAGAAAGAACTAGTACCTGGAACAGGAGGGACGGCTGCACCTGTAGCATTCATAACTCAGTTACCTCGCTTAATTCCCCTCACCTTACAATTTAACATCCATCGCTTTTTGTTTAGCATGTTTCTGTGCTTTTTCTTGGGGTTTACATATCCAATTACCTGCTTCTGTTACCCCTGTGACCCCCTTGCCCGGCCTTTCAATCCTCAGTGCTTCAGGTTACATCCTCCGTGTTGCTCAGTTGTGGTGCCCTCAGCTGCTCTCTACCCTGGTTTCTCCTTTCAGCATGTAAAGATCAATAATTGTTTCACTCCTCTCTTAATTCCTCTTTCTCCAATATTCCACATCTCATGTACATTTCTTTTCTTACCAACATGATACACAGCTGCTTTGGAGGTTTTCCTGACCATCCTTTGGAGGATTAATGCATCTTTCAGGGCTTTTAAAACCAGTAAAACTCTTATCTGTTCAAGTTGGTCACTCCACACAACATCAAAAGCTGCAGTTCTGCTGCCTGTTGGTGCTTTCTCAGGCTTCGGCTCTTGATTATCACTTCAAGGTCCAGCCCCAGCACCCCTCATGAACGTCAGGGCTTTCATGGTGGGAGAAGGAAGGGCGGGCTCTTCAGGGCCTCACCACAGCCTCCTGCCCACCTACCTTCAACATGTGTCTGACTGAGGAGTGACAACAAGGCTGGGGTTTGGAGGGGAGCAACATGCAGCTGGTGCACAAATAAACCAGGCCTGTGGTGGCACGCCAGCAGGCAACAAGGAGGTCACCAGTGGCGTGATGTCCCCTTCAGATGACCTAGCATCCTTCTTGCAGGAGAGCACCATGGTCTCAGGCTTAGCTGAGGGGGAGGAGGACGAAGATGAGCCCTTTTGGAAGGCAAAGGGGGGGCAATAAAGCCCTGGCAATCTGCCTGTGCCTCCATCATTCTCTGGGGTGGCTGTAGCAAAGTTAAGAGTTTAAAAAGGAGCCACATTTAAGGAGCTGCTAAGGAGTGAGATGAGTTGTTTATGATTAAATTAAATTCATATGAAAGCTAATGACCTGCCAGTGCAAGCCTTGAGTAACTTTATAATGTAATTAAAAGCCCAACGGGGAAGAGAGCTGTGGTTATGCCACGTGTAGAGGAGCTGCTGGGAAGACGGGGGCTGGTGCTGATGCAGAGAAGTGCCTGGTCACTGCCTTGTCTCCTCTGCCGTGCCAAGGGCAGAGATGGGCACGGAGCGGGGGGCAAGGGGGTGGGCTGCCAGGGAGGAGAGGTGGGGTGCTGTGGCTCAGCTCCCGGGGGTGTGCGGGTTGTCCTGGGTGAGGCATCGCTGCTCATCTGAGCGTGCCAACAACCAACAAAGCTGCCTTTTTCTCCTCGTTTCCTGGATCCTGTAGGGACGTGGTCGTCGGTGGCCAAGTCTTGGGGGGCCGTTGTTACGGGACGAGCGCGGGGAGAAGGATCCAAACCTGGTGATGGAGCCCACGCACCGGCCCACAAGATGATGGACCCCCGCAGCCCCCCCACGTTCCCCTCCCCGCGAAGGGCCGGCAGCGCCCACCGAGGAGCCCTGCGCTTCCTACAGACGTATCTCTCGCTCTGCACCCCGGGGTTTGGGGGGACCCGCGGGCACCTCACGCCCTTCCCGGGGCGGACACGCGTGGAGTGGGTTTGGGAGGGTGGTGCCGGTCGCCCCTTTAAGCAGGCGGCGGTGGGGCCGCCCCTCCGGCCGGGATAGGCCGGGGCGGGCCGGGGCCGCCTCCCGCCCCCGGCAGCAGCGGGCGGGCGGCTCGGCTGGGCTCGGCGCGGCGCTGCAGGCTCCGGTCCCGGTCTGCGAGCGGCAGAGCCTCCCCCAGCCCCGCCGCCGCCGCTCCCCGCCGGGCTGCGAGGGGGCAGAGAGGGCAGCGGCATGCCCAGGCGGAGCATCGCGGAGGTGAAGGTGCTGGACGTGCAGAAGCGGCGCATCCCCAACAAGCACTATGTGAGTGGCACGGCTCGGCACGGCACGGCTCGGCTCGCCCGGCCCTGGGCAAACAAAGGCCGGGCGCTGCCGGCCCCGCTCCCCCACGGCTGCCCCGGCGGTGGGTAGCGACCGCGGAGCGGGAGGGAGGAAGAGGAGGAGGAGGAGGAGGAGTGGGGGGGGCAGCGCTGCCGGGTCTGCCGCTCCCACCCCCGGTGTCTCCCGTGGGGACCGCCCGGTGCCCCCCTCCCCTCCCCTGCCAGCGGGGGGGACGCGCTGCCTCTCCCACCCCGGTCCTCGGCTCCCGGGGGGGCGGGCAGGGACATCGCCGTGTTGGGGCGGGGGAGACACACAGCACCGGGGTGACCCTCTGCGGGACCCGCCGGGAGGTGCCCGGGAGTTGCTGCGGGTGGGATTTTGCTGGAGGGGCTCCTGGGGCAGAGGAGGAGGAGGAAGCATCCCGAGAAGCCCCTCTGCAGTGCTGGGCTCTGAAACCTGTTGGCTACAGAGTCCCGGGGCAAGGGACCCCCCCGGCTCCTTCCTTCTGTGCCCGGGACAGTGCCATCAGCCCTGTGGAGGTGTTCCCTCGTGTCCCCTGCACCCCTTCTGCATCAGCTGCCCAGGGAGAACGTTCCTGCACACCCCAGGGCATCTTCCAAACAGTTGTGGGTTTGTCTGTTTTTGAAGGGGTTGAGTTTGTTTATTTATTTATTTATATATTATTATTATTTAAACTTTAGTGTGCTTCCAGGCATCCGTGGAGACCTTGTGGGTGAATCCTGGCAACAACTGTAAAACAAAGACCAAATGTTCTCCCTGCCCCGTTTGCTTGTAGACCGGGGTGACCCAGTGACACGCTGCTTGCGGTGCGTTTGGGTTGTGAGGATGAGGTGTTGGCTTCGGCTGAAGCGTGGTGTGTCAGTGGAGCCAAGGCTCCCCGAGCTCTTGGGAGATCAGGGGTTTCCCTGGGTCACCCCGGCTGGGTTGTGACACTGGGTGACAGTCTGAGGAACGCAGAGGGCAGGCCAGCTCTAGCCAGGATGGAGGGGGAGGATAAAGGAGGGCTGTTACCCCTTCCTTGCATCCAGGAATGTGAAGTGACCGCCGCCGCCCAACCCCTTATCACCTCTTCTTCCTCTCCTGCCCTGCCTGCAGCCTTATCAGCCCTGGCTGAGTGTGACCCCAGCTCCAGACGTGCCCCCCCGCCTCTTCCTGACATGTCCATCCCAGACTTACTCATGGTAGCTGGGTTATGCGACCGATCTGGAGGAGCGTGTACGTGAGGAGGTTTGCTGAGCTGCATACACTGCTGTTTGTCTTGGCGGGTCCGTTGCATCGCCGTCAGGTCCCGTAACAGGGCTTGGACAGGGTCGCCTGCAGCTGCTCCTCCGCTCTCGCTTCTGGGCCTTCTCCTTCCCTTCCTGGGGCTGGGGGCTCCTCGCACCCATCCGGATCTGCGTCCCCACGGCTGGGACGTGGTCTGTTTTGGGGACTGTCCCTCCTCACCCTCCACCCACAGGGGTGAGGCGGGTGGAGTTGGGCATAGCACAAATAATCCCTGCCAGGCTGGAAAACTGGCACAGAGGGGTTTTCTGAAGAGAGAGATGTATGTTGGGCAGCTGGGAGGGGGCACTGGAACTGAAGCTCCCAGGGTGGTGGGAGAAGGTGGCCGGACACAGCTCATGACAGCCAGCGGTGCTGCTCGGCTGCTCGCTCCCTCCTCAACCCGCGGCTCGAATCCTCTGCCTCTAACCTTTCCCTGGACTTGTCTTGGACCGAAACCCGGCGGCTGGAGCCAGCGCGGCCGGCAGAGCCCGGGGAGGGGCAGGCAGCAGCCTCCCCGGGGCAGCGCGGGAGTGAATGGGAGCGCTGGCCGCCTTTGAGAGAATCGATAGGAACTCAGCAGATTCACAAAGCCAGTTAATTATATGGAATCAAAACCTCCCTTTCTTTTTTTTTTTCTTTCTTTTTTTTTTTTCTTCCTCCTCCTGCGAAGAGAGGGAGAGGAGGGGCAGCAAATCGCGGCTGAGTCATCTTACTTTAGACTGTATCTGCTGGCACGCCGCAAATCCTCATCACCCACAAAGCGTACGGGTTAAACCTTTTGCTCTCCGGCTTCTCCTTGCTGAGCGTAAATGTGCTCTCCATCCCCTGGGTAAATGTGCTCTCCATCCCCTGGGGCAGCTGCTCGTTGTCCCCGGGGAGGCTGAAGGAGCACGATGGCTTTTCCCCCCGCTGCTGTGTGCTGTGCTGACCGGCGGGTGACCCGTGCCGCTCGGGCTCCTCTCCGCATGGGCGAGAGGCTATTCTTTGCCGGACAAAGGTGCAGTTGTGTTGGCTGTAGTGAGGCCGCAGCAGAAAGTTGTGAATTCCTGTTTCCCAGAAAAGTGAGATCAAACCAGTGTTTCAAAGTCCTTATTGATGCCCGTGGTGGGGAGGGGCTGGAGGAAAGGCCAGCTCTATTCAGGCCAGCGTAGTTCACCCATCACCTTGGTAATTGATACAAAAAGAGTTGTGTTGCCCAGGACAAAAACTTGGGCGCTTTTGCGGCTCTGACTCAAAGCGAGGAGGCACAGTATTCCCCCAGACTGGGGTCTTGGGCTGGGTGAGGACCCAGCAAGTTGCTGGAGAGGGTTTAGGTATGAGGATGCCAGCTCGAACATGGGCTGAGCTGAGTGTCAGGGTTTAGCTGGGGACCCCCATGCCCTCGAATGTGTGTGTGCCCATGAACAGCACTATCTCAAATCCTGGTGCAAGGGAGCATCAGCCCAGCGTGTTGCTGCCTCGCCGCTTCTCCCTCCATCCATGCTCCCCTAGAAGGATACACTGGGACAACACTGTACTTGTCCCATCTCCTGTCCGTCCTCCTTACCCTGCTGACAGCTCAGTACCCAACCTGAGGGTGGGAGGAGCTGGGTGGGTTATTCAAAGGAAGCCCAGGTGTGTTTAGAGGCATTTGGGGGATAGGGGAGATAGGAATGGCCTCTTGATTGCTCTTGTCCTTGGCGAGATGTTAAACCCTTTGGTGGGTACTGCAGTGAGCGCTGCTAGCAGGGGTCAGGCTAAATTGTAATTAGCAGGGGGTGCTCCCCCCTTGCGTGCTTTTCTCCTTGCAGTCTGCCTCGTGCTCCCGGGAGGCTCTTGCTGCCGTGGTGTTGGCACAGTGCGAGGCCAACACGTCTGCTCCCGTTCTTGTCAAACCGACTCCGCTCACACACGTGGAAGGGCCGAGAAGGGAAGGATGACCGAGCTTCTTGCTCCGAGTCGTAGAAGCCTTGAATTTGCTCTGCTGGCTGTGAAACCCCATCACGCTGTACTGCAGTGACACCTCTCCTGGGCTGCTGATCCCGGCTGCTCCAACTGCTCTTGTGCCACTTGTGTCTTTTAAGCTTTTTTTCATGGGCAATACCTGGAAGGGGCAGGGAGAAGCGATCCTTTTGCAGGTGTTGCAGGATGCGCTGCTCTGATTCTGTTGAGAGACAGCAACCGAGCTCGGGATCTCAGCAGCCCACCATCCAAGGGGACTCTTGTCCCTCAGGCTGTGGCTGGAGGGTGACATTTCCCATACGACACTGTGTTAAGTCATTACAGCTCATGCCCCTCGGAGACGCTGCCGACGAGGGCTCCAGGGCCACACTGCAAATCTGAGAAGTCCAAGAGCAGAGTTTAAAAATAATCATTCTGGGCGACAGAGTAGCAGACACTCATTTTTATGGTCTGGCCAAGTCTCAAATTCTGATAAATGAATGTTTATTCAGAAAAGACCCAAAACAAAGCCATAGCCGAAATGGACTGAATTTTCCTTTAAAGGACTTTACACAGGATCTTTTTATAGTTTTGTGTTTGTTATCCTCTAGTACAATTCCCTAAAATAAACCTTTTCTCTACTAAATCCAGAATTTGGTTGGTTTTTTGCCCTTAGGCAAGCTGCAGGACCTTTCGTTGTAATACAGCTGCAGTGTGTGTGTTGTGTTCTGTGTGTTAGTAACAATGTCATTGAATTGCGTCTTCATTTCTACCATCCTGTCCGCCAAGAACATTTCCATAGTTCATATAGTTTTCAATGGTTGCTCCAGAGGACAAAGCAGAAATACACATATACATCCGACAGGAAAGGAAGAGCAGCGTGCTCCTGGGTTGTGTTAGTTTATTGGAAAATCGGGACTCCGCTCTTGTAGGATGTCCTTTCTGCACACACATGTATCATTTTTGAAAAAGGAAAATTTAAACAAATTGTGCAGCATACATTTTTTTTTACAAGCTCAGTTAACAAGATGGCAAACTTTAAATGAGGTGAATAACCATGCATATTGAACCACCTCGTTTGCGGCAGCTGCCTTGCAAATGTAATTAGCGGTGCGTGTTGGAATCTGGTGCCTACATGATAGCATCTCTAGATGTTTTAAAACAAGTTTGATGAAAAACGCATTCAAAAAGTAAATGTGTAAAATTTTTCATGTGGAATTTGTGACGTGGTGGTAGGTGTCTTTGCTCCCATTCCTTGTAGTGGTGAGGCCGTTGGTGGTTTCATTCGTTGTCCAAGCCAACCCCATTGCTTCTCTGGAATTGATTATGGAGCATTCAGAGGAGAATGCTCAAACGGCAAAAGGACGAGAGCTGCCAATCTGCAGATCCTGTTTTCTTCAGTGCCTTAGACATATAGAGCAGATGTCTTCTGAAGGAATGTGTGTCCCATGGACCTGTGTGTCATGGTCCCCTGGTCCTGACCTGCCCAGCTGGAGCTGAGCTCTGTGGGGATGTGGCACAGCATCACCTTGTACGGCTGCGTTATTCCTGCCGTTGTGAATCATGCCGGTTGCTTGGCCTAAGAAGGATGTTGGAGGATGACTCTCCCCATGCCACACTCTCTGGAGAGTGTGACTGTGCTCTTGGTATGGTGGGAATGTCCTGTGGGGAACCGGAGGAGCCGCGTGTGTCTAGATCGAGGGAACAGGACGTTAAAATGAGTAGTGTGAAATCCATCCAGGGGCTGTTACTTAAACCAGGAATGAAAGAGCAAAAGCGAAACCAGAATGTATGAAGTAAGGCTGAACCCAGGAAGCTGGAGCCTCTGCCATGGCACAGAGTTTCTGAGCATCGCTGGCCCCCAGAGGTTTGAGGGCTTTCTCAGCATCCTCAGCAGTGTTTTGCTGCCGTATCCTGTGGTTCTGCTGTATCTCATCCCATTTCCTGTCAGCTGGCCGATGCTCTCCTGCTCAAGGGAGGCCACAGGCAGGACACTGGGAGACCATAGCTGGTAGAAATCCAGACCTGTCCTTGTGCCTGGCCCTGCTCTGCTGCACAGCATTACTGAGATGATCAATCCTTCCTTCCCCCTCGCCTCTCAAGAGAGTTGGGGCTTAAGGGAGCACTGTTGGCTTTGTGGATGAAAACCAACACTCAAAAGCAAACTCGCCTTTGTTTTTCTTCCCTATTTGTGTTACTTAAGGCGGTTGAAAACCTTGAATGTTGCAGTTGAGTGCAAGGGCCAAATCCTACCTGGCACATGGCCACTGAGGATGCAGCTCTGTGTGGAAAGCTGGTGCTCCTACGTGGTTCCAGCAGGGAACTTTGGTGTCGGGGCCATCCATCGCCTCTGCCCGCTCAGAGGGCTGGTGACCTTGATCCCTCACAGCTCTGCTTTGGAGGGTATCTCTGTCTTCCGGCCATTTTGTATAGCAATGGGAAATAGGAAACAAATGAATCCATATATTTGACCTTCAGTGTGACTGCGAGCAAGCATGTGGGTGCCTATGTTGCAGGTCTGAGGGGTCTGCACCGCGGCTGAGCGGGGCTCGGTGGGTTGTCCTTGGGGTCCCTGTGGTTGGTGTAATCCTGTGTGCAGGCACTTCACCCCAGCAGCTCTTACTGTGTGCTTGGGCAGTGCTGGGTCCTGGTGAGCTGTGCAACAGCAGGAAAAGCTGTCACTTGCTGTCGAAGGGATGAATCAGAGCAAGGGGAGGTGGCTGCTTTGTAGTCCTGGGTGCGTGGGCAGATTTGCTTGGGTTATTTGCCGTGGTGGTGAGGATATGCTTGTCCTCATGTTGCCTGCATCCTCGTTACTCAGCTTCTCCCCACAGCTCTGACTTGTTGCTTCTGCCTCCCTCCTCTGCTAGACCAGAGGGACCGCAGCAGCGTCCCCCATGCCCTGCAGTTACCGCTGGGATTGCTCCTCCGTGCCTTTCCCGGTGCCATCTGAACCAGCATCACCCTTCTTCTGGCTCTCCCTGTCAGAAGAGAGGGGGTGGCCTTGGTCCAGGGACCAAGCTGGGGGCTGGCTGTCCCTCTCCAACTCTGAGCTTTGGTGTCCCACGGAACAAGAGCCCAGCTCTCCCCTTCCCAGCCCCGCACGCCTGCGGCGGCGAAGGCTGATGGAGAGGGGCCAAGCACAGCAGCTCACCGCCAAGAACTTTCTTTGTTTCCAGCCACCTCCCTCCTTTTTTTTCTTTTCCTCTTACAATTTCCCACTCCCTTTTCTATATTAAACCCCGCTCTGGTTTGGCTTGATCCCTCAGCTGCATTGATTTCTCTGCCCCTTCGAATTTCTTGGTGCTCCTTTCTCGTGGCGGCAGCCGCAAAAGTCGGGGTGCGAGGCTCTCCCATTGCTTCCCTGTGTTTCGGGGTGTGGGGGAGTGAGGGTGGAATCGAGACACTGATGCTTTTTTGCCTTTCTACTGGCGAAAGATGCTTTAAATATGTGGAGTTTTCCACAGAGAGGTTTATTGTACATAGTCTCCCTGGCCCCGAGACCACACAAGCTCAAACCCATTGGAAACAGCTCTGCAGACAGCTCTGCCTCTGCTGGAGGCTGTTATGTCTGGCTTTGCCGTAGGAACTCTGCTGGGTGGCTGGGGACCTATGCCGATGCCCGTCGGTGGTGGGTGGGCAGCGCTGAGCGTCCCTGTAGACCCACGGAGGTGTCTTTCCAAGTGATGGTGGCGTTGCTTTCTGCCCTGCTGCCGTCCATGTGCCACTGGCATGGAAACGGGAGGGTGTCCACATGCGGGAGCTCTGGGTGCAGGGATGCTCCGGGGCTGGGATTGCTGCAGAGCCACCCAGGGAGGGCTGTGCCCTCTGCTGTGCCAGGGAGGGCTGCTGGTGGGTTGTTGGCTTGCAGGGCTGTGTCGGTATGGGTGTGCTGCTCTGGGGCTCCAGCTGGCGTAGCAGGATGGTGCTGAACTTGTGGTAGACTTGTTGCCTCGTTCAGCCATGTGCTGGGTGCCAGGCTGGGTGCCTCCCCAGAACCTTACTTGTGGGCTTTATGTGTGCCCCCACAGCTGGGACACTTTGCAAGTCTCCTTGGAAATCTTCCTGTGGAAGGGGAGAGGCTGAAACTGTAGCTCTAGGTTTTCCCTCAGCTTTAGTCTGTCTTTTTCCTCCTCAAATTTAAGCAGTCCAGGCTGCTTCCCAGGTTGTGTTTTGTGCATGTCAGTATTGTGTTTATGCAAGGAGTCCAAAAATGATTTTTCTAGGAGGTCACACGGCCTCATGTTTCAAGAACGGGAAACTGTTTCTGGTAGGGTTTTTTTTTTTTTTGGTATCTTCCTAATTCCATTGCCTCAAGTCAGCTGCTTGAATCATCTCCTCTCTGTACCCGCGTTTTTGTATGGAACAACGTGCCTCTGGCAGAAGGTGCCAGGCTGAGGGCTTGTGAAGGACTCTGGAGTCCCCAGTCCCTTTGAGTGGTGGAAGTCACTGGGAGCCATTGCTATCTTCAGCACTGAGGGTCTTTATTAGTCCCTGGGAAAAAACTTCTGGGGTCTGACAGCTCCCAGGGCTTGTGCTTGCTACTTCCTTTCTTCAAGATGAAAAAAAAAAATAAATAAATAAAAAAAAAATCTGTGGCTGCCCTTTCAGATATGGATAATTTGTGCTGCCTTCTCATCCCCTCTGTTCTCCCGCTCTGGTCCCTGTGGCTTTGACCACACTGGATGTGGGTCTGAGCTGGCTCCTTCAGCCCCCTGCTCCTCTGGTGATGCCCTTCTCTGATGGGAGCCCGTGCCCTGCCTGGGGTGCTGTCCTGTCCGGGAGGGATGTCCTGGGTCTCCCTCCAGCATCCACCCTGTGCGGGGTCCCTGTGTGTTCCCCGGGGGCTGCAGAGCCCTTGCTGCCGTGCGAGCTGATGGGCAGCTCTCCTTGACAGCTCTGTTACGCTTGGCCAGGTGCCATTTGCATTTCTTTTAGCAACCTGTCATTTTTTGACAGTTCCCTTACGAAGGTTTTCAGCCCCACTTTCCACCGACCTGTTCTCCCTTGGAGGTGCTTCTCCAGAGATGCTGGGCAGGGGAGAGTGGCGGTGGGCACGGGGTTACATGTTGAGGGCGCCGAGCTTGCAGTGCCCAGCCTGGTGGGCTGCAAGATCCCTGGGGCCTTTTTTCCATCTTTCTATTTCCATTTAGGGAACTCAATTTCTAATGTGACTGCAGAGAATCCTGGGCGATGGAGGTCCTGATGGCAAACTTCTCCAGCGGTAATTTTTTAGTTGGTACATGGCCAATTCCATGTAATGTATGGAGCTGCAGGAGCCCAGGGAATTTGGGAGCCGAATCCCCATGGTGTCTGTCGGAGTTCAGCCTTGTGTGTCTGCAGGTTTCCAGTTGCTATGAAGGATCTGATCCCCTTCAGCCCTCCAAAGGATGGGAGCACAGGAAACATTTGGCGTTAATGTGAAATGCCCGTCTCCCCCGGCATTAAACAACAGCCACCTGCACCTCCAGGACCGTCCCAGGGCCTCTGCACCCCCCATGACGAGCCCCCCAGGAGTGGAGGGCAGGTCTGGTTTCCTTGCTTTGGTCTTGGCTGCAGCTCTGGTTGTCCCTCCAGAATTCCTTCTGCTCCGTAACTCCGCTTGCTGCAGCCTGGGCCTGAGGTTTCCCAGCACAAGGGCAGGGATGGGGGGCTGAGGGTGCATGTGTGGGGCTTTCTTAATCCCCAAAGCAACATTTTGAGTGTATTTGAGTGATCCTGAAACCTCTGTACCCCACCCTCTGGTAGGAAGAATGCCGTGAGCCGTGTCTGAAGGATTTCAGAAGCACAGGCATGAGTTTCAGCTGCGCTCCCCTGACCTGCGGCTGGAACGAAGCTCGGGAGGGTTGAGCCCCGGTGATTTCTGCCTGTTCCAAAGCTCTGCCTGGCCCGTTGCCTTCAGGCGTCAGACCTCGCTGTGGGGTTTGACCTGACACGTGTGCACCTACGTAGGCTGGGGCCAGCGTAGGCTGGAGCGGAGCAAGGGATGGAGGTTCTGGGGTTGGGAATGGGGCAGGGTGAGGCATCCTTTCCAGAGGGAGGGAGGGAGGGGAGCCGCTGGTTCCCAGGTTTCACCGAGTCAGCTAGTTCCCTTCACGGTGCAGACCCCACCGCTGGCCCGGGAAGGGCTGTAAATATTTAGATAGCCCTGCCTGTTGGTTTTGGCCACGGGCCTAGGCCCACATGATGGGGTTGCAGAGCCCCCCTCCTGGATCTGGCTGCCCGCCGCCTCCCTGCCATCTGCTCGGCTCTCCCCACCCCTGGAGGAAACGGCAGAGCGGGATGCGGGTGGTACCCCTGCCCCCATTCCCATTGGTGCTCCCCGTGGGTGCATGTCCCCAAGGCAGCACCAGGCGATCCCCTCGGCCCTTCCATGGAAAGGGCCTGCTGGTGGTTTCTCTGTGTTATTTCTTTGAAGGACCGTAGAAATCAGAGCTGGAGAAGACCCATGAAATAACTATTTCCACATGCCCTCACCCACACAGCTGGGCTGGGAAAAAGCCTGTCCTCGGAGCAGCCTCTGCAGGACCACAGGTTGTGGGAGCAAGTGAAGGGGTGGCTCCTTCCACCCCTTCACTCACAAAACAAAATTGGTTTTGTTCAGGCTGATGCTTCACAGTGGGTGCTCCTGACAGGTCATGGTGCAGGGCCAGGCCAGGAGGGGAAACTTCAGACCAAGTGTAATATTTTCAGAACTGCCTTAATGATTGAAATTGTCTTCCAACAATCACCTGAGAAATTGATGTTTGGGTGCTTGTGGTAGCTTGGTGCCTCATCATCTCCAGTCCCTGTGGAAACCATTGCTGGGTGGCCAACTGCACCATTCTTCCCTTTCAAAAGAGCACCTGAGTTATGCTTTCTGGTGTCTACTTTGTCTCTAGGACAGCAGGGATTAGATATTGGCAGAGACCAAGATCTGGGATGGTTTTGGCCAACAGGAAGTGGGATGGGGCTGTCAGTGAAGGACAAGGGATATTGACAGGGAGAAAGGAAGCCAGTTTTACTGAGACAGTGTTTTTATACATACTGAGGAGCTGTGGGCTTCCTCATCTTTTCTGCTTTCCACAAGTAGGTGAGGAAATAGCCCTGGAGACCTTTCTGCTGATCAAATGGGATATGCAAGAAACCATTATCCAGACTCCCGTGAGATCTGCATTTCAGCAAAGTAGGAGCGAGCTCATCGGTTGGGAGAAATGCTCTTTCCCTCAGTTGCAAAGGGTATAATAAAGTGTGGTGTGCCCTCAAATCTCATGGCTTTATTACCCTTAAGAACTTTGAATTCATTTTGGCTTGAGCAAATCCACATCCTGATTAAAATCCCAGTCTAATAAGCTGTTGACTCCAAATAAAGGCAGGATAGGAATAAACAGTGAAGAAAAGTTGGCTCTTCCTCCTGCCCCAGTGGAAGGCTTTCTCCAGGCAGGCAGCCAGCAGTGATATAACCCTGTAAAGTGCTGTAGACTGGTAAGAAAGCTGGGATATCAGCTGAGCTTCCAACCAAAATGAGCTCATGCTGGCCTGCCGGCAAGTCCTGGGGTGAGGGTAAAGGCAACTTGGACGCTTGCTTAGCGTCCAGTTAACGCTTAGCTTGCTGATGGTGGTCACAAAGGCCACATCATGTGACTTAACCTGTTTTCATTGAAAACTATGGTCAGCCAAGTTGTCCGTGACCTGTTGAGGTCTAGGAGCATGTGCTCTGACAGGTATTGTGCCTGTCCCAGTGCCACTCTTGAAGCCATGTTTGGTGGTGAGCACAGTGTCTGTACCTCTCTTGTAGCAAATCATGGTCCATCCAGGTCTCCACAGCTGCTACAGATGCTGTCTTGCAGGGGCCCTCTGCCTTCCTTGAGTTAATATGCAGAAAGCGTAGGTCCTTCAGCTCAAAAAAAGGATTTGTGAATGAAAGGAGAGGATTGTGGTTAGGCTGAATAAGCCCAGTGAGGCGATGCCGAGCAATTTGGATTTTGTCTGGGAGATGGCGGTGGTGCCTGTGACACCCAGGCAGCTCCCTGCAAGTCAGCAAAGCAGTCGCAGCTGTGTTTGGGCTGATCAGCTGGTTTAGGAAAAGTGGTCGTTGAAGTGCTGGGTTGAAGGGACTGAAGTTCTTTATTTTAGCAGTAAGAACTTGCTTCATCTTGCTGCCTCTTTTTCCATCGTAATTTGGAAGTGATTCCACTGGGAAGAGTTTGTGGTTCCTCAGGAGTGTCCTCACCTTGGCAGGTCATGCTGCATCAGCCCTCTGAGCAGCAAAGTGACCTTTTTATTAGATTTTTAGTGCAGCATTCGAGTAGGTTTGATAAGCTCAAATAATTTATGGCTGTGCTATCCATTTGAGTCTCCTGGTGTTTGAGTTTCAGTATTGGGCTGGGATGTTGGTCCCATTCCAGTATCTGGAAAAATGTGCGTCTCTGTGGGAAGCCTTCTGAAACTCTTAAGAGATTCTGTTTTAAATACCAAAAGTCAGCATCCTGAGAGCCTTTATGCTTCATTGTGTTAACTGGAAATCTAGCAGGTCTGTTCATCTGAGCTTCTGAATGTTTTGCTCCTGCTTCAGTGAATCGATACTTGGATTTGTGGTGGAAATAAGCAGGACATGGGAATTAGAAGAAAAATTGAACATGTTGTTATTCTGCTTAGTTAATTTGTTATCAGTTGGTGAAGGCTGGGGATTGCATCATTTGAATGTTACGCTGGTATCTCATCAAGGGTCATCTTTGGTTTCTGTCAGCAATAAGCAAGAACATTAGATATGTAATTGCCCGACTATGTTATTTGCTTGTTGTCTTTCATAGGAGAGTAGAAAACCTGGGTTGGGCTTTATTTTTTTGCTTCATCACCAGTAAAAGCCTGGTCATATGGTTTGTGAATAACCTGCAATTACTAGGATTGATTGTGTAGCATTTTAAGGAACAGGAGGGTAATTTGCACCCCAGCAAGTTTAAGTAAACAGGACCTCAGAGCTGCTTATGGAAGAACAGACGGAGTTTTGAACCTTGTGGGTTTGAGTTCTTGGAAAACCCAGCCCCAGGACTCAGGCTGGTGGTTGGTGTGGTCACTCCAGTCTGCAGTTTTGGGATCTTTACATCAAACCTGATGCTGCAGCCTTGGGTGGGATGGCCAAGGCAGAGTTATTAACTCATAATGTGTCTTGTGTGGAGAGACTTTAACTCCGTTTTTACGTAGAAGTGCCCTTTCACATTCAACATATGCCCCTATTTAGGGATAGGGAGCTGTCTTAGTTCACAGCTGTCAATAAGCATTTAGTAGACACTTAAGTTGCAGCAGTGGAGCTTAATAATTTAATTTTACATGTTTTCTAGTGTTGCTAAAATGACTTTAAGTGCTCCCATGAACTTCCCTGGTTGATACCCAGCCATGGGGGCTGTGTTTGCAGCTTTGGTAGCATTTGGGTTGTGATGCAGGTTATTGGGTTGCTCCTCTCTGATTTCTTCCTCTGTTCCCTGCAGGTGTACATTATCAAAGTCGCCTGGTCCAATGGGTCCACAGAAGTCATATACCGACGGTACAGCAAGTTCTTTGACCTCCAGGTAAGCATTTTGCCAGTTCTTGGGGTTTTGACATCGGAGGGTGGAAAGCTGTGGTCAGTTGAGAAGCGTGGTTTCTGCCTTGTGCTAAACAAGCCTTTTGTAATCTACCAGAAAATGTTTCGATCTGAGGAAATTTAAATACACTTTTGGACATCCTGGAAAAAAGCAAGAACAGGGCAACTTCAAAAGGTGGACTCTTGGGGTTAGAGCTTTGCTGTGACTCCCTGGATTAAATGGACGCAGGGCTGCGTAGGTGTGTTTGAATTCCTCCAACAGAAAGCTGTCCAAACGGTGAGGTTCTTGTTGGGGCTTTTTGTTTGCTTTGGGGGGGAATTTTGTTAAAGTTAGACCCAAATTCCATTCCTTCAGAGCTAATACCGTGCCTTTCCCAGCTGCTATCACAGCAAAACAGGACTGCTGCTGCAAAGCACCAATTCCCTGGGTCCCTGTCCCGCTGGCTGGCGTTTTGGGGAGCAGGCGCTGGGGAAATGGCCGGTGCAGAGCGGTGCCAGCCTGGAGGGCAGCTCTCAGCAGCTGCTTCAGCAATCACCTCCTGGTGCAGGGGGGGAGAAGGGAAAAAAAATGGAGCCGGGAGGGAGGGAGGAGGCTGGAAAGGGAATTGGGACAGGCTGGGTTACAGAAAATCGAAGCTGGTGTTCTGGGCAAGCAGGCAAAGGGTGTTTTCCACCCCCTCCTTGGTGGAGATGAGCCAAGGGGTCTGGCTGAGCTTTATGAGCCAAAACACAAACTGAGCTGCTGGAACGGGCTCTGTGCAGATGAGAAAGGAAAATGCATGAAGTGATCTATGGACCAGCAAGCAGCTGCCAGACAAGTCACTGGCACGTCCGTCCTGGCCCGTGCATGGGACTGGGAGAGGAGCTGGGCAGCTTCTTCCTCCAGCAACCGCTCACGTGAAGGTGAGCATCACCATATGCTTTATTTGAAAGGGTGCTGGGGTTGCCTGGGAATGAGGATGCCTTTCCTGAAACCCCTGCGTCCAGACACAAGGACACTGCTAAAATTACAGTGCATTTGGGGCTGCCCAGTGGGAACCCAGGTGGCTTTCCCAGGTTCAGCGGGCTTCAGGTCAGCCTGGGATTGTTCGATGGCTGCCCACATCGATGCTGCCCTGTCCCTTGCCCAACAAAACACCTTCTGCAGAGCTGTGGATGTGGCCAGGAGGGTGACCACACTGAGTAAGCCCTGGCCAGCCAGTGAGAGCCTGGCTTTGGTGAGGCCCTGTGTGTCCTTCCCCTGCCCCGTGCTGCTGTCCTGCAGCATCCTGCCAGGCAGGGTGAGGTGAGGTAGGGTGGCACGGGCGGCTGCTGGTGCAGGCAGGGGTTAAGCTGTGTGCGGGCGCTTGTGTAACCAAGGAAATGTTAAAGTAAATAAACAGGGAACAGCTGTTGGGTAGCAGCCAGGGATGGAAGGAAATGGAGCTGAGCGCTTCCTTCTCCTCAGCATCTTGTCTTCGTTGGTGCTCCAAGGTGGTGGCCAAGCTCACGCCATCATTTGCTGCAAGGGGGGCACAGTCTTTTGGGGTTTATATGTGGTAAACCAGTGTCTTCAGCTCTGCTGTTTGCCTGGGCTGTCTTGCTTCTCATGGGAAAGGACAAGTAGGGAAATAGCGGCCATTCTTCCTCTCTTCCTCCCCTTCTATCTTGGCTGGAACTGTGCACACTCCTAGATGGAGAGCGTCATCACTGGAGGCTGTCTGGAGCCAGAGAGTCAAACTGGCTCTGCAAAACACCCTGGAGCATCTTTAGAGGCAGAGGTGCTTTATATTGATGTCATGGTGCAGATGGGAAAGCTTAAAGCAAACATCTCCCCCCTTCCCTGTTCCCTGCAGCTTTTTTTTTTTTTTAAAAAAAAAAAAATAACCACTCCTTTTTGGCTCTGTTGAAAGAATGAATGAAATTGTGGTTTTTCCCTTCCTTCCCCCTTATCGCACATGCTTCCTGGTGTCCTTATTTTAAACTTGCGGTGCAGTACAGTGGAAATTGGATTGAAAGGCGAGGAGTGAAACAGATCCGCTTAGCGCAGTGGAAAAAAATGCTCTAGGTAGGCTTGGTAGCACTTACTGTTGCCGTTGCTGGAGGCCTTTATTATATGACTGTCGGATGATTCGAGGCCAATTTTAGCTCTTTAGGCAGAAATTTTCCATGCTGGAAATTATTCATGCCTCCAATTATTAAAAAAAAAAAGCCCCAACCCCCCAACAAAATAACTGATTGGCTAAAATGGTTCGGCTGCTTCTGAAAACATATTAAGAGGGGAAAGTATTTTTCCCGGGTCCAGTTCTGATGATCTTTTCTACTCACTGGAGGAAGAATTGGAAACTTGAGTCGCAGGTGATCCCTGTGTCAAGAATCTGTCTTTCATGTTATCCAGTGAAAACCCATCCAAATTTATTCATACTTAGGGCCTTGAGCAATCGCAGTACATGCATGTTTGGGTAGAGATATTTGATAATTTAATATCTATGTTCCCAGTGATTCTGGCTGCACTTACCATGCTCCTGCCAGAAGCTGAGCAGGGTTTTGTTTTTTTGATAGCAGCTCTGGCCACATTCGGGTGAAGGTTGGAGCACCCTCTTTTGCGGTTGGTGACCCTCCTGCTAAGCCCAGGCAGGAGCACAAGGAAGTCATTTGATCCAAGTGGGAGAGAGGAGAACTTCTTGGAGCAGGAGTGAGGGCTGGTGAGGACCAGGGTGGGGGCTGATGTGATGCTGCGGTTCAGAGCAGCCCAGGCATGGTTGTTGGGGATTTTCTCCTGATATTCACTGTGGGGTCACAGCTGAATCACTTGTCACCTTCTGTTGTGGCCAAACAATTATTTTAGGAGTAAGGCCAAGTAAAACACATGCACGCTTACTACTGACAGTCTCACCAGCCAGTCTGCTCCCACTGCAACCGGAGGGCAAAGTGTCCTTCCCTCCCCAGCCAGGCAGAAGTGACGCTCAAGACACAAACCACCAGCTCAGCCAAGACAGTGGTGAAGCCTGGAGCTTGCCCAGTGCTGGTCTCTGTCTCCATCTGGATGCAGAGACATGAGACCAGCCTCATTCCTGTACTGGAATGGGGAATGCCAAAAGCCACCTTGCTGGTCACAGTAATGCCACAGGCTGTGCTCTTGTCAGCTGGGAGCCTTCAAGGTTTTGTCTGAATACTGTGAACTTCCAGAGGTCTTCCTTTTGGCTGTCACTGATACCTGAGACTGCCCTCTTCAGCAAAAGTCCTGGTTTACAGCTCATCGCTGTAGCAGCCTTCCCAAGCACTGCCCTACTTTTCTCTTCCAAGGGTGACAGGACCTCCTTTTTCTGCCCAATTACCCATTTTCATTCCTTTGACCACATTATGGGCCATCCCATGGTCATGCAGAAGATTGTCACCTCCTCTCTAACAGCTGATGATCCACACTCGTTCCGCAATTCAGCATCTGTGTCCCAGCACAAGGCACAGGCTGCTTCCTCCTGGTCCCAGTCCAGCTTTTCGAGCTGATGAAGTGGTGGCCCTCATCCCTTGAGAAACGCACAGGTCATACCCTTTCCTGCTCTGGGGTCATCACAGGAAAGCTCAGAGTACCATGGAGGTGGTGGAAGTGGGAAGGGAATGCTTAAACTGAGGGATACCTCCACCTGCTATGTACTGCTCATTGCAGGAGGAAACCTTTAGGGAGCCGGGCAGCACTCAGGAGTGTTTTTGCTGTGTAGATCCTCTGTGCCCAGGTTCCTGCCCCCTCTCCTCCTTGCTTTCTCCATAAATGTTTCCCATCCCACAGTGATGTACATAAGAACAACATTTTAGGGATTAAAAAACCCAAACTCTAGATGAAATTGTAATTCTGAAGTTTGAAACCTCGAGTCAGTGTATGACTTGTAGTAAATTTGTAATTACAAATACTAAGCTCAGTTCTGTGGGAGTCTCTTGGCTGGAGGAATAATTTCCTTCGAATAGGATTGAGGCTCTTTCGTAACAGTCGGCGTGCCAGATGTGAGCTATTGGGAGCAGATGGATGCTGTTCCTAAGAAATAAAGGCAATAAGATTGATGCTTGCAAGGATGCCAGTTGTATTCTGGACACTAATTGGGGCTGGCAGGTACACTGGAAATGTTAGCTGGCATGGAAGCTGGTAATCAGATATGTGAGCGGCTGTCTCTGGTGGTCACAGATAGAGGATCGGGGTCTTGCGTGCTTGAGAGATGCTTCCAGCCCTGCCGGCGGGGGAAGAGCCGTGCAGTGACTGCAGGGCTCCCTTGGATCACATCGGATGCATCACCCGGGAGGAGGTTAGCATGTCTTTTGGAAGGATCCTCTTGAAACCATTGGCTGTAAGGAGCGACACTTGGTTAGAGAACAGATACTGGCTTGTATTTTGTGTTTTTTATGGAAACCCCAAAAAAGAAACATTTTTTCCCCACTCTGTAATTATGAGCTCATCAGCCATGATGGTAGTCATTTCAAGTCTTCATGTGACCAAGAGCCACAGTTGTCTTACCACACTCCTAAAATGTCCTTACACCCAAACCTGACCCTCTTGTACCTTTCCCACTTTACCCAACCCCTGTGCTTTCCCCGGGCAGGAGCCCTACTCCGTGTCCTCAGCATTCTCTGCCTTTCTGCTGTAGCCACCCTCTCCTCCACCAGTCATCTTTGCCTTGCTCTTTTCGGTCCTGTCTTATTTTGCATCCTGGACAGCAAAGCTCACAAGCTGCTTGTGAGCCGTGATGGAGCCAGTTCTCAAACGTCCCCCTTGGAGAAGGCTTTGTCATTTATGCCATGTCCTGCCTTCTCACCACCAAAGCCGTAGCTTCTCCTCTGGCAGCCAGCTGCAAGCCCTTAAAAGTCAAATTGCCATTCAGGGTTGCCCTCCCTGGGGAAGGTTACCCCAGGGCTTTTCCCCTTGCAGTCAGAAACCTTTCCTTCGGTCTTTGTCCCAGCTGAAAGCTGTAGGAGGAGAGGGTGATGCTGTGTGGCTGCTCCTCTGCATGGAGGCTCAGTTTTGAGCCAAGGGATGGAGATGTGCCGTAGGCTGGAATAAGCATACTTGCTGCACGTTTCAGAGACAGAAAAATTGAGAATTTTGAGCAACCTTAGAAATGGTTCTGGCTCTCTCACCCGCTCCTTTCTGCACAGGCATGGAGTGTGTTTCCCAGCCCTTCCCTTGGTCCATATGTTTAACAAATCCTTCAGGTTCTTAGCTGGAAACTTTCAGCTTTGACCCACCTGGAGCGATGTCATCTTGGAGAGAGTCCTGCAACCCTCAGGCCAAGGGCTTTGTGTGTAACACTCACCAAAAAAAAAAAAAAGGGCTGTTGAAGTGGTGCCTACTTTTATGAGAAAATTGGCAAAAGGCAATGGTCTGTGCATGTCGTCTCGACGTAGAAGACAGATTAGCTCTTCTGGAGGAGATTCTTCACCTGCTGTGCATGTGCAGCCATGAGGCAGAGACAGGGAGGGGGGAAAGTCCATATCTTAGTAATTCAGACTGTTTTTTAATGGAACACTACATTAAAACAGGCTCAGAAGACAGTAGCTGGCACACGGAGGAGAATTGTTCTCGTCAGCTTTCTTCAGGCCATTGGACTCTTGAAAAATTAAAATGAGCCTTGTGTGTTTCTTCCAGTACTGAGTCCTGTGCTTGCCTTCCTCCCCCTGCATTCCTCCTCCTTCTCCTCCTCCTCCTCCTCTGCTCTTTGAGCTGGGCTCCTGGCAGGACGCACAGGTTCACAAAGGTGAAGTAAGTGTTATCTTAAATCTCCAGATGTGGAAAGCAAAGGGCAGGCGTGCAGAGTAACGTGTCCCAAGCAGCACAAGGCTCCTTCAGGTGGGGGACTCAAGGCGAGGCACCTCTTGGATTTCACCCCTCTTCTGCCTGGCGGCCTCTTTGATGAAAAAGCCTCAAGGCAGCTTGGCCTCGCTGCGGCAGCAGGAGATTGATGTCTTTTTGTGTCCAGGGATTGTAAACAGAGCTCTTTCGTAACAGGGATCTTATTTCAACACTTTGGGCATTTCTTTTTTCTCCAGGGTTTACAGAGTTCAGCAAAATTCTGCCCAGTTGCGTGTGCAATGTACTTCGTGGTTTCACCCCGCCACAAAAATAAATCCCCAAGATCTCGCTCTTAGACAGCTGGATCATGACAGACAGGCCCTTGCGTGACCAAGGACAAGACAAAACCCACAGCTTCCTACCGTGAGGCTCTGGCTGCAAAGCACCAGCAACTCTTTTTTTCCTCAGTGCCCAGACTGCACTGAGAGCCGTGAGCTTACACGTGGTACGCACAAGTAGAGAAAAGGTGAATTGCCATAATCTAATTCCAGAGAAGAAATGCTTTCCATTAAATAAGGACTACCTCTGTCTCTCTGGAAGAAACAGCTGGTATTTTTCCAGCAGCGCATCAAAGATCTTCACCATTCTCCTCCTCTCTCCCTCCACAAAGAACACATACAGTCCAATGCACTTCAGCCTAGTTAAAAGTTGGCTCCCTAATTTTTTTTTTTCTCTCTCCAAATGTCTCCCATTTATAGCTTTCCAGCATCTGGCAGCCGGGAGCCAGCGCATTCCCGTGCGTGCTAGCGCCAAGGCAGGTCAGTGGAGTTATAATTGGCTCTGGCTGGCACCCTGACGAGCTGCGGCGGGGTGTGCCTGGCAGGGGCTGCGAGCTGCTGAAAGCCCTGCCTGCCCCTGGGACACGGCAGCCCGTCCGTCCTCCCCGAGAGCTGGTGTGGGATGAAAGTTCCCAGGGCCAGCGTTACACCTGGGGCGAGCGGCCGCACCGGGCAGCGTGTGTCTGCAGAGGAAATGATTTCCACTTCTTGTAGCTAAAGCCTCTCTGGAGCAGCTGCTGGGAGCAGCATTTGGGGATTTTTGGTTTATTCCAAGCTGATGGCCAGTGTTTGCCCTTTCCTTTTGCTCCGGGCTGTGCCTGCACCTTCGTCAAGTTTCTCCAATCCTCGCCCTTGCCTCTGGTGTGATTTTGCTTCTTGACTCGCTCTCACCTCCCGGCTCTCATCTCCGCCTGCTCCCATCAGATGGTCCTTTCTTGTTCCCAGACTCATCCCCTGGCACTGCCATGGTGGCTCCGTGGCAAAGGTGGCCCCATCTCCTGAGCCCACCTTCCATTCATTCATCTTCGCTGGCACCTCCTTCTCTCTGGAAACCTCCAGAGCAGCTGGAGGAGATGGTGTTTGCACCCTTTGCTTCCCAGCCCTGGGGGAAGTATGTCCCACAGAAAGCATCCTCAATGGGTGCAATCCGGAGGGGAGCCTGTGCTGAGCAGAACCCATGGAGAGAGGAGGCAGAAAGATGGGGTGGTTAAAAAAATTTCAGCTCCTCAGGGGCAGAGCTACATTCTCTTGCTGGCAATTCAGTGTGGTCTTACTTTGGTGAGGCTTTTGATAACATGGTGTTTAAAAGTTGTCCTGTAACTTGAGGCAAGGGGTTACGCCCCTCTCCCTGGCTCAGGGGTGAGCTAATGCCCTTCCACTCCCCAGCTACTTAATGAAAAAGCCCTGGAAATTCAGCTGCCCCATTGCTGGGAGGGCTGAGCAGGATCCCCATGAGGGTAGGAGCTCGTTGGCAGCCCCTCTCCAGCCCATTGCCCACAGGTGAGTCTCTGGGGAGAGGGCCCTGCTGCAGGTCCCTGCCTGGAGCCAGTTGTGGCCGGGGGTTTTGATGAGATTTGCGTGGATCTGGGATGACGTGAGCCCCAGGGTCTCCGCCGTGCTTTTAATCAATCTAATGCAGCTCAGTCTTCTGGTAGAAGGACCTGCAATTTATATTATGTGGCAGCAGCTCTGGATCTGAAACGAGCCATTCAAGCTGACTGATGGTGCTTGAGGAGGAGCTGAGGGTGGAGAGCAGTAAATCAGTGCAGAGGAGTCTGTATCTCACAGTGCTGCATTTTTAGTAATGTGTCCATATGCATCATGAAATCCATACGATATAGCTCTGACCATAGGGTGTACCACGTGCATATGGTGGGGATCTAAGAAGTGGGCAGTTTTATGGTGAGTGGGAGGTGGAAGTAAGATCTGGGAGAGACAGAGGGAGACGGTGGTTTCTAGGCTTGTCCTGCCCTTGCGGAGGGAAGTGATAGAGCTGAAGGGATGACATGTTTTTCTGCGGTCTTGATTTCTCGCTTCTTTTCTGTGCCTTTCATTCAATTACATCAGGCTGTCGCAGGTCTACCACAGTGAAGTAAATCACCGCTCCCGTGCTGGCTGTGGAAAGCGCTTTCGGTGAAGGATGTCTTGAAGTCCCCTTGCCAAGCGAGGTGTGGACCTCTGCAATGATCTCCCTGGGTCCTGGTGGGCCTGGGGACAAGTCAAGATTTAACTGCTTGCTCTCCCTTCCTAGTGCTCTGCTCTGTTCAAGAAGTGATGCTCCTTTCCTCTTACTTTCCTTGCATGGTTTTGTTGTTTTTTTTTCCTATATGCTTTCTGCCCTGAGGCTTGTCTGGCTTGTTCCCACCCCTGGGATCCAGCACAGACTTTTCCTGGGGATGTGGCAGGCGTCCTGCGGGAGGGACAAGGAGGGCATGTCTGTGCCAGCTGCAGCGAGGCTGGACTAAGGGAGACCTTGTGGGGAGAGAAGGATGGGTGTGTAGGATCTGCCCTTCCTCTGTGATTCATGCCTTCCAGCCGGACGGCAGCAGGGAGGAGGGGGGACCTCGTTTACCAGAAAATGGAGAGGGGAAAACGTGGGTGGATGCTGTAGGGCTCCGGCAGCCAGCCTGTCCCCTCCGTGGTGCCATGGTACTTGATGAACTCTAAGGTCCCTTCCAACTCTAACCATTCTATGATTCTGTGGTGCCTCCTTGGTTTTTCTGCCGGCAGCTGAGGCTTTGCTTCTCCATCTCCATGTTGCAGTGTTGCTGGATGCATGGCACCCCTTCTGCTCGTCTTCCCATCACCTCATAGCTCTCACACATCCCCAGGCTGTGGGCTGCTGCTATATCCCCCATTTTTTGGTAACTTTTATATTCTGGTGTTACCTGGGATTGCAATGTAAGCGATAACCTATGTGAAAAATGGTCTCCCTTGTGATCTGGTGGCATGTGGAGAGCCAGTGTTTTCCCTGTCTTAATTCCATCTCCTGAGCCTTTCTGCCTTACTGGTACCATGCCTTGAGGCCATTGCACTGGGAGTGAGTCACTGAGTACTGAATTAGCAAATGATGTTTATGGCTGTCTTTACCTGGCGGCATGGAAATCAGATCTTGGAGATTAGGTTTGGGAGGTTTAATTAAGGTTGGTGAATTTATTGTTTTAATACTGCCTTTGATAGAATATTTAGAGCTAGCTTCCATTCGAATGTTGTTTTTCAGTGCTGATACTGTATTAAATTAGCCAAACCAGGTATATTTTAATATGCAAAGTGCTGTTGTGCATCTTATGGAGAATTCCTTGCACCCATCAGCAAGCTCAGCTTGCTGGTCATTTGCCGTCAACCATGGTGTGCTACGTTTGGAGAAGAAGAAGATATTTTCTCACAGCAGCCTTGGAGAGTGGTTTTTGGACCCCTGTAGGGCTGGTCCCCCCTCCCTATGGGCTTGGAGTGGTTCTGGGAGGGCCAGGAATGAGGAGGAGGAAGAAGGTGGAGGTGAGACCTCTCCCTGTCTGGTGCTGCAGGTGAAGGATCAGTTGGTTCAATCATATTGTGCAACTTCACACTCAGGTAGGTGGGCAGCTCGCCCCGGGCACCGTGGAGCTGTCGGTGGGGGCTGGCCAAGGTGTTCAGCCTTACAGAGTCCTGCTGCTGGTCTTCTCTTTTTTTTTTTTTTTTTTTTTTTCTGAAAAATGGAGTCTACGTAACTTCTTTTAACATTTAAATTGTAGGTCTTCCCCCCTACCTGTAGAGCTGCTGCTAGCAACGGGCATTGTCCCTCACCAGCCCTGGGGAGCGCTGGGTTGTGGAAACTCCAGAAACTCTGGTAGGGACCCAAAAATCCTGGAGTTCTCACCCAGTCTCAGTCAACAGAAAGCTGCAATCCCATGTTTTCTAACTGCACACACACATGCTGAAAACGGCTGATGAAATGGCCACTGAAGAAGGCTTTGTGTTCGGCCACGCGGAGTGCCAAGCCAGCTGGGAAGCCGTGCAGCTCTTCAAAATGGTGAGGTTGCCTCGTCCTGAGCTGGGAGGAAAATTAGTGTTTAAATTTTAGTAATAAAAGAGACTCAGTGCAGTATGCGTAAAACGTTCTCTTGGCTTTTCATGATTAATTTAAAAATTAAAAAAAAAAAGCTTTCCCCTTTTTCCCCTTGAAGAGTCGCCTAAAACATAAAAACAAAAAATCCTTTTAATTTTAGCAGTTAGGTTTTACTGTCCAAATTGAAATGTTAATTGAAATGGATACTCGTCTGCTGATCATTCTTCTTGGCAAATCAGCATTTTCCAGTTCCCCTCCTCTCCCCCTCCGCCCCGCTCAGGAAGTCAAAAAGTCCTGTTGGAAAGTTCCCAGGGAGCTCTGAGGTTTCCGTCTGGGGGGCGACTGCCTCCCACCTGCCAACAGGTGACTGCTTTGGGCCCCAAAAATGTGGTGGCTTCTTTTCAGTCGGTGAATTTGACCAGAGGCTTTTCACCTTTTCTCTCTTCGTATCTCTGCGGTGAGATTACTCTTGGAGAAGAGCTCTGAAATGAGGGTGCCGTAAAGTTTTGTGCTCTTTAAAATTTAGTTATGCTGGAAAACCTTGGCATTGCTTGCTCTCCCTCTTTTTAGGGGTCCTAAAAAAGCAGGTGCAGTCCAAAGCATGTGGTTTGAGCTGAGTTTTGTAAAATATTCATGTTGTGAATTTGGTGTGAAATACTCATTCTGGTGTTTAAATGCACAGAAAGCAGCGGGGTTGCTGAACTTTCCCCGCTGCTGGGGCTCCTCCACGGTGCCTCTGTGTTCGCTGGCTCCAGACCCTGGGAAAGGGAGAATATCCCGGGTCAGGACAGCATTCCCCCTGGAGCTGCACTGCATCTGATGCAGTCCCAGAGGCTCCCCGCATCCCGGCTCCCGCACAGCCCTTCCCTGTTAAGTGCATTAACTGCTCCGTAAGCCTCCAGGCCGGTCCCCTCCATCAGACATCACTTAACAGCAGCAGCCTTCTGGTTTTGCAATAAGCAGAGCTTTTTGGCGAGCTCCAACCCCCTGGCAAGGACTGACTGAACTCAGAAGTGCTCTGAGTCCTCTCCTGCCATCGTGCGAGTGGTGGCAATGCCAGGCTCCTGCGCCCGCCCTGGCACATCCCCATAGCAGCTATGGGGGACTGGCTGCCTCCTGCCCAGCTTGGGGTTTTTGGGCACCTCTCAACTTGGCATCTTTAAATCCCACCTTTCTTGTAAGCGGAGGAATGCAAGGGCAGTGTGCTCCATGAGGGAGACGCACTGCTGGTGCAGAAGGAGGTGGCGATGCTGATGGGGACACTGGTGGGTTCATGCGGGAGCTGGGCTGGTTTGTGCTGGCCATGGGGCTGTCCAACAGCTTCTGTCTCTGCTAGATGGAGAGTTTTATTGTCATGTGGGAGAGGTTGGATCATGTAACTTTCACATGATCACACTAAGGACTACAGGGTATCTGTTTCATACGGGGACCCTGGTTTTGGCAGTTAAACCTCAGAGGTTTGCAGTGTCTCTTTTTCCACCTGTGTAATGGCACTGGATGCCATGGAGCTACCCTCGATGGGCACCACCATGAACTTGAGCCGAATGAAATCCTCCCTCACGTGGAGAGAAAAGTCTGTCCACATCAACCTTTCTGCTGACTGTGCTTTGTTGGAAGAATGGGTTTGTGTTTAGGGAACGAACAGCAGGGAAAATAGATGGTTCGCAAGAAGTCTGATGCAAGAGGAGGGTCATGAGGCTGGTGTTTCTGACCAGCAGCGCTCTCCCAAGTGGTAGGACTGCAGCTTTTGCAGCCCTGCCTGTAGCTCAAATTCCTCCTCCTTTGTCTCATCACGTTTGGGCCTGCCACAGATTTAAAACTTTGCAATAATTTCAGGGAAGGAATGCGTGCTGGTCTGGTTCTCCTCACCCGGAGTTGAGAAGGTTTATAGGAAGGGAGGGCTTGAAGAGAGGTTGGATCATGAGCTATTTGGAGAAGAAGCTAAGGCCGAGTCACCCCGAGTCTTTGGCAAGCGTGCAGCTCCAAGTGGGGTGGCATGGCCCTAAAGTCTGTCTGTGGCTGTTTGCTGAAACGCTTGACTGAAGGTTGCCTCTTGGTGTTATGCACCTTCTTAGATGTGAAACGAGATCTGGTTGGAGTGTTTGAGCACAGCCCTCTCTCCCTTCCTGCACCTTGGCTGCTCAGCACGTGAAATGGGGCCAATGCGTTGGTATTTCTCCACCGTTCCTTTCATTTCCACAACAGAAACCACATCTTGTGACTTCCCAGTCCGCAGAGGAGACCTACTTTGGGATGCTAGGCTGGAGGATGTGGGTGAACGTGAACCACCTTTGCAGCCTTCCCTATGGCTGCTGGTGGTGGTTCCGTGGTGTTTGGTCCCAGGCTGGGGCAGATGGCACGGATCTTCCCTGCTTCCATGCTGAGGCTCCTTCCAGGGGTACTTCCCTGTGTGACACAGCCCCAGCTGTGCCAGAGGGATGTTCCCATGGACGGGATGGGGAAGAGGAAGCGGCGCAGACCAGCATCACCCCCGGGTATTGCTGCTCTGTTCCCAGACACGTCTGCCGGCAAGAGTCATTTCCCATGGCTGGGCTGCCGTGGTGAATTATGGATGCCATACCGGTTTGTTGGTGGTGTTAATTATGGATACCATAGCGGTTGTTTGGTGGTGTTAATTATGGATACCATACCGGTTGTTTGGTGCTGGTAATGCTCTGTTCCTGTTCCCTACAAGGAGTGCTGCAGCTTTCGGTGCTCCTCTGTGCTGTCTGGGACCTGCCTACCCAGCCAAATCCATCTAGGGGCTGCAATTCTCAGAAATTAAGTGGAAAATGGATTAGTAAAGAGAATGATGAGTTCCAGGATTCAGCACCAATGAATCAAATGTAAAAAGTGCTACATTTTAATCACCCAAGAAGCAGACAGAGGCATCAGTAGCTCCATGAGGAGGCTGTGTTAATGGAGATAGCTTGGTGCTCTTCTCCAAATTTGAGGTTTTCTTTTTTTAAACACTAAACCTTTGCATCTCCCAAACATATTCTTGACAGGCTTACAAAAGGAAAGAAAGGAGGCAGTGCTTTTCAGGAGTTCTTTGGGCCATCCAAAAAATGGGTGATGATTCTGTGTCCCACCATCTGGGGATGTCTCACCTGACGCCTTACCAGAGCTGCATTTGGGGAAGGTGCAACTTTCTCTGCCCTCTAGTTCCTTTCTGGCTGCCTCACAGTGAGCACCCAGAGCTAATTGTTGCTTTTGAAAACATACAGACTTTGAATGTCTTAAAGCATGATTATTTTTTTTAATGGTCTTGGAAATGTGCTTCGTAGGTGAGCATAGACAGAACAGGAGCAGGGCCTGGCTTGATCAGAGAGTGACGTACCTAGAGATGAGGGTGTTTCTCTTTCTCCTTTCACCACTCTCTCTCTTGCCCATCTGCTGCAATTAGCACATGGTGGTGGTTGCGATGGTGATACTGGTGACTAGCAACTCACATCCTCTCATCACTTAACAAAAAAAATGATAATCTTTTTAGTGATTTCTGGGGGTTTAAGTTTCAAGACTGGATGATAAAACAGGAGGCTCCTTAGGTCAAGCATTAGGGGTTAGATGCTTGGGGCCAAGCGTCTCCTTTGCTGGGAATCCTGGCAGCCTCGGGATGCATTGCCCATCGTGGTCTCAGTTGCTTCAGCTGGAGATGAATGTGGCTGAGGTTTCTGCTCAGAGAATCAGTGAGTGCTTGAGCTGGAAACATCTCCTGTCCCAGGCAGTGGAAGCATTTTGCCCAATTGCTTTTGGAGGACCATTGCACTCAAACCAAATGTGTGGACATGAAGCTGCCACGTCCTCTGAGGTCCCATGTGCCGGCAGATCCTGCCAGCTCCCCAGCTTTGGTCTGTGTGGTTTATGGGTGAGAACCCACTGACCTGGCAGTGGCTTGGTCCTGGGGCTGCTGGGGGCGGGGGGGCCAGCAGGGGCAGAGGGGATGGGTCCTGTCCGGCCCCGTGCCCTCTGCCCGCTCCACGCCAGTGAGCTATTCACAGGCACCAGTGTCTCCCTCTCTCTAATATTTCCTGTGATTTCATAGGAAATTTCTCTTGCAGCGGCAGCTGCTGCCAATTTGTGTAGCCCTTTTTTTCTCTGACCTCATTTAATTCTTTTTTGTCTATTGCTGAGCGATGCTTAAAGTTTTCCATCAGGTTTTCACAATCCAGCCTCTGTGATGCCATTTCCTAGCGCTGAGGAGGTCAGGATTGCCTCTGCCTGGTAACATGTAAAAGGCCCTTGAGCTCATCCCTTGCACCAGAAAATCAGGGACTGGGGAGAAACTGTGGTCATGAAGAAGCCACTCAGTTGTGCTGCTCCTCAGCTCGCATTTCTGACTTTGAACAACCAGCTCACTTTGGCCATGGAACGGGTGCTGCACCAGTGGAGTCCTTCCCCAGACTTGACCTCCTGAGCTCGGCATCGCCACACTTGGCATCTGAGCTTGCTCCACGTTGGTCCTTCTGTCTTCTGGGCTGTGGTGCGTTCACCCCGTCTTTCTTCACAGGCAGTCCAGGGGACGCAGAGAAGGTAGGATCGCAAGGAGACTAAACATCAGTAGCCTGTGAGCCACTGCCAGATGTTGTTCTCTTTCCCAGACTCTCTGCTTGGCAGATGTTCCCCGAACCAGCTGGCTCTGGGGCACGAGGGTGCTTTGATCTGCAGGAGCACGTTTGCAAAGTCTGTTTCTCGGCGTGCAGCCACCTCCCTTGCCACATCCCCATGGGACCTGGGTGCTGCCATGACTGCAGGCAGCTGCTGGACCTGTTTCCCTTTCCCGTTGCGCTTGGAGATTGGTGGGATGCCCACCCTCAGTGGATCAAATTTGGAGGAAGACTCTTCTTCCCATAAGAGCAGACCTGGCTAATGCCCTGCTGAGCATGTGGAGGTAGGGTGAATGGTGTGTGTGAACGTCCCCCATCTGTGGTTCACCACCACGGGGACAGTGGGGCACACGGTGTGCCCGGCTGCCTGCCACATCCCCCCCTCTCAAGGGATGGGGCTGACGGGGAGTTTGGGAGTGTGGGATGAGAGCAGGCTTGGCTCACACCCATCTTTCCCCCATGGCAAGCTGCTGCCTCTCTCAGCGGGGAGGCTGTTGCTCTCACAAAGAGTCTCCTGTGATTCTGCTGCCACACACTCAGACAGACTCTGAAGCCTTTTGTTGAACTCCTTTTTTTTTCCAGCCCCCCTCCCCTCCTTTTCCCTTCGGGTGGTGTCAAAAGCTGACTTCTCTGCTCTGGATAATGGACGTGTCTGGTGGAGGCATGGGTTAGGTCAGCTCTCGCTTGCTAGACCAAGAAGGAGGAATGTGGTTTTCTTCCGAACCTCCGTCATCCAGCCAAAGCAAATCCTGTCGATAAGAGAAGGGGGACCTTCCCTCGCCCCCATGCCTGTGATTATGGCTCGTGGCCTGGCTCCGACGTAGGCTCCTGGTGTTGTGCAAGAGTGGAAGAGTTTGCTCTGCTCGCCTGGGTATTTCATCATGCCCCAGACCGTGTTGGTGTATCTTGCTCGTCGGTGACGTGAACCACCGTCTCCTCCAGAAGTTTGCAAAGATTTGTGTTCTCTTCTACAGCCCTGGTACGTGCCACGCAAGCCCCAGTGCTTAGAAATGGAGAGCCTGGGCTTGAGAGCAGCCTGACTAAAGCAAATCCCACAGCCCGCCCTGCTCCAGAGGACTTGCTGCAGGAGTAATCCCATGCCCTTCTGGTTCAGCGTTATTGGGGGAATGCAGGACTGCCGTGTTTACCATTTCATCCTGACATTTTTCTTTCCACCAAATCCGCTTTAAATGAAAAGTAATACATTTTTTGTCTCACCTTTATATTTTAAAGGGGAAAACTTTTCCACTTTATTGTGGAAAGCAGAGGAAAAGAAGCAAAGTGATGACACACCTGATTACCTATGGGCATTTGGCACTTGTTTTCTTCTTGGAGTTTGATTCTGGCTGGGAAGCGATACAGGCTGTTAGACCTGGGGCCCTGCTCCTCCAGCAGCCCCATCCCTCTGGCGTTACGCTGTCTGCGTGGTCCATCCCTCCGGCGTTACACCATCAGCTCTCATTTGGGCAAAGCCCTTCCTGAAAGCTCTGCTTCCCCCGGAATACTGCTGAGCACATACATTCCCCTCTCCCCAGCATCCCCTGCAGCCCGCAGCACTCTTAATTGATTCAATTAGGATATTATCTGACGAGTTTCCTGCTAATGAAGATGCTGTCTGCCAATGTGTTAGCTGTTGATACAAAGCTGCTTTTGAAAGGCTCCCTCTCCCCGGGTGGCCCCGCCGGCGTTATCACTAGCTTGGTTAATAGGCAGCCCAGCCGTGGGGACAGCATGGTCCCCTCACGGGCACAGACCTTCAGCCGTGGCTCGCTCCAGAAAGACTCACGGCACAGACGTTTCTGGGTTAATAAGACAAACAGCTCATTGATAAGATAAATTGGTGGTGGAGATAGATGTGGATTAACGCGCTGTATCCTGACGCGCTGTTTTGGGGAGCCCTGCTGTGGGTTGGAGACACCACTGGGGCATCCATGTCCTGGTCCTGGCATAGGGAAGTGTGTGATCACCCTCCCCTCCAGCAGCACGGCGAAGGAATTGGCAAAAAGTATGAGACAACAGCTTCCTGCATAACAAAAGCAAACCAAAATGCTTTAAACTGCATTTGCTCCGTTCTTTTTTTTTTTTTTAAGATTCTGTCATAAACACTTAAAAATAATCTTGGAAGGGGAGAAACAATAGAGTTATTGTTTCTTTTTTCCTACTTTTTTTTTCCCGACCTGGCTGAGTGTGTTGCTGAGAGCCAGACTGGCTCTTGGCCTCTCTGTGCTCTCCCGTGCTCCGCAGGGCTGTGTGTCTGTCTGCCACTCGCCTGCCCCATCTCCCCAGGACCTTGGATGGCCGGGCAAGTCCTCCCTTCTGGGAATACGACGTGAGCCATCCTGTTTGGAGCTTGGATGGAAACCCTTGCTGCTGAGATGATTTGTGGGAGTCTCCCCATGCCAACTGCCTCCCTTGTCTGCTGGGGACTGCAGTTCCTTGTTGATGCCAGGGAGAAGGGCTGCTCTCCTAGGAGACCTGCACTGTCACTGGCGTGCCTCTGTTTCTGCAGACCGTCTTCTGATGCCTGTCCGTGCATCCGTCCCCCAGGGCTTGTGGGGTTGCTGCTCTTTTACCCTTTTTCCATCCCTTTTCCACGGCTGTGCCTGCTCTCCTTGGCTTTCCTGGGGAAGAGCACTGTTACAACTTGTGCCGTAGTCCCGTTCCTGCAAAACCAGCGGGAGCAAGATGGGCCAGAAAGCGTACGGGGAGCCTCAGAACCTAGAGACCTGCCAGCTGGCTTCCTCCGGGTCTCTGGAGGATCTCTCAGCTCCGGACCTGACCTTTTCCCATCGCTGCTCTGTGCTGTTCCTCCCTGTGGCTCTGCAGCATGTACTGCTACGGAAGAACCACCAGCCCGTGACCCAGGGACTGGATTTCTGCAGACGTGTGCTCTTGTATCTTCCTAAGGCACACTGCCTGCCGTGGCCACAGCCGGCGCTGGGGTTGTTTTCTTTGGAGTGGGTTTTTTAGCTGTTCTTCAACCACAGGCTTATGCCTAGTAAAACTGATGAACTAGTATTTGCTGCTGCCTTCTCCAGAGCTGCATGATGTGGCAGCCAGGCTGGGTGGGATCCATGGGACCGACTCTTCCTCCTTGCTCCTTCCCTGCCTTCTCCTCTTTCTATGCATGCCAGAGGGTGCTCCAGGCACCTTGTCACCTCTTTTCTTCCTTCCAGCAAGAGAAGAGACAGCAGTCAGTAAGTGCATAGGGATAATGCTGCCAACCCACAGCAGGGAGTGTAGGGTCTGGTCTGGCTGGGGTGATGCTGGTGGCTCCAGGCTGGAGGGGAACAGGGTGGCTGCAGGGAGAAGGTCCCCGTGCCACCTCCTACTCATTGCGCAGCCACTGCAAGAGGCACTTTCAGTCAAGCAAAAGGAAATGGAGAAGTTCTGGGCTGAAGTTCTGGCCAGGTTTGGTGGGGATCACATGGTGGGGAGCAGATCTGGCCAGAGGCACAGCCCAGGCACGTGCGTACGGGAGAAAACACAGCTTGCACCATTTGCGTCTTGGAGGCTCTCAGCGCTCCCAGCAGGGAGAGATCCTCAGCTCGCCTTCAAACCCGAGAGGAGGGGAAAGCTTCCAGTGACTCAAGTATTGCGTTGCTTAACAGCAATCAGATGTGCGGCGTTTGCGACTTGTTTTGCTCACCCTTCGCCGGTCACAAGCCTTCCCCAGCTCTTCCCAACAGGAGGAGCGGGGCCAGAGGCATCTCTCCGCCGTGGCACAGCACGGTGGTTTCGCAGGATAATGGGGATGTGGTGTCATCCTTTATTTTGGTGGATTGAGGGCAGAGCAGGAGGCCGTTGTGTGCCCGGGGAGGTGGTGCTGCCCTGGGAGCCCGTGGTGCCTCGGGGAGGCGAGTCCCCCCTCGGCCGTGCTGGGGCTCGCTCTGCGGCTGCTGGTCACATCACTGCAGCCCCCGGTTATTGCTGGGTCTGGAGTCATTTTCTTTGTTGTAAAGCCCTTTGCAACTTGTTTTGAGACGAAGCTGCAAACGGGGTCCGTTTGTGCTTAGTGTCGTCCTGGTTTTGAGTGGCCTTGTTTTCATTCTGAAGAGAATATTTGAGAGCTTCTTTTCGGTTTTCCTGTTGTCTTTGGGAGTGTTGGGGGAGGTTTTTATTTCTTCTGAAAATGTAGGAAAAATACCTCCTCCTTTCTGCCCCCTCTCCACCAAACCTCAAGAATTTTATCCCAGCGTATTTGACATCCAAGAAAAAAAAATTGCAAGTATTGCATGTGCAGGGATGGGGAGGGCTATATAAAAAAAAAAAAAGGGCTTAGCTTTAGCATTACAGCACTTTAAACAAGCTCATGCCTAGCAGTAGTCTACAGCCTACTTAGATTGGAGTAGACACCTCCTGTGAAAAGTATGTGGAAAATAGATTCCAAAGAACAAAAGCCATGAAAAGCAGGGAGTTAGGTGGGACACATCTCCAGGGGGTGTTGGGACCCCAGAGGTTGGCCCTGCATGGACTCCAGAGGAGGGATCATGGTTGTGTGTCTGGCTGCTCGGTGGTGCCTGTCCTTCTGCCCGGCTGGGCAAGGGCTGCCCACAAGTGCCTCTCATGGGAAGAATGGCTCGGGCTCTCCAGTTGCAAAGTTTCCTCTTTAAATGAAATACTTTAAATATTAATTGGGCCAGAGGAGGATAGCTTCTCAGACTTTGTAGGTGCTCAGGACACTTCCTGGGCAGGTTGTCTCCAGTGCTTCCATAAGCACTTAACTATTTATGCAGAGTGCGATAGCTCCAATAGGAAAGGGTAAGACCCATTTCAAATACCCTGGGGACTGGGGAGCTCTTCAAGTGATGGGAGACAGAGCTCACATCCATGCTCCAGAGAAAACAAGGGAGAGTTTGCATCTCTCTCCCCTTCCTTCCAAAGGAGGGAATATCTGAGTGGTTGGGTGGATGGCTGGGCATGCTCTTTTTCCTCTTCTGCTCTGCATAAAGTGAAAAGCGCAGTCCAAATGGTGTTTTCCAGCAAGACCAAGTAAAGGAAATGCTGAGGACATGAATCCTGCCAGGGCATCATTATTAAGCATCACAGCAGCTGCAAGGAAGTTGTGTGCATGTGCTGAAGCACCAGTGCAGGCACCCAGCAAGAGCAGGAGTTGATTACCTCCTCTCTTTGCTGACTAAATGCACTGAGTGTTGTTACATCAGTCAGGAAATTACTTGTTTAATGCTAAAGATCCCATAAAACATTCATCCCTCACAGCCTGTGTAGCACACAGCGTTCCCCAAACTTGACGTAAAACTTTATGGCCTTTTGCAGGCAAACATGGGTTGGTGTTGTGAGTCCAAGTCAGCAGTGATCCAGGAACTGTGTCAGTGCTGTGCTATGTTTGAGCTAATAAGCTTAAAATTTGCCTTTTTTGAGGAGCTTCTGAGATCTAGTGGCCAAGGTCCATCAGGATGAAACTTAATATTTGCAGAAGTGCAGGTTATGTAAATCCCACATGCTGAGAAGAATGGTAGTGATAGGCAACATCGGTGGTGAGAAATGTCTTGAAAACAGTGGAGATGACGCTAAGATCTTGTGCTTCTGGCACTGCTTTGGGTGTGCTTCCCTCGGTGCTGCAGGTCACTGTACCCTGGCTGATGGCACTGTGAACGGTGTCTCAGGACACTGCTGGTTTGGAGAACGAGCTTCACCTCCTCCTGGGGAGGGTGGTCTTGCCTTGTGCAAGTTAACCACTGACTTTCATCACTTCTCTTGCGTTTTCTTTTCTAGATGCAAATGCTGGACAAGTTTCCGATGGAAGGAGGGCAGAAGGACCCCAAGCAAAGGATCATCCCCTTTTTGCCAGGTAGGCGAGTGGTCTCCAGCAAAAACCATGCTGGTTTTGGCATGGCAGGAGCTTGTTCCCAGTCTGTGTGTGAGCACACAGGTGCTTTAGCTCTTATCTCCTGAACCATCTGAGTGATAGCAAGTCCTTGGCCTGCGCCGTGTCCATTAAAACATCTGTATTTGTTAGCAATGTGCCCGGCGAGTGTTAAACCCCTTGGTCAGTCTTTCTCCCTCCAGAAATCAGTAGTGGGGGACTTCTGCTAAGCAGCCCCCCTTGTGCAGCTTCTGCCAGGAGCAACCCTGCAGAAGCCAGCTGGTTTTTGGAAGGGGCCTGGCCAGCATGGCTCAGGGCTGAGGACGGTGTGAGGCTCCCCAGGCACTGCTCGTACGCTGTTTTTCCTGTCCCGTGCGACTCAAAAGGCTGTCCAGAGAGAAGGAAATAACAATTGAATTCCACACTTTAAATAAAGCTGATTGACAGCCTTTTGGCTTCCTCCCGGCATGTTCTGGGATGGTTGCTTGAAGCCAGGATTTCTGTGGCATGACGTGTGCCCTGCCACCCCGACGTGCAGCTGAGCGTTTGTGTGCCCGAGGGACGGATGCCGTGGTCCGTGGCAAGCCTCGTGGTGCAGGGGATTGCTTGTGGCTGCCCTTTGCTGCTGCTGCCACGGGGGAAAAAAAAAAAAAGAACTCTAATGTGCCTTGCAAAAATAACCAGCCTGAGGGGGGGCCCTGGGAGTCTTCCATGCACCCATAGCTAATGGCTTTGACCACAGAGTTGTCTTTGCCCCCACCCCCAAGTAGCTAATGGGCATACTGAGAAATGTCACGGTACCATAATCACTTCCAGTGACTGTCAGGTCCATTTAGTGCAGCCCTTTGTGCCGTGCTACGCTCTGCCTCCTGGCTTTTCTAGAAACATAAAGGCATTTAGTGGGCTTTAATTTCCTCTGACTGGCGTGAAGAAAATCATTTGCGCCCCTTTCTGAGCAAGAGAGTCTTGTCGGGGTTTCCCGTAGAGGGATTTCTGATTCTGGCTTGTCCTTGTGTTGTAACATCAGCAAAAGCAAAGCACACCTGACGTTAATACAGCAGAAAAGCCCTTGCTGTACAAGTATTCCTGCCAGCAAGGAGTGGGGAGGAAAAATGGGAGCCAAATTGGCAAAGGGCATAACTTGGAAAAATTGGACATACGGTTTGGCCGTGCTGCGGTTGCAGAAAATTCCCACCAAAATGCTGCTATTTTTGGAAGGCAGCGATGGGGCGCGGGAAGCCTGGTCAGAGCACTGCTTCTGGCAGCACAATCATCAATATTCGTGTCTTCTTCTTGGTGTTGAAATAGTTTCCCTTCGCTAAAAGGCATGTCACTGGGATTTCCACTGGAGGAAAAAGGGAGTTGAAGTTTCTGGAAAATTAAGCCTGGCTCTTGTGTAAGGAAGCAATCGTGAGGAGTTAGGATGACCGTCCTCTAGTAGAGGAGCTTGTGCATTTGCATTTGTGAGCGTCCTCTGCAGAGACATTTGTCCTTTTGCTCTGGTCCCATTTTTGCAACAGGATTAAATGACACCATTTTCAGAGGTAGCCACACGTTGACTTGGAAAAACACTAGTCCATGCTTCTTCCAGAAATTTTTCTTGACATTTCATTTCTGCAGTGGCTTGTGATAGCTAAGAAGAGAGAGGCTATTGATGCGTAGCAGCTGGCGCCTGTGGCTTTACCACTTGTACTTTCAGATGCCAGCACAGGGTAAGGGGTATTTGTGGTGAGAAGGTCCCAGCACGGGATGGTGTCCTACCTCCAAGCAGGAGGTAGCCACTACAAAGACAGGTAATCTTGTATCTGCCTGTCCTCACAGTGCAGCTTCAGAAATCCTCTTGCTTCAGGGAAGTTGTGTTATTAAGAAGAGGGAATGACGTTCCCTTTGCCCTCCTGCCTTTGCTGCACATCCCAGAGCAGTGAGGAGCTGGTGGCTTTCTCCGGAGCAGGACGATGAGCCATACCAGGGTGGCTTGCAAGCTGTGTCAGCTTCTGAAAGAAGACTTCACCTGGGGGTAAGGGAAGACTCTGTTACTAGTTGCTGGCTGTACTAGAGGGAGGTTCTTGGCCTTCCCAGTTTGGGATGGCAATGGGATTTGTTCCTTACAGCTGAACCCAAACTGTGTCTCTCTCCATCCAGGTGAGCTCGGTGCAAACAGCCTGTGTCTCTGTCTCTGCAAAACGTGGCTCTAGTATGCTCAAACTTGCTGGGGTTTTGATTATGTTCAGCTTCACTGAGTACTGTAGTTTGCTCCCAATCCCATTTTGAGCAACATTTTTAGCATCTGAATTTCATTACCAGCGGAGATTTGGCTCCAGTGGCTTACTGAAAGCAAGCACACCGCTTTCTGGGAAGCCCGTTGTAGAGTAACATTAGACATTGTGGCCACTGCAGTTCTCAAAAATGTCTCCTACAACCTTGTGCCTCCTGCAGCTCTGGCTTTCTTAACAAACCCCTAAGTGTCCCAAACTCAGGGTCACCACCACAACCTGAGGAGGTGCCATCTGGGTTTGTCTGTCAGGCTGGTTTCCTGGAATGGGAAGAGAGCTCTGTGATGACTCCGTAGTTACAACATCCAGCCCACAGGAACTCTGTTTGCTTTGTGTTGCTTTGTTTTGTTAATGTTTGCTTCGAGGATTTGACTTCTTGGAAATTTCTGGAGACTCTGGGTCTTTTAAAGTAGCTCTCTGATGGTATCAGAAAATGCTTTTGTAAGTGCAGGTCTCTTCAGCCCACACGGCTCTTCTGGAGTCATAAAGCTGGGCTCTCCAAAGGGGAGCAGAGCAATTGCTCTTAGTGTTTGGGGCTGAGGGTTGTCCCTTCCCAGGAGTTGGCACCACACTCATCCCATATCACAGCTTGGTGGGGTCTCGGTTGGCCTGGCAGGGCATTGCAGCGCTCCTGCACCGTGCCTGAAAAGCCTCTGCCACCATATAGGGGAATTTGAAGTGGACTCTTGGCTACTTTTGCTGGCTTTAAGCCACTGGTACAGCCTGCCCAGCTCCATGTGGTGCTGGGGATGGCCCCATGAAACATCTCTGGTGGCACCCAGCCCGTGTGTGGCATCAGCCGTGGTCCCTGGAGCAGAGTCAGGAGCAGCTGGCAAGAGAGAAGAGACCTGTCACTGCCCAGCCCAGGGGACATCGTGCCGGGCAGCTCTGTCCTTGCCTGCAGAAGACCACACTAAGGGTTACGTGCTTGTTGGCTGGGAGATGATGGTATGGAGACCCCAGGAAAGAATGAACTAAGAAAACAAATGAGCTCAGTTGGGCCCGCTGTGTAAGGGCTGTGCCAGATCTTTCAGGAAACAGCTTTTATAAGGAGAGTGGAGCCTTCCAAACTTCGTACAGCCCGAGTGGCCTGGAGCAGATCCTGGCCAGTCTGCTTCACTGGAAACGTGAGCCTCGGCAAGGAGGGGTTGCCTGAGGCTGAGCTAACTTTGGCTGTAAAATTGCTTTTTAGGAAGCTTTAGCTACAGACAATAGCAAACGCCCAAGAAGGGAGGAGGAGAAAAGGGTTTTGGTGAGATCATTTTCAAAAGCAGAATGGTGCCTCCTTTCTACTCCCTCCCCAGCCTGCTGACCTACTCGGCATGGGCATCAGTGCTGCCCACATCCTTTGGGGCTTTTCTCCCACAACAACTGTGGGGATGCTAATAGCTCTCCACAGAGGCCCCGTGAAGGAGGTGAAGAACAACTCATCCCTTTTCCAGCTACAGGACCAGCTTTCCCCAGTCCTACTGCATCTTCATCAGAGCTGGAGATGGGGCAAAGGTCCTAATTACTATTTTCCACTCTAGCAGGATGGACATCTCTGCTGTAGCTCTGTTTGTGGACAGTCCCAGGCTAGCTTGCAGCCCATAATCGGTAGGGTTGCCTTTTCTGTAGGTTTCCAGCTGTCCCTGCTGATGTGCAGACAGCATGACCCCCGGCAGAGTGCTGTACTGAAGCAACTGCTCTGCTTCTGACCTTTGAGCTGTCTTTAAACCAACTACTTTAAGTTTTTCTCCATTGCATGGCACTGTAGGCCATGGAAGCAGTGGCCCTGGGAACATTTTGCTTCGACTTCAGCAGGATCTCAACCCATGAGAGTGTAAGGGGTTGTCTTGGTGGCAGCACTGTTTAATTTGGCCTCATTTCACAACATATGGGACTCTGTGCTTATGCTGTACCCAGGACAGCCCTGGAGGCACTTTGCTTGGTCCCCCTCCTTTTCACCAGGGTATGTGCACAGTGAAGGACTTTGCCAAACAGATGCTGAGTGCAGGGCTCCTGGAAACACTGTCTCCCACGCCGGCTTCCCCTTCCTAGGAATAGCCCACGTAGCTGGCTGCTCCGTGGGCTGGGATTAATTATGTGTACATTTGGGGCTGCCTTTTTTTTAAAGTGAGTTTGGAACCCGTGCCAGGGAAAATCTGGATGTGATTTGAAAGGTGCAGAGAAGTGAATTCTTTCCGAAGCTGTGGGGTGGGGGGAGAGTGGTGGGGAGTTCTTCAGGGTAAAGTGAGAGGCACAGCCGGTTTTCCACTCTTGAAATATCTGGCTTGGTTCATGGCTGTGATCGGCAGGGTGATGTGTTTTGGGTTCTCTGCACCTCAAGTGTGCTTTAGATCCAGTAACAGCCTTTGGCTCAAGAGGAGCCTCAACCATTTTGTGGGTTGAAATCCCTCTGCTTCATTGTTTTCGGCTCCTTACTCCCCAGGATAACTTCAGCTCTGTCTGGAGAATTCCCACAGGAGGGAGTAATTTGCAGAGCCCTGTTTCCCCAGCTGTTTGTTTGGAGAGATTAACCCCTCTTGTGGCCTGCCTGCTCTATCTCATACTGCTGGAGACTCAAATTCCTTATCCGTCTTCTCCCAAAGCTCTCCTCTGACACTTTGCAGTCCTTGATGAATGGCTGAAGCAGCGGGGGCCATGCTGCATCCATCACCTTGCAGCCCCCTCTCCGGGGCTGCTGCAGCACCCTTTCCTCTTGGACAATCAGATAAAGCAAAGCAGTCTTGATTAGCTACAAAGGGGGTTTCTTCTAGTCCTGGGAGAGCAGAAACTTTCTGGCGTGAGAGGGAGGAGGGCACAGTGGAGCTTCTGTGGCTGGTGGCAGCTCCACTGCGTGGGGGACAGACCTCATGTCCCACAGGGATGACCTGCAAGTGGGTGGTGGGTACCAACCTCCTCCTCCTCCCCAGCTGGGTAGGAGGCAGCACACCAGCATTATTTGCCCAGGGAAGTGGTTGCATCACCATCCCTGGAGGTATTTAAAAGACATGTAGTTGTAGTGCTGAGGGACGTGGTTTAGCGATACCTTGGTAGTGCCGGGTTAACAGTTGAATTTGATGATCTTAAAGGTCTCTTCCAACAAAAATGATTCTATTATTCTGTTTCTGTTGCTGAAATTTCTGAGTTCACTGCGGGATAGGATGTAAAAGCCAGCAGATTGTCCCCCAGTGTCCTGGCCAGACTCTATCAGTGGTAGGACTATCACAGTGGGGTTTTGTCAGGGAAAGGAGTGCAGGAGTTGTGGCAAAGGAAGATTTTAAGGAGGGATTTGAAGGAAACCATGCAAGTGGTTTAGAGGAAAACTCTCCCTAGGGTGGGACAGTTGGGACAATAGCTGTTGTGGGACAGCGCTGGCTGGCGTGAGGTTCACAGGGACATACTGGATGGATCTGCTGTTTGTCCATTATGCTGGATGAACTCTTGCTAATTTTTAGTGGGTGCCTTGGCCACAATGGGTGGAAATGAGTAGCAGTGGTGGGAGAGGAGTGTCCCCACAGAGGAAAGGAAGAAAGGAGGAGCATGGTTGTGTTGGTGGGACGTCGAGGTTTCTAACTGGGGAGCATCACATCCCAGGAAGATGAACGCTACCGGCTCCCTGCTGTCAGCCCAGTGCCCAGGCAATGAAAGGGAGAAACAGAAGCACCAGGACAATTTGGGCACCAGAGCTGAGTGGATGGTGCCAGGCGGGTCAAAAGGGGAGGGAGGGAGGGGTCGGCCAGGGGAAGGGAAAGGCAGGGTGCCCAGAGCCACGTTTCCAGGCTGCTTCCAAGGTCTCCCCCAACTCTGCCCTGCTGCTGCCCAGCTGGGGAGACAAAATGCTTGCTTCTGACTCAGAAGTCCTTCAGATGTGGCCAGCGGTTGGCTTTGTGGTAGGCCGGAATCTTTTTGTCCGGTTTGCCCTCCCCAGTCCCCCTCTGAGAGCCAGCTGGTGCCCGCAGTGCTGGTATTTGCTTGGCTGTAAAAACAAACCAGGGTCAACAAGGAGATAAAACAAGTAAACAAATGCTGGAGGCTGCAAGGGGAGCTGGAGACATGGCTTCTGCTGCTTTGTTACGCTTGAATTCGTCTTTTATTTAGGTAGGTGAAAGCCTCAATTGCTTGGAAGCAGTCTCTGAGGAGCACAGCTGGCTTTGGCCACAGCCCAGGCATCAGCTCAGCGCCGTGTACGGCCCGAGAAGGACACGGTGCTTCTCCTTCACAGGGCTGGGGGAGACCATGGGAGAGCAGCAGGGTGAGAATTAGAATCATAGCAGAGTTTTGGTTGGAAGGGAATTTTAAAGGTCATCTAGTCCAACATCCCTCCAATAAGCAGGGACATCTTCAAGTAGATCAGGTTGCTCAGAGCCTGGTCCAGCCTGACCTGGAATGTTTCCAGGGATGGGGTGTCTCTGGGCAACCTGTTCCAGTGTTTTACTACCCTCATTTTAAAATATTTCTTCCTTATAATTAGTCTAAATTTACCCTCTTTTAGTTTAAAACCATTACCCCTTGTCCTGTCACAACAGGCAGTGTGTCCTGGAGCCTGGGTACAGAGTGACGTGCCAGGGCAGCCATTCTGTAGTAGTGACTTATCTCTCTCTTCTTTTTCCAAAATCAACTTACTTGACACATTCCCAGGTGATAAATGTTTGGTCTACTCACAGCTTTGTTTGTGTATGTAAAGGACAGTGTATTTTTACCGCACTTCCTTGTGCAGTGATTTTCTTTTGCTGGCAAGGAGGGCGACTCATTGCTCTGATTACTCATGCATAACATTATGTATGTAAATAAGAAAATCTAATCATTTCTGAGTGCTTGAGCTGTGGCAAGAGTGGGAAGCTGCTGAAGTGGAGCCTGCAGCAGCACTGACCTTACCAGCTGATGGAAAACCCCAGTAACCAGCAAGATGTGAATTGCCTTCCTTCACATGTTTTTCCCTGCATATTTCTCATGCAGACGTTGAGGCTGAGGGCAGCAGCACTGCCACAAGGATGTTAGGAGTAAAGTCAGTCTCGTCAAAGGATGTTCTTAAAAGGTAGAGGTGGTAGTTATTTGTCTTACGTTGGCGCAACTTTTGCTGAGTTTGCAGGCAGTCAAGGATCTGAACCACATCAAGGCTGTCCTTGCCCTTGCTAGATACCATGACGGCAGCTGAGATTGTTCCCCCTCTGCTGTCACTCTGCATCTCTCACGCTGCAGATTTACTGAGTGAACAGTTCAGACAACTGGGAAACTTCACCGTGGAAAATCAAGCCCCAGAGACCTCCCCCTCTTTTCTGCTGGCATCCTCCTGTGCAGATGTTTCTCCTCACTGTTCTGCATGGCTTGCCTTTGCCTGGAGCGAGATTACACCGTGCCAAGGCTGGGCCAGCAACCGAGCCCTTCTCTGCACAGTACCTGTGTGTCAGGCTGCTGGTTGGAAGAGACCAGGACAGCACTTATCCAACGCAGTCTTCACATTAACTCCTCTCTTGCCTTGGCCCTTCTGTCCATTTCTTTGCTATCTGCTTCCTTTGGGACCTAGAGGAGCTAATCCTGAGCTCCCCAGTTCAAGAAGGACAGGCAGCTCCTGGAGAGGGTACAGTGGAGGGCTACGAAGATGATGAAGGTCCTGGAGGCCCCTCCCCTCCCCTTATGAGGAAAGACTGAGGGACTTGGGTCGGTTTAGTCTGGAGAAGAGAAGGCTGAGGGGAGATCAGATCAATGCTTATAAATACTTCAAGGGTGGGTGTCAAGAAGATGGGGCCAATCTTTTTTCAGTCGTGCCCAGGGATAGGACAAGAGGAAATGGGCACAAACTTGAATATAAGAAGTTCCACCTAAACATGAGGAGGAATTTCTTTACTTTGAGGGTGGCAGAGCACTGAAATAGGCTGCCCAGGGAGGTGGTGGAGTTGCCATCTCTGGAGACATTCAAAACCCACCTGGACATGTTCCTGTGGAACCTGCTCTGGATGGACCTGCTTTGGCAGGGGGGTTGGACTTGATGATCCAGAGGTCCCTTCCAACCCCATGGGATTCTGTGATTCTGAGCCTTCTCCTCCCCTTCACCAGGGAGTATCTGCTGTGGGCAGGAGGAAAAGAGACCACCTGGATGATGAGCAGGGCAGTAAGCCAAGTACTAGACTGGGAGTCGATACAAGCTCCTGGGGGCAGCCAAAAAAAGTGTAAAGCAGAAAACACTTAGAACAAGGTGTGGGTGGTGGGTACCATTGCCTTCACTGTACCCCCTGGAGCTACAGCAATCGGGGGTGCAGATATGAGATAAATAATGTTATATATTTTTCTTGCATTATATGGTCTTTAGCCACACGAGAAGCCCAATTGGGCAGTGCTGTTATTCCCATTTTGCAGATACGATCTAGGAAAATGTGCCCAGGAAATGATGCATCTCATTGACTGAGCAAGTTGCCCATCTTTCCTTTCCAGGAGGGAAGTGGTTTCCTGCTCTCTTTTACCTTTTAAGTCAAGGATTTATGTAGCTGTTTTTTGGCAGCACTGAAGGTTCTGCAATTATGTTAATTAGCCATTTTGATAAAAAAACCCAGCTTTTTGTTACAAAATGAACTTCCTTGTTGAAAAATGCTAGATCTAGATCAAATCAAGAGAGGAGCTGGATTTCCTGCTGGTTCGTATGCTCTGTGCCTGGGCTGATTTAAGATCACTTCAGTTGTTGTGATGTATTTATTCTCCAAAACTATGGTTTTTTTATTATTATTCACTAGCATCTGTTTGTTAAACATTTAAATATTCCCACACCCAGAGCTTATTATTTCAGACATTTATGATGTACCCACCCATCACTGATTTCATTTTGGCAGTCATAAAACCAAAACAGCTATTTTTTACAATTGCCAACAAAACTATTGTGATCCATTCATCTTTTTAAAAGTCATCATTCAAATAGAAATGCAATGCAGCAAATATGCCGTGATTGCTGATGAGAAGGGAAAACTGTTGATCATTTGCTTGTCTGATGGAAAATAATTGCTATAGCAAGGAAAGGAGCTCCGACCTGGTTGGTGCTCCTAGTCTTTCCAGACAACTTCTGTGTTCCCAGGCTATCCATCCTCAAAATCTAGAAGACAGATTGAATAGAGGGGCACTTTTTTTCTCACTGTATCCTAAGGACTGCCAGATTTGGCTCTGGCAGGCTGTGAGCAGGAATGTATTTCAGAGCAGAGCATTTCCCACCATGGACGTCTCGGCCCCTCGCTATCAGCAGGACATAAATGAGAAGCAATCCTTCTGGTATGAGCTGGCTTGACCCTTTGCATTTCACTGGAGGGCAAATGTAGAGCTAGTACCGCGTGTGATTGCTGTGTGCTCCCTTGGACGGTCCAGTTTCGAAAGCATTCTGCATTAACTGGGCCTAGCAGGAGTTTTGGCTTCTCCATAAAGTTCTGATTCATGCTCCTTGCAAGCTGAAATTGGGTTGGCTTAGTTCATCTCTGCTTAAAAAAATGTGTTGGCAGGCTGCACGAGTCACGCGTGTTCCAGATACCGGACAAGTCAGGGAGAAGCAGGGGGGTGACCCAGCCCCTGGTTTTAAAATTGTAATAAGCGTGTGGCCATTTTAACACATCCTGTTTACGAGTAGCTTGGTAGCATCCAGCCTTTGGTTCCAGCAATGCCGTGGCTCCTGGCAAGGCTGGCTGTAGAGGCTGAAGCTGGTCGTGGTGCAGCAAAGGGCTGTGTGACTCTCCAGGGTGCTTTTCCCTCGTCTCGTGTTGCTTGCAAAGAGGGTGTGTTGGTATTTGGGTGTGAGGGAAGTTTGGCTTCTGGTTTGCCCCATGGTCACCTCTTTGATAAGTGAGGAGATTGTGTGGACGGTCACATCAGATGCTCCTTGTGGGTTTGATGGTGGGATTGGAAACCCAAGTAGGGACAAAAAGAGATGAGACTTTCTTGTGGTATGGGAGATGTCAGGAGAAACTTCATTACCACCCACCTCACCCCACCAAAACACAATTTTCCAGGTGATTGTATTGCAAAACAATGCCAGTGTATGTTCCTGGTGCTTTGGGAAGTGCCAGTCCAAAATCCTATCACATACCAGTCCTTTTGATCACCGAGCCTCTACTCATATCTGTTTCACTGTCTGCTAATGGCTTTTGTCATTAAATGCCAGAGAAGCTGTTCTCTGTGAAAGCAGCTTGAAGCATTTAGGACTCATTAGACTTCAAAGGAAAGAGGCCTGTACCACAAGCTAGAGGGGAGGAAATGGAGTGGCAAGAGGATCCCATTAATGGGGAACAAAAATAAACCCCAGACAGGAAGGAAAATCCTATAGGTCTGACTCAGAGCTGCAGTCCCGACACTGTGGCTTTGAGGATCGGTTTGACACGGGAGCTGCACAGAGAGAAACCCTTTGGCTTGGCTTCTACCTACACTAGACCTGGATGCCGTGAGCAAGCCTGGAGCCTGCACCAAGGGTCCCACCTGCACCAGCAGTTGCAAGGATGTCTGCATCTCTGGCATTTGCCTGTGGGCTTGTACACCCAGGACTTGCATGGCAGCAGACTGTAAGGTATCCAGGCATGTGCTTTGATAAGGGCTGCTCCTCCATCATCGCCACCCTGGTGAGAAAAGATGGGGATGCTGTTTGCTGGTAATTGTTTCCTTTTCTCTCTCCTTGAACATACTTGCCACTTTAAATGTTCTTTATTCTAATAAGGTGTTTAATCCATGGGAGGGAACGTGCTTCTCTATAGGTACGGTGCTTTTGGTGAGGATGTGCAGGGAGTAGGTCCTGACAGTGATTCAAAAGAGAGTGTTCCTGGACGTTGTGCTGACCTGCTCTTCTCACTCCATCTCTCCTGTTTAGGGAAGATCCTCTTCCGCCGGAGCCACATCCGTGATGTTGCAGTCAAGCGCCTGATACCCATCGACGAATACTGCAAGGTACGGGGAGGTTTCTAGTGTCAACCAAAGATGAAGCCACCTCGATCAGGCTCGATCCTGTTTGACCGATAGTACATAGTGGTGTGTCAGTGCCAGGATAACGGGGAATGTGGGCTGTCCCCACTATCAAACCCTTTCTGTGATGAAACCCCACCCACTGATTCTCCTTTCACTCCACATGATTAATACTGAGGGCTTGGAGGCCCAGCTCCACGCCAGCTTGCACCCTGCTGCTGTGCTTTCCTTTTCTCTTTTCCTTTCTCAAGCTGCAAACTGGAACCAGCTTTCCAGATGGGCTGGAAAGGACCTGGCTGCCTGGCCGTGTCCTGCCTGGTGCACGGTTTGGAGTGAAATGGTTGTGTGCAGGACTAGGCTTGAAGGACTCTGTTCTTCAGGGAGCCTTTCCTTTCCCACCTGCTGGGAACAGATCTTCTGTTTTATGTAGAGGACAACACTTTCTCGGTGGGATGGTCCCAAAATGGGACATAAACTCCTGTTACTGGTTATGCAAATAGTTACTTGCAGAGGTATAAGATGCCTTGTACCTGCAGAAAATTTTTGGAAGCCAACAGAGATCATCTCATCATAGACCCAAAATGCAGTTGATTGTCTGTGTCCTTGCCTTGATAAGGCAGAAACGATTCACTCCGTAATCTTAAAAAATATAAGACACTGCTTAAGTATAAGGCAAATCATGGCATTAGGACATTTTTCTCTGGGGAAAAAAACCCCAAAATACTGAAGTCCACAAAAAATTATTTTAATAAAAATAAAGTGTGCCAGATCTCATCACATCAAAGAATTCCACTGGTACTTGCAGCCATTAAATGGTCTTGGAAGAAAGTCCACCACTTCCAAAATCCAATCTGAATGCTGTTGAAAACATATCCAAAGACCGCAAAACCCAAGGGAGAAGATGGGAAAATGGTGAAATGTCCATCACATTCTATAAGTGCGGGAGGTGTAGCAGAGATTATGGTCTAGGATTTTGCATGGTGGGTGAGACTGTGGGTTTTGGGACTCAGCCAGACCTATGGGAGTGATGTTGTGGCTGGAATAACAAGTACAAAGGATAAAGATGAATTAGTAAATGCATCTTGACAGCTCTGCAGTGAGGCTGCGGGTGAAAACCACTGCAGACCGGGACAGCAGATGAGAGCAGAGTGATGGAGTTATAACACAAGGTGTGCTTGGACCTGTGTGTTCCAAAGAGCATGGGGGAAGCTGATGGTGTGAGGAACAGCTGGGCTCCAGCCAGGCATGATCAGCCCCTTGTCTTCTGAGTCACTAAAATGTGCCAGCTACATACAGGCACAGACATCCGTAAATTTAATTTTTGGGAAGAAAAAGTCCCTAAGTGATAAGATGCTGCAGCTGTCTCTTTCAGAATGATGCCATTAATGGCGTAATATATATAATGAATCCATTTGACTTAACAACTGGAACATAATGGCTGATGTTGTATGACCCACTTAGAGAGTGGCTCTCTCCTCCTCCCGTTAATGCATTACCAAGTAATAAAATGTACACTGTGTCTGGCCTTCCAGTTGTTGCTACTTAACCATAAAGCTGCTGAGCTGAAGGTGGGTGTGGGACCGAAGGCTGCAGAGATATAGGATGAGCAAGGAGTCAGCGAGAGCAGAGAGATGTCCCTGCTGGGCACGTCATGCTGCAGGTTGCCAGCACACTCCTACTGCCATGTTTATCATTGGAGGTGGACGTTGCACGTGCTTGGAGGGTGATGGTGCAGAATAGAAATATAAAATATTTCCTCCAGCTTGGCCCTGTTGAGGGAGACTTGGAGGTTGGGTGAATATGTTGTGAACAAGTTCCCGCACAAGACTGTGTAAGAAAGTTTTTGCTTTCTTGCCATCTCCTGAGAGAGAAGTGGGGTGTCCTCGTTCCCTGGGAGAGCCCTGGAAAGAAGGTGGGTGAGATTTGGGGTGGAAGTAGGCCAGAGGAGCAAAGAAGGGAACCACTTCTTTCACAAGGCAGTGCTTTTGTTGAAGGGCTCTGTTCCAGGTCCCACCATACTGAAAAATGTGGCAGTTTAAAGTAAGGTGCAAGAAAAGAATCAGAGCAGTGAGTAAGAGCAACCAGTGGCCAAATGAGACTTCAAACGGCCATAGGAATGACAAGGAGGGGAAGCAGAGGCCTGAAATTTCTTCCCATTTCTCCAGTTTATTTTCTTTGTGTTCTACATCTGTTGGTCTTTCCCCTGGTGTGGGAACTGCCTTCCTCCTGTTTAAGGGATTTTGAGAAAGTGTTAGTTGGAGGGTTGATGAAGGAATTGCAATGCTGTGACGCTCTAACCCAACGAGACTGGGTGGACCACTAAAAAAATTGCTGCTAGAGAACAATCCTTTCTCACTCCCTGGAAAATGGATTTCAATGCAATAGGGCTTGTCTGTCTTTGTGCCAGCTGAATCAGCTCTAAGTGGGCTTTCTTCAAGATGTCCTGAGAAACAAGCTGTGGGTCTTGCCTTTCATCCTTCCAGCACGGGGTGTTTTCTGTGATCATCCCCTGCTATCAGAAGACAGGGAGCCTTCTCCAGGCCACAAAATCAGAGTGATTTTTGCATGCCCCCATTGCGTAGCTCACGGGATGCCTGAAACTGGGAAGTGGTACCCACGTGGGATGGCATTCACACAAAACTTGGTCTTTGAATAGCCCTTCCCTGGACCCAAAAGCCATAGAGCAAGTCTTTTTCTCTCTCCTGTCTCTCACATGATCTTGATCGCAGCTGGCCCATGATTAGTGGTCTGCCTGTCTGCTGTGCTGGCAGTGAATGACTGTCTGCTGAACGGCTGGAAGGGCTTTTGGGGGCCAGCAATTAGGTCAATATGGAGCCACATCTGATCTGTGTGGTAACCCCGGGGCTTTGCAGATGTGGCATTGTCTCCAGTACAGAAATGAGTGGAGGTTTGGTCTGCCCACACTGCTGTCACGAGACTGCTGTGACAGCAAATGGAGGGGAGGGGGAATTGAATAGGAAACTGGTTAAACATCTATTCCAGGTCGGGCTGCAGCACTGCTCCCTGATTTCAAATTGTGCCTTTTTCTGTTGCATGTTTGTTTTATTTCACTTTTTGCAGTCGCCGTCATCTGTGACTCCATTCCCTCTCATGAGCAGAGAGCAGGGCAGGGGTCTCTGCCAGGCAGCCACCCAGCCCACCTCCCCTGCCCAGCCCTTGCTGCAGCCCATGTTGGAAGGGACCTACAAAAGCCCTGGCGCAAGGCAAATATTGCTGTCCCAGGCTCTGTCCCCAGCTCCCAGAGTCATGCACGCTCTCACCCTGCAAGTCCCACCCTTGAAACCTGTCTTTTTGCAACAGGCTTCTGCGAAGGGAAAGGAGAGAAGCAGAGACAGTTTATAGCTCAGGCCACCTGACAGATGCACAGCAGCCTTCCAGCCCTTGCCCTGATGAGCTGGTGTCTGCGCTTTTGCCTCCTGTTGCTTCTGCCCCTGCCTCTTCCCGAGCTGCTGTTGCCCAGCAGAGCATTTTTGGGATGTGCCAGTCAGGGCTGATGGCACTGAGAGTCTGCCATGTGTAAACTGCCCAGCCTTTCCCGAGAGTGATGGCTCCTTGCCCAGGGCACAGCTGGGAAACTGAGCCCTGCTGTGGCCGGGAGGCTGGATGCTGGGATGGATATCCCAATGGCTCCTACCCTGTGAGGACACATCTGTCCAAAAGGCTGGAGCTGGGCTAAGCAGTTCCCGGGCAGTCTCTGCTTATCCTCCTTCAGTCTTCAGTTGCTGCTGGGGTGGTGTGGTGGGGGTAGCTGGGGGCTGGTGCGTCTTGCTCCACTCTGGTGCATGTTTGCAGTAGCTCTCTCCAGCCTGGCTCTTTGCTCCTGTGTGCTGGGAACCACATGGGTGCCGAGCTCCTCATGCCATGACCCATCCCCTGGGCTCCTGAGGGCATGTCTTCACTCAACTCCTTGCTCAGTCTTGATGCTTACCATCACCAGTGCCTCTGTTTTGTCCACAGGCTCTGATCCAGCTGCCTCCCTACATCTCCCAGTGTGAGGAGGTTCTCCAGTTCTTTGAGACACGACCTGATGACTTGACACCTCCTAAAGAGTAAGTTGGTTGGGTGGCTGCCACTACTGGGATGGTGATAAAACACAAACTGCCTTGAACTTGCTGGTATCTATAAGAGTCTGACATTCATCAGTGGTGCCCCTGTGAGTCACAGATCTGGGATTTGGAGGTTTTCTTGCAGAGGGAATGGGGGCTGTGCAGCTTGTGGTGGACACATCTGCCAACTCCTGGCATAGCTTTCTGCAGCGGGGAAGTGGAAACGCTTCTCTGGGACCCCATGAAGTGTTGGTCTCCTCCCAAGCCACTTTCTACTCGCAAATGCTTGTTTCAGAAATATGGTCAGTCTGAAAAGCCTCATTTCACACGGTTACTAACAACCTCTGCCTTGTTTGAAAGGCCCTTTCCCTTAGCCATGTCCATGAGCCCCATCCGTAACAACGCTCCCGAGTCTTTCCATGCAAAACAAGGAATGTTTGCAAGGAATCTCGCGTGCCTTGCGCAACTCTGTGTGGTTGTAAGTCTTGTGACTATGAGCTACTTTGGCCAGGAGCCACCCATCTCTTACTAATCACAAGCAGCATAAATCTGAGCAGCCGCCTCCATCTCCTGGTACACTGCTCTCTTGATGCTGCATGTGACACGATGCGCAGCTCTACCAAAGGTTGAGCAATGGAGGAGGCTTGATTAATTGTGAGAGGAAAGGCAGTAAATTGATTTGACATCATTCTGTATTGGAAGGGTGGGGAGGTAGATAAAGGGATTTTGTTTTTCTCCTCCGAGCAGCAACACTGAGCCTTTCAGGTCTCCAGCTAAGTATTACACTTACCGTGGATTATATATTCTCCCTGCATTTTCGATTTTTTTCATTCCCTCTTTTAATTCTCCCTTCCCCCCATTCCTGCTTTCCTCTTTTGGCTCCTGTCTCTATTTGCTTGGCCTGTCATCATTCCTCCTGCAGCTCTCAGTCACTTGATGAGATTGGTCTGAGGGCTCTGGAGCCCATTAACTAATTGCTTGCTGTCGGCTGGCGCTCTCATCTGTCCTGCCCAGCTATTGCTCCCCACTTAACCTGCCACCCCGGCGGTCATCCCTCAGCCAAGGCAGCAGCTCAGGGGCAAGCAAGAGACACGGGGAAAAAATGAGCTTGCAAGGACATTGAGTGGGGGTTCTAGCAGCAATCAGTGCTATGTCCCTCGCTCTCTCCCTGGTTTGGGTCCAACGGACAAGGGGAGCGGAGGCACCAGCCTGAAGTCCAGTCCCCAGCATGTGGTTGTGTTCTGGGGTCTGTCCTCAATATACATCCTGCAGTGTCCTGTGGGACTGCTGAGCAGCTCCCGGGTGCAAAACTGTACTCACTGCAAAATTGCCCTGTGTTTGTGAGTGTTTGGCCACTGCAGTGCTGGATGGGCGAGTGGGTGATGCACCACTGAATCCAGCAATGGGTTGTGCTCCATCCCACTGCCTGCTCCTCTCTGGGGAGGAGAGGTGAGGTTGCAGCACGCAGAAGGACTTAGCAGGTGACTCTTGCCCATTTGCCTCCAGCAGCAAAATGCTAGAGCATCTCAAGGACGTCTCTGTTGTGTTTGCTATCCCAGCCTGGATGCCAGAGGGGTATTTATTAGCTACAATTCAAAATGCTAATTAATAAAAGTCCTTGACTCTCTCCTCTGGAGAGATTGGTGGGAGCCCTTTGCCGAGCCCCGCGTGCTGGCCGGCCGCCAGCGCACCACTAACGAGATGAGAGCTGTGATAGACGGCTGGGCTGGATCAGACGTGATGGCGTGTCTGGGGTTTGGCCGGATGTCATCATTCATCCAGCAGATAAATACTTTCTCCGGGAATTTGAAAGGGAGCCAGGCCATGAACAGAGTAGGGAGAAAAAAAAAAGAAAAAGGAAAAAAAAAAAAGCAGCTTTTTTTGCTGGGTGGCTGAAAGGTGGGAATGAGGGAGGGAAGAAGGACTGGTCAACGTGCTTAATGCCAAGCCAAGAAGCCGCTCTTGAGGCACCGTGGCTTGGGACCCTTCTGCTCTGCATCCCTCACCTCAGCTTCCCCAGTTGATTCCTCGGGTCACAGCATGCCCACAGGAGTGGCAGTTGGTGGCAGTGAAGGGGACCTGCCTTTGGGTGCTGTTGGGTGCACCCTCTGCTTGTTTTTTTTCTGGGGCAGGGGTAGAGGACCTGCCTAGCTCGCATCACCCCAAAATGTGAAACCAATTTCAGGGGCCACAGTTGACTGCAATGTGTGGAGCTCCGAGTTTAACTGCAAAGGATGAATTTAGTCCTTGGATCTGGCAGTGTTTGTGAGTGGAAAGAGGAGGTTGGACAGTCCATGCATCTGTCTCCAGGCTCTTGTGGTGTGTACTTTCCCCAGTGCTGGAGCTTCTCCTGGGCTGAACCAGGGCTTTCCTTCTGCTTTCCTGTGGTGCATCTCCCTTCAGTGCCACTTTGCACTGGTGGGAGCACCAACAAAAACAGAATTGCTGATGGCTACCAGCCTTGCAACCCGAGTTCCTCAACCCTTCTCAATCTCTCACCTGCCCTACAAGCCCCATGCATAAAGGGAGATCAAGTGGACGAGGACTGAGCGGAGAGGGAAGGAGTCAAAAGCTGACTTGTGCATCCTTCTTCCGCCATCGCGTCCAGCTGGGAGGTAGATCACAGCAGAAAGCGGAGCTGAGACAGGAGTCTGTAGCAGTCGGGGGCTGGAAGTGGGAGGTGAAGCCCTTCCTCCATCCCCTCTGCGCATACCCGCCAACTTTCCAGCATCCTCTTGCCCGGAGGGACCACTTCAAACAAGAGTAGATTGAGGTTGTGGTGTTTCCACTGGCATTGATGACCTGTAGCTTTCATGACGTGGATCCCTGTCCAGCAAGCTCTGGACTGGGATAACTCAACTGCTTCTATCTCGGAGGGTTGCCAGGCGGTGGGTCAGCAGGGCTGTGATCCGGAGGGATTGGTTACATTTGGGAAGAGGTGACTCCACAGAGCAGTGGTGGGGGACGGAGGGAGAACAGAAATGGTGATGGAAAGAGAAATCATCCGGAAAGTTAGCAATCTGTGGGGATGTGGTATTTTTCTTGCTGGTGTTGGATGGGAGCCCTATGAAAACTGTAGTTTAAAAGGAGAGAAATCATCCAGCTTTTTTTGCTGGGTGGCTGAAAGGTGGGAATGAGGGAGGGAAGAAGGACTGGTCAACGTGCTTAATGCCAAGCCAAGAAGCCGCTCTTGAGGCACCGTGGCTTGGGACCCTTCTGCTCTGCATCCCTCACCTCAGCTTCCCCAGTTGATTCCTCGGGTCACAGCATGCCCACAGGAGTGGCAGTTGGTGGCAGTGAAGGGGACCTGCCTTTGGGTGCTGTTGGGTGCACCCTCTGCTTGTTTTTTTTCTGGGGCAGGGGTAGAGGACCTGCCTAGCTCGCATCACCCCAAAATGTGAAACCAATTTCAGGGGCCACAGTTGACTGCAATGTGTGGAGCTCCGAGTTTAACTGCAAAGGATGAATTTAGTCCTTGGATCTGGCAGTGTTTGTGAGTGGAAAGAGGAGGTTGGACAGTCCATGCATCTGTCTCCAGGCTCTTGTGGTGTGTACTTTCCCCAGTGCTGGAGCTTCTCCTGGGCTGAACCAGGGCTTTCCTTCTGCTTTCCTGTGGTGCATCTCCCTTCAGTGCCACTTTGCACTGGTGGGAGCACCAACAAAAACAGAATTGCTGATGGCTACCAGCCTTGCAACCCGAGTTCCTCAACCCTTCTCAATCTCTCACCTGCCCTACAAGCCCCATGCATAAAGGGAGATCAAGTGGACGAGGACTGAGCGGAGAGGGAAGGAGTCAAAAGCTGACTTGTGCATCCTTCTTCCGCCATCGCGTCCAGCTGGGAGGTAGATCACAGCAGAAAGCGGAGCTGAGACAGGAGTCTGTAGCAGTCGGGGGCTGGAAGTGGGAGGTGAAGCCCTTCCTCCATCCCCTCTGCGCATACCCGCCAACTTTCCAGCATCCTCTTGCCCGGAGGGACCACTTCAAACAAGAGTAGATTGAGGTTGTGGTGTTTCCACTGGCATTGACGACCTGTAGCTTTCATGACGTGGATCCCTGTCCAGCAAGCTCTGGACTGGGATAACTCAACTGCTTCTATCTCGGAGGGTTGCCAGGCGGTGGGTCAGCAGGGCTGTGATCCGGAGGGATTGGTTACATTTGGGAAGAGGTGACTCCACAGAGCAGTGGTGGGGGACGGAGGGAGAACAGAAATGGTGATGGAAAGAGAAATCATCCGGAAAGTTAGCAATCTGTGGGGATGTGGTATTTTTCTTGCTGGTGTTGGATGGGAGCCCTATGAAAACTGTAGTTTAAAAGGAGAGAAATCATCAAATTCCTGCTCCCTGCGTATCTCAGCAGGTTTGACCAGCAGCAGGATGTTTGGCTGTTGAGGTGGGAAGTTACTGTGTGCACCCCCCTTACCTCCCACCCACCCTTTTTCAATTTAAAGCCGTTTTTAGCCACAGCAGAGGGTTTCTGGAATAAGGCTGGGGAAGTCTGAACAGCTGGGCACAAAGCCACTGCTGAGTCAAGGCATTCAGCTGTGAACTCTCCTCGCCAGCTGAATTTCGGCTCTGCGACATGCAGGAGCCCAGGTTAATTCTGTAATGAAGCAAGACCCTAAGTGGTTATTTAATAATTGTCCACACTTTACAAGCGGGGCGCACTGTGGAAGGAGCCGTCATTGAGCTGCTTCCAGGGGCCATAGAGCTGCTGTCCTCTGTATGGGAGGTACCCCTGGCCTTAAGAGGCATCCTTTATTAAAAGCATCTTTCGTTGCTGTTTCTTTATAGCTGACATATATAAGACACTTAAAGTTGTTGTTTGGAACGTTTTAGCTTATGAACCCAATTTAATTTTTTTCCGGTAGGGGCACAGGCACCTGTAGAGCAAATTTACTATCTCTTAATGTGCTTAAAAATGTCCTTGAGCACCCCTCCTCGCTCCCTCTGGGGGCTGTAGGTTCAGAGTTTGAAAGCTACCTGCTTCAGGAGGTCCTGATGTCTTTAAAAGGTGCAAATTCCTCTTCTCTAAAATATCTTCATCCCTATGTGCTGGGTCTGTCAGTCCAGCAGGTCTCCTGCAAAGGGAGGGCAGGGCTGGAAGTCTGGTGTGCACTCCCTGGTCTGGACATCACGTGAGGCTTAGCACAGACTTGGGGTGGGCAGCGGTCCCAGCACTGGGGGTCTCTGAAGGCTTAAGGGCTCATGACCTCTACAAGAGCAGATGATAGCAGAGGTGGAGCCCGAGTCTCAGTGGAGGCTGCAGCACCTGGGATACATCTGTGCTCATCTTGGCTTTGAAGACCTCAGCTGGGGGTTTGGTCGGTGAACTTCAGCTGCTGCTCCTCCCTGCTCGCTGAGGTTGCTTGGCTTTCCCAGCCACTACCACCCAAATGGGTGTCCTGGGAGCTGTGCTTTCCGCCTGCTGGGTGGGCTGTGGGGTGGTGGGAACCAGAGAAACCCCGCTTCTGACTTGCCTAGTCCACAGATGGATGAGAAACCTCCTCCTGCTGCTGCTAAGCAAACATCCTCCATCTCACTGAAGAATGGCCCCTTTTCTCCTTCCTCCCACTAGCCTGGCGTGCCAGAGCTCTTTGTTCCCCCAGCACACCAGTGAAATGTTGCTGCCACTTGGGGCTGCAGCATTGCAGCTCCTCAGGGTGAACACACCCTGGGCAAACTCCACTTGCAGCCAAAGCCTGGGACAGCATTTAAAAATTACTTTCTTCCATCCTTTATGTACACGCGGGCACCCTCTGAGTTCACATCCCCAGCTTGCATTCCTGCTATTTCTCCCAAACAGCCCTTGGCTAAAGGGAGAGGGTTTTAGAGTCTTTCAAGAGCAGCTCAGCTCTGCTGCTGTGGATGTTTTCCTTGCTGGGGTGGAGGACCAAGTGCAGAGGGAGTGACCCCGCTCCTCCCTGCCATGTGCCAGGGGAAGCATCACTGGCGGAAGGAGTGGGATGGCCAGGACCCAGGTCCCATGTGTGGGCTGAATCCCAGCTCTGCTTAATCAGCAAAGGACCACATTAGCCAGGGGCTACCTGTGCCATGCAGGTTGGAAGGTGCATGATAATGAGCTGGGACCTGAGCAGATGAGGAAGCATAGGCTGCTAACGAGGTTATGCCTGAAGCAACTCCAGCAGCCCCTCGTTAGTCTATTTATACCGAAGCCCTGGTGATGTGCCGTTAGGTGGGGGTGGCACTGGCACTCACAGTAATGGATTTCTTCCGGCACACAGACTGACAGGGACTCCAGGCAGGCACCAGCCTCAATAAATCAGAGAAGGGAGAACTGGGCTAAAATGATAATCAGCCCTGATGTGATCTGACTGTGCCAGCTTGTCTCCCGTTTGGGCTAATTGAAAGGTTCTGCTTAGGGCCACGGTGCTGGCAGCCATCAGTTGGTAAAAGATTTCTGTTTGGTGCAAAGTGCCAGAAGAAGATGCTGGAGAGAAACATGTTTCCATCATTGCAGCAGGGACCAAATCTGTTCATTTCCCTCGTTTTCGTAAGTTGGAAGTACAAACTCATAGCTTGTGTCTTCTAGAAGCAAGTCTCATCTCTTCCAGCTTCCCTGCAGCTTTTCATGTGCTTACTTTTCCTCGTGCCTGGGCTGTTCCAGGAGCAAACGTTTTCTTTGTCACCTTTGTGTGGTGTTTGGGGGCCACCATGGGCATGAACTCCTGGCCCAGGTGACGGATTTTAATAGAAAAAGGGGAGGCTCAGGTCCCTGCTCCAAGATGGAGTGACTGTCCCATCTAGGAAGCCATTCCAAGAGCTTTTGCTGGTAAACTAGAGATCCCGGAGTTGATGGATGTTGGCTTGGATAAGGACACTTGCTGGCTTGTGGCTTTTGAGCCCTGTCCTGCTATCCAGGCAAATTACAGCTTGTATAATTAATTGTTTGTTTTGCAGTTCTGCTGGTGCCTACGTGCGGAGTCACCAGGAGCTCAGGCTAGATCTCAGCTCCAAAATAGTGGTCTCCTTCACTTTGCTGCTGAGAACTGTCTTTCCTGGATGACAGCAGATAGATAGAAATATCAGACGGGTCAAATCCTCTCTGCAAAAATACCCTTTGTGCCGGTGCAAGCTCCTTGTGTGGACAGAGTACTTGGTTTTCTGTGCTGACTGGGCAGCTTCCTGAGCCTGAAAGTTCAGCTTGGCCGACTCTCCAGTGGTTAAACACGGGGGTAGCGTGGGCACTGTGGCGTGGGGGACAGGGCCTCCATTCAGTGCTCGGTGGAGCATTTGCTAAACATCAGTTCTCCCAAACAAGAGCTCTGTTGTACCCCAGTTCTCAGTCTGTCTCATCTGCATAAACTTTGCTAAAACTTCTAACATCTCCAAGCTTGCTGAATACTTACAAGATGAACTACCTCCTGATAGCTATTTTGATGGCATTACTGTATTACAGAATGATGGTTTTTTTACAAGAGCTATGGTTTTTTTTCTGTGGGAGATGTTTCCTTGGAATGGTGACCTCAGGTCTGTCTCATTGTGCATGTTGATGGTGGCTCCTGTGTGGTTGGCTCTACAGTAGCCGGAGTTGTTGTCCGTGTGTTGGTGCTCCACTGTCCATCTCCAGCTCTGTGAGCTGGCTGTGATCAGGGCTGTGGGGCAGCAGGAGCTGGGGAGGTACTGAGGTCTCCAAGCCACATGTTGGGGCACCTTCCTCCCCCGAGTCCCACCGCAAGGTGGGTTCTTCTGTGTAGCAATCTCAGAGCTGCCTCCCTGCAGCACACCATGGGGTGCCTAGCCTAGCAGCCCCCAAATGTCAGTGCCTCAGGAAGGAGTCTAAAATCAAGCAAGCTTGTAAGTTCTTCTCTAGGCACTGTCCTAGCCTTTAGGGTTTTCCTGGTTTTATAATTAATAGGTTTTAATTAACATTTCTTGCCTGAATTATGGCCCTGTAAGCCCATGAAGAATTTCAGTGTCCGCAATATCCTGCAGTAAGGAGTTTAGCAGCTCACCTACATATTGCTGAAGAACAGCCAGCTTTTATTTGTTCTGAACCTACCTCCCAAGCTGTTAGCTTTGCCTCACCGCAGCCTTGTGCTCCCCATCTCACTCCTTCCCATCACTGGATCCAGAGGGATGCTGTCTGGTACACTAGAGAAGACACTTGAGAAATCTGACTCTTTTCCTATAAAAAAGTAGCATGGGGAGTATTAATTGGTGCTGAGTTCTCCCTGTGTGAGAGTTTCCTTTCAGGCTTACACTGGGCAATTATTAGGTTCTTGAAGGACACTGCATCTTAAGACTATCTTGTTGGGTCAGTGCTTTAAGTGAGACTCTAGTGATACAGGACCCTTGCCTTCACTGTTCTTCACAAGGAGCTGGGAAAGTCCTGAGAAGCAGCTGGAGCACTGGTTATGGATTTTGCCATCTGGGAAGCTTTGTAGGCCCTGTTGTGGCACACAGTCATAGCTGTGTATATGGCTGCCTTGTAGTTGTGCTGTGACTGCCTGGTTCATCTGTGCAGCCTGGTTGTTGTGGGTGTGAGAGCTAAATGAGATTCGCAGTGGAAGGCAGAGTGGCCTTTCCTTCTCTTCTTCTGGAGCCATTGGTTTCCAGGAAGCCGTGCGTGCAGGCTCTGCTGCGTGCCTTTCTCTGGTCTACAGGGAATGGAAGAGGAGGAGGAGATGCTGCCGGGAGTTTATAGCTGTTTCCTGTCTTGTCTGAGCTCTTGTCCCCTCTGAGGCGGTGGGCTGGGGCTGCTGGTCTTCAGACTTGCAGCTCTTTGTGTCTGTGCCAGGAACAACCCAGCAGCAAAGTGAAATTGCAGCTCCTTCCTTGCCCCCTCACTCAGACGGAGCAGCCGGTGAAAGGAAACAGGGGAATGAGTTACAGTAATAGGTTTAGCAGATGGCAGGGGAAAAACAACAGTTATTTCCATCAGCACGAGGGTGCCATGCCCACCTGCTGATCTCCAGGGCGCTCATCTGGCCTTGCTTCACCTCCCTTCCCTGCCGTACCACTGAGCTGGGGTAAATTTAATGGGGCTTATTGATAAGCTCTGATTTAGCTCTGCAATGCGGTCTCTGTTTAGAGATGTCTTTGGGATGCTCTGAACAATAGATTCCTCCATTAGTCTCTGTACCTGGGACATGATATTCAGGTCTTTCCACAGTTCTATGGTCTTAACAGATAGTTTCCATTTTCTAGATAACAATATCCCATTTGTTTCTAGTCCATCTTTGTTGCATTTTATTGATAGCTCCATGGGTGACTACCAGAGTTTTAAGGTGTGAAGGGAAGGGGGGACCGGGAGGATAAGGCACTGTGAGCAGAACACATTGCCAGGATGGGTGGACAGTCTTTGAAGGCAGCCAAGTCAAGGCATCACCCCATCGCTCTAGGGGAATACGGTGTCTGCAGTAATTATGGACTGAAAATGCAGATAAGCTTGAAAGAGAACAAAGCGTAGCCCAGCTCTGGCTGGCTTTCTTGCTGAGCGTGGAAGGATTTCTCTGCTTGGCCTTTCTAACCAGTGGTCAGGCAAATCGAAGCCTCAGGAGGGTCCCTTTACCACCAGATGAATGTTTTCCTCCTTGGAAGCTCCAGTGCAACCTCTGTGCTTGTTACTTTCCCTGGAAATAACAAGGATTGATGTGTTTCTCTGGGTACTAGAATATTTTATCTTAGCCAGATGGTCCTGATCGGTCACGCGTGTAGTCTGAGGAGCGGGGAAGGCAGTCTCCTCCTAAGTGAATGGGGAGCAGGTTACCATCACCCCACACTACCAGAAGCATTTCAAGGCCACAGCAGCAAATTACATGAAAGTGTTGAGAGCCCTTTTGTGGTGACGTGGACCACAGTGGTTGGGCTGGGGACAGGGCTGGTGCATGTGTTTGGGTTTCAGGCTGGTTGGGTGTCTTGTGTCTTCACCCAGGATTTTTTGAGGCTTTTCTGGGCACATATTTTCCTTGATTTGGTGTTTGTTTTTCGATCATGAAATGCCCCAAATTTCCTTGTGCCTGAAGACAGTTGTGCTTGTGCCCTGGGTTTGAGGCTATTCAGCAACCGTGTTTCTTGGCAATATTCAAATAAGAGAAGGGACTCAGGACCTGTGGTTTTTAACCCATCTCACCAGCCATGTGGCCAGTACTGGCCATAGCGAGAGGGCTTGGTCTGAAGCTACTTCATTGTCTCCTCATAACCACCAATAGCTCCTGCTTGCTGTGTCCTGGAGGCACTTTTTCTGCTGCACAGCGCTGGTGTTCATCCTCTTTACAACACTTTAATGACTTGTCCTGTTTTGGGGTATAAATGTTTGCCCCCTCCCTAACCACTCCCCATCCTTGTCCCTGAATGAGGCATGGGACGTGGAGGAACTTCAGTATTTCCCTCTTTGTCTATCTTCAAAGTGGTGCCCACTTCTGTGGGGGCTGTGGTCTGTGCTGGGAGCACTTTTTGTGATTTGGGCTTTCCCAGTTCTTGGCTTTGCTGCCAGATTGTCTCAATCCACCTGCCTTTGCCAAGTGATGTGGTGGGAGCTGTGGCTGTCAGACCAAGCCACTGAGGAGGCCAGGCCAGCAACTGAACCTCACCCTGGGAAAGACAAAATCATTAAATTACTAAATGAAGGGGGGAGAGGTGGGCTGTTTGGAAGGTGGGTGATGCCCCATGTCACCCTTGGGGACATTAGCAGGTTGAGGGAGGTCAACAGCACTGCCGGGGTGCTTTCCACAGCCCTGCTGTGCTTTCCTGTGCAGGTTTGTCATTTGTCCAACAACCCAACTGCCCCCATCCCTCTGCTGACACTCTTCCTTCTCTTTTTCAGGGACCCTATTGGAAAGAAGAAGTCTGGTAAGGACTCTTTTCCTCTCTGCCTGTTGCACCAGCTCCTCTTTTCACCCCCCAGCCATGGTCCCCTGGAGTGGGGCAACGGCCTGGCCCCATGACGGGCCAACCCACAGGGTGTGGGACTCCTCAACATGGCATCCCCCCTCCATCCACACAAGGTTTCAACTGCAGCCTCCAAGTCCCTGTCCCATGTCTCCCCGCACCTCCCATGGTGTTCCCAAAGGTGGGACAGATGCCTGCAGCTCTCCAAGTTGCGCTGGCCTCCCCATTCACTTGATAACCGAGTCGTTGCCACCATTGCTGCCACCCCCCTGTTCATTTCCCTCCCCACCTCATGCCTCCTCTCCCATCATTTTGTTCCTCCATCAGGGTTTATCCAGAGAACGGCCTCTTTCCTGCAGAGAGGTAGTAACAGCCGCTTGCTACCTGGCCCTTGCTCTCGCTTTGCCTTTTGCCGGGGGGACACCTGCTCGGGCTGGGTGGGCAAGCCCCTTGCAAGAAGCTGTCACGTCCCCCATAGCTTTCTGTGGTGGCTGGTGGACACGAGGCAGCAGTGGAGAGGAGGTACGGCAGGCTGGGACTGGCGCTTGGCTGTCAGTACAGCTCCACACGCAGGGGCTGCGTCACAGGGCTTGGGTGAAGGGCAGGGCTTGGTCTGCAGCCAGGAGGATGGAGATGCAAAATTTCCCAAGTCTGGAGGAGGGTCTGAGCTGCAGGGTGGTCAGCATCAGGTTGGAAGTCTCCCAGTGCAGAGGTTCATTCTGCACTGATTGCACCAGCTGGGACCTTTCAGGTGGACATTTGGGTCTGGATACTCTACCCCTGCTTCTCAAGAGAGGGGAACATCTCTGAAAGACCATCTAGTTGGTGTGGTTTAGCAGTTGTCTGAGCTTTCCAGAAAGAGGAGAAGGAGAGAGGAGGGAAGGGCCTTCAGCCTGTGGAGTAGGGAGGGCATCTTTCAGCTACTGGTGCTGCATAAGGTATAAAAATAGCACAGGGGTCTTTGGGAAGGAAGGTCTGAGTCTTGGCTGGATGGAGGTTCTGTTGAAATAGGTTGTGCAAAGGTTTTTGGCCTGAGAGTTGGGACTGCCATAAGCTGGTAAGCAATTTCACTTGTAGATGAGTGGGTTCCTCTTATAGTAGGAAGAAACCCTCCTCTTTAGGGTTGAGGAGAAGAGGAGGAAAAATTCTGCTGCATAACTCAGTTCTTTGAGGGCAGGAATCAATTTAAGGATGCCGGCAGGTAGAGAAGGAGGAACTTTTCTCCTCTTTGTGTTCACAGCTTCATCTTCCTTCCCGCTGCAGGTTTATGGGCAGCTTTGCTCCACCGTCCTGTTGGCCTGGTGGGTTTATATGTGACACGGGGATGTTGCTGAGGTCAAAGAGGAGATGCTCTTTGGGATGCTGTTTGCTCGGCACCATTGAGATGGAGGGAACAGGGGGACGTTGGATAACATCCAAGGCAGAGCCTGCTCTGGCAGGGCAGGCACCTGGCACTTGTGTGGTAGCCATCAGGGAAAGATGTTTGTGTGCAGTGACATTACAAAGGGCTGATGACTCGTGCCAGACTTGTTCAGAGGCTCCTCTCACTGTCGTGCATTTTCTGGCAGCAGAAGCAGAGCTCAGTTCTGCTGCTGTCACCCTGAATCCTCTTCCTCTTTGTGGGAAGCTCTTGATGGTTCATCGGTTCCTCAAGCCAGGCCTGTTTTGAGGTAACAAATATGCAGCAAGGCCCCCTTTCAATAGGGGACCTCCCTGAGGAGGGGGCAAGCAATAGCTGCTAACAAACAAAAGTGTTAAGAATTGTTTCCCAATTGCTTGTTTCTCCCAGCATTGCCAGAGAGGGGGTGAGCTGCTCTTCAGGAGAGCCTTGGAAAGAGCTCCCGAGCTCCTGGCACAGCAAGCCCTGTTTTGAAATGGGATTTAAGCAAACACTGAGATACGAAGTGGGTTAAAGTGCTGCCTGCCCTCAGCCTCCTGTGGTGGCCAAGAGACTCAAGTGACATTTGCAGTTGCGAGGAGGGCCTGGAGATAAACTCTGCTTCATCTGCTGAGGTTTTTTACCAGTATTTGTAATCCCACGTGTCTGAGCCTTTGGCACGGGCCCAGGCTCCATACAGCCTGCAGTCTGAAGAGGGGTGGATTATTCCCCAGACTCTGGGACTCTGAAGACTGACTTGGCTACTGATTTAGGTACATCTAAAAGTAGTCATCGTATCAGTCTCCAAGACTGTTTTGAGCGTTTCTATTCACTCCTCTCGCAGTTCAACAGAAAGCAGAGATGGAGAGTCATGGGTTTGTTGTGGCATTGACAGTGCAGGGGAACCTGAAACTGTCTCCAGAGCTTATATTTGGGAGGAGCTGCCCAAGGAGGCTGGCAGAGACCTCCAATATCCCCCTGCCAGTTTCATTTTAGATGCTTTCTTGTGTGGCCACATCCCTTTTACTTTGCTATGTAGTTGTGCCTGCAATGGCTTCGAGACCCCGAACCACAGTATTTGGTCTAATGAGGGACAAGGAAAACACAGCTCTCATATCCTACAGCAGCCATAGGAGGGCCTTTCTAAAACGCCGCTGGTGAATGGTATTTCCATGTGATTATTTTCCAGTACTGGAAAAATCCCTGGAGAGATGAGGGGGCTTGCAAAGAGTACAGCACAACATCTAGTGCCCATCTTACATGAGAGCAGGAAGAAACTCACTTCTGCAGTACTGATCTTCACAAATTCATCAGGTCTGGGAGAGGAGGGGCTGTCCTGAGATCATGGGACAGTTTAGCATAGGCCAGAGGACTAGGAGGAAGAAACTTTATCCAAAGATGGATAAAGCATGACATTTTTGTAAGGTGCATTAGGCAGGGGTTAGACTGTACAGCAAGGGCGGGTTTCAAAAGTGAATACCTGTGCCCCCTCTTTTATTTCAGTCCTGAGTTCTTTGGTTCCCTCTAGAGGCACCAGTGTCCAAGCCCTGTAAGAAAGTCCTCACTTTTGGCACTGATACTGCAAAGCCCAAAATTGGAAAGGCTGGAAATGTGACAAGTGGCCACATATCTGTGAGATTTCCTACCTGGTTTTATACGTCTCAGCCCTTTGGGTGAACGGCCAAGTTTCTGGTCAAACAAAATCTGCAGAGATTGATGGGCTGACCCATCACTCGTATGTGACGTGTCTTGAGAGCAAGGTCACTGCATTGAGGGGTCCTTGGGTTGGTAGCTGGTTTGTCCACTGCCTGGAGGCAGCTTCTCCCTGGCCCTGCCTGCAGAGCTGAGTGTGTCTCCCTGCTGGCTCTCCTGCATCCACAGCAAGCATCGGTTCTGCAGGTCCACTCCAAGGACCTCAGCGGTCTCTTGACTCAATCCCTTCTCTAAACCACATTTGTGTCAGTCTCACAAATGAGGGGTGTTCAGGATGCACAGTCTGTTCTCCTGCCTACAGCTGTCTGCAAAACTCTCTCTCTTGTGGGCTCTGGACTGTGCTAACGCTTCCTCCCCTCCCCAGCTGCAGGGCTTTAGTACTGGCTCTCATCTTAGATGGTAAGGTTTACACCATTGCTATTTTTAAGAGACTAATTCTGTCCATAAGTATGATGTTTTGTTGTTACCTTGAGTATGTATTTTTGTGGTGAGGGCAATTATGCCAGGTGAAGACAATCCTGAAATTAACTCCTACTTCTTCCTCCAAGCTCAGTTTACCACTTCTGTTGCTGGTCTAATAGGTACGTTGGAGGACCCAGAATTGCCTGCTGAAACTACAAATAACCTCAGAGCACTGAGTGTAATTATAGCAAGGGAGGCAGAAAGGAGAGTACTTCTCTCTTCCTATAGCTGTTACTCTTCTCTCAGGGGCTGGGTAGATCCTCTGATCACTTTAAGCACAAACCTTTAATTGAGCTAGTATAACAGATAGTCCTAGCATTCATGATTCATTTTAGGGGGCTATTTTTAATTCTATCTGGTGCCCCACCTCTGGGTTTTTGGCATGGAGGAAGCTTTCATTAGTGGTAACAGGTCTTTTGCACTCGGGCAGCTCACCTGGAGCCCTGCAAAGTGCTGTTTATAGCAGAATAACATGGACAATTTGCATCGTCTTCCTTTAAATATGACTGTCCTGAAGATACATTTTTTTCATTTAAGCCTTTGTTGTGGTCTTTCTTTCTCAGAGCCAGTTTGAGAGGTTCTGACCTTGGGCACAACAGAACTTCTCTGGGGAGGAGCAGAGCATCCTAGGATTGCTGAAGACCTGCTAGATCTGTCTTCTGAGGTTCAGAAAGGACCCCTTTGTTTTCTAAACTCCTTCTCAGAGAGGAGTCTACGTGCGGCTGGATCCAATCCTAGTCCCAGACTTGGTCAACGGTTTATGTCTAAAGGATTATATATGTGCAATTAACCCTTTATATTACTTAGATAAGATTTCAAAGTTTAGCATGCTATTAGTCACTTGCTGAGAATCTGTTGTGGCAAGGAGTCTCTCAGCCTCGAGGAGCAGAACCTTAAGGGAGCATCCTCACAAAAGGGGACATCCTGGCGTGCAGCCCTCTGCCATACAGGAGAGCTCAAAGGGCTCTTGGGCTGTCCACTATTTATAGAGTAAGATAATTGACCTATACTCATATTTTCATGGGACTAAAATATCTAGGTCCTCACTCCAGACAGTGTTTTGGCTATGTTGCCAGCCATCCCCCTAAGTCCAGGTGCAAGTTACCGCAACTGATGTTGTGATGGCCATGGTGGCCATGGCCCGAGCGGGACCTGGGGGAGGAAGAAGAGGGGGAAAAACAGGGAGAGCACACTGCCACAGAGGAGCCATGGACAAGAGTTTCTGACACCTTTTTGATACTTGGAAGCTTTTGGAGGCAGATGGGGCAAGTGCTTCTGGTGCTCTGGGTCTCCAAACGCCTTGTTAGCAGGAGGCTGAGCGCCAGTGAGTGCCTGGCTCCGTGGGACCAAATAGGCTGTACTTGGCTCTGAGCACCCATAGCGTCTGCTCATGTGGGTCTGCAAAGCCCCAGGTCACTTTGTGGTCCCCTTGCACACAACAAGGTGTGGGAAGAAGGCAGCTTTGCTCGGTGTATAGGGACAAACTTGGGCCAGAGACAGATGCGACCCAAAACCTCCGCTGCAGCGCTCCCATAGGGAGCAGCGCCACAGTGAAGGGGGTGCATCCAGGTCCAGAGCCCCCCTCCTAAACCTAAATGTGCTCCCTGGAGCACTACTACTGGAAGTAGTAGTGGAAAGTACTGGAAAGAGTCCAGCATAGGGCTACAAAGATGATTCAAGGACTGGAGCATCTCCCTTATGAGGAGAGGCTGAAAGAGCTGGGACTCTTTAGTCTGGAGAGGAGAAGGCTGAGGGGAGACCTTATTAATGCCTACAAGTATCTCAAGGGCGGGCTGAGGGAGGAGGGAACCAGACTCTTTTCAGTAGTTGCCAGTGAGAGGACAAGGGGCAATGGGCACAAGTTGGAACATAAAGGGTTCCACTTGAATATGAGGAAAACCTTTTTCACGGTGAGGGTGACGAAGCCCTGGAACAGGATGCCCAGGGAGGTTGTGGAGTCCCCTTCTCTGGAGATTTTCAAGACCCGCCTGGATGCCGTCCTGAGTGGCATGATCTGACGTGCTCTGGGTGGTCCTGCTTTAGCAGGGGAGTTGGACTAGATGATCTCTATGGTCCCTTCCAACTCTAAAAATTCAGTGAAATTCAGTGAAATCCCCAAATACAAACTCTGCCCTGGCAGAGAAGGGGGGTGGTGGCGGTGCTCCCGGGTGTCCCCTGTCCTTAAGCCCGCAGTGCCACCTGCAGCCCGCCCGGCCTCGGCGCAGCCTCCCCCGCATCCCTTTCCTGCCCAGGGGAAAGCTTCCCTCCCGGTGAATCCTGCCCCTTGGCTCCTCCTTGGGGTATATATATATTTTTTTTGTCTTTTCCGGCATGGAATTATCTCCAGCAGGAGGGGTTAGTGGAGCAAACAGCTGGGAGAGCACACAGTGCTGGCGAGTGAGGAGGCGGCTGAAATACATAAAGGCAATGATGATGGGGATGCTGCTCTGCCCTACAAACACCCCTCCACCTGGGTGGCCGGGACCGGCAAAACTCACTGCAGGTTGTGTGTCTTGAGTTTGGGGTCGGAACGAGTCCCTGCATTGGGGCAGCTGATGCCAGCACACAGGAGACTGCCCCGAGCCTCCCGCAGCATCCATGCACATCCGTGGTGGTGGGGTTGCTTGGATGGGTCTGTCTGTGAGCAGGAAGGTGGGTAGCAAATGAAGGGTCTCACCTGGCTGTACCCATCTCACCTGGCTGCTGGTTTGGTCTCTCTTCTCCTCACTCTGCCCAAGTTTCTGGCTCACGTCTCTCACGCTGGGGTCCCCAGGGTGCCCTGGAGCTTCTCGCAGGCCAGCAGGTGCTCGGGAGCGGTGGCCTGTGCTCTGGGGAGCTGGTGCTGACCCTGGCGCATGGGTCGGTTCTTGTTCCCCCTGTGCAGGAGCTGACTCTGCATCCGTCGACCCCTTGGTGCTGGAGCAGTATGTCGTGGTGGCAGACTACCAGAAGCAGGAGAGCTCCGAGATCAGCTTGTGCGTGGGCCAGTTGGTGGATATCATTGAGAAGAACGAATCAGGTACAGAGAGTTTGTCTTGGTAGAGGGCTTTGGGTCTATTGTGCCACAGAGCAGGGGCAGGAAGAGAAATCCTGTATTGCCAGTGTTTTCCTAATAGGACCTTAAGCAAAACAGCCTCCAGCGCCTCACAGGGATGTCCTTGGATGGTCAGTTGAGGTGGGATGCCTTTTCAGTCTGCAGGCTGTCTGTATGAGCGTGGACAAGACTTCAGGACTGTCTCTAAAGGAGGGGTCTGATTACCCGTGTGCTGAGCACCAGGCGCCGTCCAGCTTTTCCAGTCTACTTTATGCTTCTTCGTGCTGAAAAACTTGGTCGATGGGTCCTGGGACAACTCCTCCCAGAGCTGGCAGGCTTGTTTTGTCGACAGCGGGGGACACTCTCATGGTGCCCATGAAAGCCCCCATTGTGCATCTGCAATTCCTGCCTCCAAACCCGATGGAGCAGCCGGGTGTGGAGCAGGGCAGGCAGCCCAGCCATTTGCTTGCTTCAAAACTTCAGCTCGCTCTTAACCTCTGCAAAGGGATTGAGTCATGTCACGGGCCCAGCTTCTGGAGACTGTTGAAAAGGGGAATTTATTCCCTGAAGTTAATAGAGGTTGCTTGGGGGGGTTTAAAGATAAATTGTGAAAATAGATTTTAAAATTCTGGAAACCCAGTCCCCAGCGGATTAGTTGTACCAGCAGCTGTGTTTGAGAATGGGGAAAATAAAAGCAACCCTGAAGCAAGTGAAACCTATTAGCACAGCCAATTCAAAAGATACAGCAAATAATTTATTTATCAAATGTCAACCTTCATTTTCCCTTCCGTGCAGGTAGCTGCTGATTCCCTCCCCGACAATCTAGTTGTCTTTCTAAATGACTTACTGCTGAGGTTTTGAGCATAATGCTCGGTCTTTATTTTTTTTCCCTCTAAAGACACAAATAGCTTGTGCTTTTAATAACTGAGGAGCACACGTTTATTTTGATTGGACACCCAGGGTGGCCCGGAATTGCTCGTGGCCGCTACGGAGCTGGCTAGGTTTCCACTGGGAGAGCTCATGTTTTAATCCTGCATTTGCTCTTAGCTTTTAAAATTTACTGTTTCCACAAATGTAAAGAAGGCGAGAGCGCAGCAGGAGTCAGCTATTGATTTGCAGACAGTGGATTCATCTCTGCTAATTGGCCTGGGCTTGCTGACCCAGACTGAGGGAAAATGAACCACAAAGGGAAAAAAATGAAAAGCAAATGTGATGGCTGGAGCCATTGAGTTCTCAGAGTCTCTCCTGTGTTTTGTGGGGAAGGAACTGTGCGTTTAGGTAACATTCAGCTGTGGTTCTCCCGTGCTGCTGTCTGTGCTCCCTTTCAGATAGCGCTTGGCTCTGTTGCTTTGGGGCCACCCCAGCCTCCCACGTTGGCAGCAAGGAGGAGGCAAAGCCCCCCAGACTCCATGGTTTGGAGGAAGGGAGTGAGTTTTTGGTTGGTGGGAGCCCTTGGCTGAGCCATCTGCTGTTTTCTTCTCAGGCTGGTGGTTTGTGAGCACATCGGAGGAGCAAGGCTGGGTGCCGGCGACCTGCCTGGAGGCCCAGGATGGTGTTCAGGATGAGTTCTCAATGCAGCCTGATGAAGGTAAGAAGCTGCTGGAGACATCTGCCCCGGCTTCTTCGTGCGGAACTGCAGTGAGTTGCTCTCAGGACTGCTTAGCCTTCCCTGGCTTCGGCAGGGCAGGAGCCCAGGGAAGGACAAACCCACACACGCTCTACAGTCGTGTCTGCCCGTAGTGGTCGTGCCTGCCCAGTGCTCTGCTCCAGCTGTAGCAGGAGTGGGGCAGCTGGATACTGGCAGTGTAACTGCTGGCCTTTCTGCTCCCTCACAGAGGGGTTGAAGGTGACCTCTAGGGAACACCCAGTTTTGCCATCCCAATGCCTCCTTTAGGCCCCAGGGAGCTGTTTTACCTGTGCTGGAGGAGGAGCAAAGCTCAGGTGCTAGGAAAATTCCCTTGTCTTCTAAACCCATGCAGAACAAAGAGCACGCATGAGCTCACATTCTGAGAACAGCAAGGTTGCAACCTTTGCTCAGAGCAATCTGAAACGCCCCTGGAGAATGTGTCCTTCTCATTGACCGCTGGCTGCTCAAAGCAGTGCTGTAGCTGGCTCAGCCCCTCATCTGGGAGGGGATGAAGGTGGGAGGGGAGGCTCAGACTTGGGGAGGCTCAGACTTGGAGAGGCCCCCAGAAGGCTCCAGGCAAGAACAGTCTCTGTGCCACTCTCTCTTGTCAGCCCTGTCTCCACTTGGACCTGAAGTGCCACCTCCTTACATCCTCTCTTGTCCTTCTCCTGCTTCCCCAACATGCTCTTCCCAGTCCCACGGAGATACTGGTCTCTGCCCAGGCACGTTGGCCGCCGTCGGACTCTTGGGGACTTATACACCAGTGGATGGGGTCAAGGTGGACTTCATAGAGGCTTGTTTGGCTGCCCATGTTTTGTGCTTGGAGCCTTGTTGTGTGCATGTTTGTTTGCTTTGCATGTGATGGACCCTGCTTGTATCAGTCCTCAATGTGTGTTGTATATGCTCCTCGGCCTTCCATTAGGCCCACTCATGTCCACCTCTCTTTCCTCTGTCAGCTGTTCCTTCTAACTTTTTGAGGCTTGTTTTGCATACAGAAGCTGGAGGTTTTGCTTTCCCCCAACACACGTGTGCAGACTTCCTGCAACTGCTGCCTTGTTTCCTGTAAGAGTAACTCCTCCGAGCCATGGAGCTGGTGGCTCAGATGGGCTTAGGAGGACAAGAGCCAGCTTGGTTTTGCTGGATGTAACAGGACATTTTCTGCTTTGCCTCACTTGCATGAAGGGTGTGGGAAATCAGGCCCTTTGAGAGACGTGCTCCTCCAAGAGGACAAAGCCAGGAAACATGCATGGTGGGGATAATATGAATGTCCAGAGGTATGGATTTTGGAGGCAGATTTTTCCCCAAAATGGCCTTCGAAATATTGTGGCACTGCTTAAGCACAAGCAATTGATTTCCTGGGTTTCCTGCAGTGAGGACAGGACGAGGTGAGGGAGAGGGGTGGATGGATGGACCTGTTTGCTGACATGTTGCCCGCATGGCTGTTAGGATGTTTCGCTTCCTCTTGAAACATCTGTGTCCCTGCTTACTGTTTGGTCTAGTGGACAGGACATCAGACTCTTCTCCAGGCTCGCCACGTGGCTTTGTCCAGTGCTTTGGGGGACCCAACTGTTGACCAGGGAAGTTCATCTAGAGCTGCTGTTGTAAAGGGGTTTGAGGGCTGCGCATGAGAGCACATCTGGGGAGGGGTGGGTGGTGATACTTCCCTGATGTTTATGGGATTTCTTTCCCTCTGTAGAGGACAGTTCTTCTTTAAAGGCTCTGAGAAAGAAATTTGAACTGAAGTGAGTGCATGGTAGAGCTTTTGTGAAGAGCAGGTGAGAGGAGAGCTGTCATATAAAAGAACCTTTACTCCTAGGGGAGAGGAAGAACTGTTTTAGACAAACTGCTCTTTGGACCAGACTAGCTCACCAAAGCTTACATTTCAAAATGCAGCTGGGTTTTTTTTGAAATAAATTTCACTGGCATTTCTTTTATGAATAGTTGTGTATCTCTGTGTGTTTGCGCCTGTATTACAACAGGAATTATCGTTATATAAAGCACTTAGCTGTTGGTCAACTGAGTCCAGTAAAACAATATCTCTCTGAAGCTGCATTTTCTTTCCAACAGAGGAGAAGTACACCGTTATTTACCCATACACCGCGAGAGACCAGGATGAAATGAACCTGGACAAAGGGGCTGTGGTGGAGGTGATCCAGAAGAACCTGGAGGGCTGGTGGAAAATCAGGTAAAACGTCCCTACCTCTTCCTCTTCCCTGGCAGTGCAGCCGGGGCTGTGCAAAGCAGAGACCTGGTGCGCCTGGGATGTACAGTCCAAAGGCAAGCCCAGGGTATTGGGGAGGGCAGAATACCAGGACTCATTTCTCTCCATCCCTACAAACTAAGGCTAGCTGACGTTCAGGGCTTCAGCCAAGCGTAGCTGTGGTTAAACATCTTTAAAATCCCCCGATTTCCGGTGCTGGGAGGTGGACTGTGTCACAGCATCACATGCCCCAGCAGCGCAAAGGGAACTGGCGTGAGAGCACCAGTGTTAGGTCGTGTGCTGCTGATGGGAAAACCAGTGAGCGTCCTGGAGGCAGGCTGCATCCTCTGGCTCTGTTAGGAGGCTCCTGCAGAGAATGGCCATTGTCCGAGCCAGGTCTGCTCTGTGCAGGGTGTGCTGAGGCCAAAGACTCCAGATCATCCCAAGCTGATACTTGTTTTCTCCTGGAAACTCATTTTCTCTTGTCTGAGGTCTAGCAAATGGCTGGACTCGAGCAGGGTGGGAGCACATGCTGCAATTTTCTTAACCTTATGTTGAACCTGTGGTCTTGGCAGCAAGACCCAGAAAAATGCAAAAAAAAAAGAAAAAGAAAAGCCCCAGAAAAATGTCCATTGACTTTTTAAGCAGAGGAGAGCTGCCATGAGAGCTCTAAAGGCAATTACAAGCTCAGTAGCTGGTGCCATCTGAGCGTAGTGGCTGCAGCCCAGCCAGCGGGGAGAGTCTCTGATGCTGGCGTGGGACCCTCCAGCATGGCAGGGAGACTCAGCGGATGTGGTTTCTCAATCAGATCGTTGGTTTCTCTCCTAAACAGAACAGATTTAGAGCAGGGAAGGGATCCAGGCTGCCGGCACTCAGGCAAAGGGCTTGTGCTTTCTCCAAAGACCAGGTACATCAATCCCAGCAGCAGCTCTCTGGTTTTCCCCTCTGCTTCCCCGGCCAGTGCTCTTCGTTCCTGAACTGGAGCCATTGCTGAGGTGAAAAGGAAATCAGGCTTCGTGCTTTTCCCAGCCCTTGGCCCGCTGGCCGAGGCCGGCTTGCACGGGAGCATTAGTCATGGCTGGAGCTCTCCAGGTGCCCACGTGCCACAGGGCATGACTCCGAGCAAGCTTGTTTTGCCCAGATCCTGCAGTACCTTTAGTCAACACATGTCCTGAGCTGCGGCTCCAGGGATGTCCGATGGCTCAACACCACTCGAGCACAGTAGGTCACTTCTCCAGGAAGGGCTTGTGGTCCAGTCCGGGGACTCTGCACAGTGACGCTGCTGTTGTTGCCACTGCAGGTACCAAGGCCAAGAAGGCTGGGCCCCCGCCTCCTACCTCAAAAAGGGGAATGGAGAGATGTTCTCACAGAAGCTGGGATCAGGCTCCTCCGCTCATTCCTGTGCCTTGGATCTGGATGGCATCTCCCGGCAGCAGGTTGTGGCGAGCCGAGAGAAGGATGGGCTTGCTGGCCAAAGGGACGGGAGGTTCGACAGCCGTCCCCTGCCCAATGCTGACATCCGACGCAGTAAGTGGCCGGTGGGGAGGAGGCTAGTGGTGGCTGGGGTGTCAGTGCAGTCTGTCCTGTAGGCTTTTGGGCAGTGTAACGGGGTGTGAGGGAGACAGAAGGTTTGCAGGTGCTCTGAGCTCTGCAGCAAGGTCCAGAGGTGACATTGCACAGGCTGATGGGACACAAGCACAATGCTGCCCAGGGACCCGGTGAGGATCAGCAAATGTGATGGGGATAAAAGCTTCCCCGTCTCAGACTGGAGATGCTCTCCTCTCAGAAGCAGGGGCTTTTTAATTCCTCTGCAGGTCAGGTCTTCTGGGTCAGGCCTGCAATGATAAAGCAGTTTCATGTGGTGACCTCAGCTGTATTTCTCAGTGGCACTTGATGGTACAAAGCTGATGGGATGCCCTCAAAACCTGGGTGACCCATGGGCAGACAGGTTTCTCCTTCGGCTTCCTTGCCCATGGGGCAGGCTTGGTCTTTTCCTCTCTGATTTGTCTTTCACTTGTCTTTTGTGAACACACGTGTGACCAAAAGCCAGAAACTCAACAGCATCTGAAATTCTTCCTCCACAGAGTCACCAAAGATGAGGCAGAGACCCCCTCCTCGCCGAGATCTCACCATAGTAAGTGCCAGCTGATGTAGGAGAGCAGCAATGACAAAGGGAGTCAGAGAGGAGCACTGAAAGGAGCTCTGGTCGCTGGTTATTCTTTACCTGGGATCTTGCCCCTGTACCATGTGCTCTTCTGTCATTCAAGGCTGGAGTACACGTGCCACCTCCCTGCTGTCTTAAGACTCTTCTTTTTGCATGTGGTCTTTAAATGAACTTTTGGCCAGTCTGTCCCACAAGGCTGGGTTGCCAGTGGGAGGCTGCAGACTGGCTCCCTTCCTCTGGGGAGGAGGACTCTGCTGTCTGCAAGAGCTCTGGCACTGAGCAATTTTCTGCTTAGCCTGGAAATGGTTTGCTGGTTTGTGTTGGTGAGGATGGTGGTGGGCAGAGCAGGTCTCCCTGGCCTGGCCATGCTGGCTTGTGTCTCTGCAGGCTGGTGGGCTGTGCAAGGTGTTGTGTCACACCTTCTGTAGAAACACACTGATGGGTTTTCTTTTTTCTTGTCATAGCCACGTGGTTTGAATCTGCCTAAACCTCCTGTCCCACCTCAAGTGGAAGAGGAATATTACACCATCGCTGACTTCCAGACCACCATCCCTGATGGCATCAGCTTCCAGGCAGGAATGAAAGTAGAGGTGAGACTGTCATCTTCCCTTCTCACATCTTCATGTTAGTGCAGTGCTCCATTGCTCTGGGACCTGTTTCAGGCAGGAGCTCCCTTTCCAGGCAGGGAAGATCTGCTCACCATGGTGTTCTGGGTGGAAACTGGGCATGGTGGTGCTGTGATTGCTTCTGTGGACTGTTAACATCCCAGGGCTCTCCTAGAGTGGGAGAGAAACCTGTATGAACTCATGAGACTTTGGAGTTCCTGGTGCTTTTGGTGGCCTGCTGTCCCCTAAATGTTGGATGCTGTGTTGTCTGAGCTACTGGAAATTAAAACCACATCACAAATTGGAGGTAGAGATGGTGGTTATTTTCTTATGGAGGCCAGGTGTAAAGCTGGAAGCCCTTTCAGAATTGCTTTCCTAGCACACCCACCTTTACTGGCAGAACCCCTCTTGCCCATGTGATTTTGCTTTACAAAATGTAAGCTGTGCCTCTCTGAGAGGATTTTTCCCCTTTACAGCTGTGCCAGTCAGCTTCTCCCGGGTGCTGGCCCCACTTCTGGAGCACACAGGGGCCGGGCAGTGTCTGATCCGTGCAGCGTCGCTGCCACTTGATTGCTCCAACAGTGCCGCGCAGTGGCCACTGCCAGCACCCGGCATCCCCGTCCTCTCTCCTGGGCAGGATCACAGAATCACAGAATGTTCATGGTTAGAAGGGACCTTTGAGATCATCTAGTCCAACCACACACAAAAAAAAAAAAATTAAAAAAATGAAAAATGGTAACAGCTCAACTGCAGCTCCTTGACAGGGCTAATATCATTCCTCAGTCCCATGGCACGCAGGTCCCCTTCCCTGGCAAAGGTCGTTAGCAGGTTCTCCTCCTGTTAGGATACCAGTCCTGTGATTACATGGCTTCTGGTTACCAGGATGGAGAGGCACAAAGGCCATGTGCCACCCTGGCATCATTTCAGGGACACCCAGCATCCCCTCTTGTGCAGAGAGAGCTCCTACATACGTCTGAAGTTTCCTCTCCTTCTGGCAGGTTATTGAGAAGAACCTGAGTGGCTGGTGGTACATTCAGATTGAGGAGAAGGAAGGCTGGGCCCCTGCCACGTTCATTGACAAGTACAAGAAAACCAGCAACGCGTCCAGGCCGAATTTCCTGGCTCCACTACCCAACGAGATGGCCCAGCTCCGGCTCGGTGACACCACAGCTGACAGCAACACCAGCGAAGAAGCAGTGGGACCATGTCGTCCTCTGCCAGAGGCTCCTCCTAATGGTACGGACTGTGGTGGGAAGTGGGCCAAAGACTGGAAGGGGAAGGAGGCTCCCGAGAGTGGGGACCTAGCCTTTGCTGGTGGCTATGAGGAAATTGTGGACCATGACACGGAGGAGAAGCCCAGCCTGCCGCCCAGGAAGGAGTCCATCATTAAATCAGAAGGCGAGTTACTGGAGAGGCAGAGGCCTCCCCCCAAGCCTCCAGGCATGATTTTGCCTATTATCCCACCTAAGCAGTCAATGGCCCCAAAGGACAACAAGAAGCCTGAGCTGAAACCGGAGAAGGGCAAACTCTTCCAGCTGAAAAACGAAATGGGACTGGAATGTGGACACAAGGTGTCAGCCAAGGAGGTGAAGAAGCCAAACCTCCGGCCCATTGTCAAGCCAACCAAGCCAAAAGCTGAGCCCGTGGAGGACAAGCCTGAGCCCATCACCCAGAATCCATTCTTGAAGTCAAGACCTCAGATCAGACCAAAACCCGCTGCAGCCCCCCGAACTGACCCACATCCAGCTGATGATAAACTGGACATTTGCAGCCTGCGAAGCAAGCTTAGACCTGCAAAGTGCCCAGAGAAACCCTCTGAGCAGGACACTGCTGCTGGTGAAAGCTCCTTCAGTAACGCCGTGGTCTCTTCAGAGGCTTCTGGAAGGTTTCAGGAGCGACCAAGTACAGAGAGCAAACCCCTGCCCAAGCTGGAGAGCCAGCCTGTGAAAGAGGTGCTGCCCAAATCTCCCCTGGGCCCAGCAAACACCCCGGGTGCCAGGGAGCCCCCGCCGCAGCGCCCCATTGTGCCACCCCGCAGACCACCACCCCCAAAGAAAACGGGGGGTCCTGCCCCTGGCCCCGTGGCAGAGCTCAGGGCCCCAGCACGGGAAGCGCCCGAAATCAGATCGTCCCCGGTGCCAGGGAGGCCCATGCTGGTTCCTCCAAAAGCCAAGCCATTCCTCTCTGCCTCCATCCAAGAAGAAGCCAAAGTGAAAAGCAGCGTAAGCCCAAAGGTGGTGTCCAAGCCGGTGGAGAGAGGGGAAGCCAGGGAGAGGACCTCAGCCCCCGTCTCCAGTCAGGACATCAGCAGGGAAGCTCTCTATGTGGCAGTGGCGGATTTTGAAGGCGACGAGGAGACCAACAGCTTTAAAGAAGGGACTTTGTTTGAAGTTCGGGAGAAGAACAGCAGCGGCTGGTGGTTTTGCAAGGTCCTGACTGGGGGGACGTGCTGGGAGGGCTGGATCCCTTCCAATTACCTACGGAAGAAGCCATAGCCGCTCCTCTGCTCACATGGCTGGAGGTTCCCTGGTCTCTCACCTGAATATTTAATTAGCAGATTAATTTATAGTTTTCCGTGAGGCTGGCTTTGAAAAAAAAAAAAAAAATAGTAATAGAGATTCCACACATCCCAGTTGGTGCCCATTGGTGGCAGCGTGGAGGAAGCAGCTTGATCTCCCCTGCCCACCTGTGTGCTCCTACTCACCTTCCTCCCCATGTACCCCCCGAGCACTTTGCTCCTATGGCCATGCCAGCAGCCCAGCCATACAGCTGGGGCTGCTCTGGCCAAGCTTTGTGGCGTATGATGGCTACCATGGTTCTCCATGCTGTGGAGATGGACCTTGGTAGACATTTTTGCCACCTGTATGGGGAACTGAAATGGAATTGAAAAGGGAGAAGTGAAGCGTGGCGCGGTACCAGCAAAGGAGATCTCACCTTACAAAAAAGGTTTGCCTTTCCCTGAGGCTCAGGGTCACAGTCAAATGTTGTAGGTCACATTGCTTAGTCCAGGTGTGTAGCCGAGCCACAGGGAAGGTGGCAAAAAGAAGGAATGATCGCAGAGAAACAGGGTCCCTGTAGCTCTGTGCATATGTGCAGGCACAGGCATTGCACCCTGGAAAGGGCTGTCCCTCGCTCCCCGCACCGTGCATACCACAGGACCATCCCTTGGTCCATCCCTGCTCTACGACAAGTGTTGTTAACTTCAACATCCTCCTGGTGGAAAAAAAAAAAATACACAAAAATACACACACACAATGGACATATATAACAGGTCCTCTCTGTGCAGATCCAGGACACTACGCAGGCTTCTCCTGTGCAGTGTTGCAACCAAACAACAAGAGGTGTTTTGCCTCGGTAGCTGAAGAATACTATGCAAGGCACAGAGGACCAAAATGACCCCAAAAGCCCTGAAAAGAGGATGCTTTGCTTTTCTTCCCACACAGTCTGCCCTGCCTGTTGGACTATTAGGGGACCACGCGTTCCCAGGACCCACAGAGCTTCCCCAGGCTGGCGGGCAGCAGCCAGGAGGTGGGTCCTTCAGTAGGTGCTGATATTACCAAGTGCAATCCAGAATGTGGGAGTTCAGCTCCTCACCACAACCAGTTGCGAGGCGTGTCTGGTGCTCAGGGGCTCCCTGCCTTGTTCGTCACCCCGTCTGCCTGTTTTCCAGGTACTTTCCTTTCATCCTGCGTGGCGGGCTGTTTGGGGGGCTTCAGGTCAAGCGGAGCCTGGTGTTTTTCTGTGCTGACATTCCTGCCTGCCAAGCTTAATCTTGCCTGCAGTGTTGCTTATCCCAGCAGGAGGATGAGCTGTCGTTCCCCAGTGCTGCTTTCTTCTCTCTGTACTTGGCTGCTTCCAGATGCAGGGCCCCATTTCTCTCTCCAGAGGAGCTTTAAAACCTGTTCTTCTGTGGGTTTCTTGTTGACCAAGCCCTGGAGCCCTTTCTCGTCTAATTGCAAGTGTGAGCGCTGCAGCCGCAGCTCTACAGCCACGTTGTTTTCCTGCTGAAAACAATTATAGTTTTCCTCTAATTTGAGGCTGGCAGAATTGAAGCAGTGTTGTCCGCCCCCCCCCGAGGCACTCACTTCCTTCTCTGTCCTGTATTTTCTACCCTGGAAACATGGAGTTGGAGGTGTCTCTGTCTGTGTACAGAATGCAAATGGTGGTGCCTCACACCAGGGTTGTTCTGGGAAGGGTGATGGGACAGTTTGTCCCACCTGATCTGATGGAGAAGTCCTGACCATCCCAGTCCAGCCTCATACCCAGAAGCCCCAAGGTTCATTTTTAGCTGTGGGAATTCACACCCCCGGCTCTCCAGCTGATTCCTCTTCCTCCCACCTACAGTTTTCTCTGGTGGCACCATCAGCCTCCCATCAGGCTGACTCACCTGCGCTGGCAATAAGCAATAACATCTGCAACCCAATCCTCTAAGAACGTTCCCTGCGTGGCACATTGCGAGGTGTTGCTGTGCTCCCGGGAGAGTTGCGGGGTGGGCTGGGGGAAAAATGCTGCCCTGTCTCTGTGCATCTCTTGCTCCCGTAAATCCCTTTTGCTTTGGAAAGGAATGGGGACAGGAAGAGTTAAGCCAGAGCTCTCTGGCAGCCAAATCCAGCCCCCAGCATAGCTGGGGAGGGGGCTGGACCTGTGCCCCCCATCCTCTCTGGCAGGGGGTGAAAGTGCTGTGTGCCCTTTCCCCATGGCACTGTGTCCTTGCTCTCTCTTCCTGAATGGCCTTTTAATCTCAGCAGCATCTCTCCTTTCTCTGTCTCAGAGACCTCACTGCCCCCGGCTTTCCTCAGAGGGGACAATGCTATTTCTGTGACCTCCCTACTAAATGAGGGCTATTTCTGCTTTCCTCCCAGACTGAACCTCAGAACTGGTAGTGCTTCATTTTGCTGACACAAGTACTGTATTTGGCTCATTGAGGGCGTGATGGGATCGCTCCCTTGTTCCCAAAGAGCTTCCAAGAAGGCAGGGTGAGTTCCCAAGGTGTGTGTGGGGGGTCACCCTCAGTAGGGTGCTGACACCTGCAGCCTTACTCCTTCCTGCCGCTCTTCCATCTGCGAAGGGACTGCAGGTTGGGCAAGATGCTGTGAGCCATTGGGCTGGCAGGGCTTTGCCCTCCCTTGTCCCACACATGTGTCCCCCCCAGTTTGGCAGCCGTGCTCACCCCCTGCCAGGCTGTGCCTCCTCTCTGTACCTCGCGCATCCAACGCGGCCAAGCTCCCCGACTACCTCTGAGGAGGAGGAGGGCGGCCGGGAGGCTCAGTGCCCTGAGTTTGGCCGCACGGTGCATCACCCCATCAGCCAAAGACCAACCTCCCTCCTTGCCCACCAGCAGCGTGGCCCTGAGGCTGGTGCTTGCAGCAAGGGTTGGGGTGCATCGCCATGGTTTGGGGCAGAAGAGCCAGGTGTCGGGGTTGGGGGGGGGTCCCACAGCTCGGCACATTCCTGGCAGGCTCTCAAAGCCTGCTTGTCCATGTTTCGCTGTATTATGTAGGCGCATTTAAATCTGCATTACTGTGGGCAGGGG
>NW_015090893.1:7476668-7516300 GCF_001431845.1 Calidris pugnax
TTTTTTTTTTTTTTTTTTAATTTGGTGGGGTTTGGGTTTGTTTGTTTTTTTTAATGGGATTTTTTGTTTGTTTCCTTTTTTTTTTAAGAAATAAAAAGAAACTGCTTGACTGGTTTCAAGCACCCTTGTGAACCCCTGTCTGGCTGGCTTATGTCTGGGGTACTGTCTCCAGGTGTGCTGCTCTCCTGCCCAGAGCTGGTTTGGGCTCTGGCACGTGCCACTTGTCGTTGTAAAAGTGCTACCAGCGAGGAGCTGTGAGCGCATCTCCATTGAGCTGCTCTCCCTTGTGTTGCAGAGGAGCCAGCTCCAGGTGAAGTGTTTCTCTGTCCTTGGGTGTTTTTGTCTGCTGGGAGAGAAGCTGGGCAGTGCTGTGTTTGCCTGCCTTTGTGGGGGCTTGGAGCAAGGGCTTCTGGCTACGACATCCCTTGCAATGGGCCTGGGGCAGGTCATGATGCTTGGACTTTTGACTTTTGGTGTTCCCTGACCACATATAACCCAGCTCCTCCATTGCTGCTGTGCCCCAGGTCACTGCTTGGGTATCACACAGTGGACACACGGCAGGAGCAGGGTTCAGGTGTGGGTATGTGTGCAGTGTCTGTGCCCTGCCCTGGCACTGTGTGGGGGGAATGCTTTCCCTGTGCAGCTGTGATTGGCGTAGGCTGCTGAGTATCCACACTCCCATGTGGGGTGTTAGCCTGGCCACCCGTATCACTGATTCTGGGGGTGCCCTGGTGCTCATGAGAAGGAGAAACGTCATTGCTAGGTTAAACAGTGCTCAGCAAAGCTTTGGTTTTAATTCCCATCCTTATGACCCAGCAGACAGAGGAGTGTTGCAGAGCCAGCCCTCCCTGCCCTGCATCAGTAGGATGTGCCATCCATCTGGGCAGCCCTGACCGTGCTCCCCGCTATGCACAAGAAGGTCTGGCAGGGTCACGGGGATCCCAACAGCTCTTTGGGTCTCACCTTTGTGCCCAAGCCCAGACGGGTGTCCCAGCAAATGGAGCAGTGCAAGTGTAGAAACGGTGTTACTTTGAGCTCAAGCCAGCAGGTAGAGCCTGGTGATTTTGGAAAGTGCCCGTCTTGGGGATAAGGGGGGTGTTTGGAGGATCAGGCTGGCTGGGGTGCGGGGCTGCAGTAGTTGGAAAGGCTCAGGCAGGGTAGGGATTGGGCTCCAGACCCCAAGTGCCCTCTAGTGAGGGCTGTGATACTGTACACACAGAGGGTAGGGGAGAAGGGGTGGAAAAAAAGACTTGCAAGAGCATCTTCCACTGGCCCAGCTCACCACCTGCCCGCCTGAGACATGCCAGCCTTGTCCACACTCACCTCTGGCTTTCAGGTGGCCATAACCCACCTGTTTCCCCCACTGAGCTGCAAGGGCCACCTCCAGGGCTGTGCAGGCAGCAGGTGACAGCCCGCCTGGAGCATCGGGATCTGTTTTTCCTCATCCCTGACAGCCTGGTGGTGGCCCATCTGCCTGCAGCATGTGCCCCATGCCAGGACTGAGCCCCTGCTAGCCCACAGTCCATGCAGGGCTGGTACACCAGCAGCTCGGCTTGTAGCACCCACCTTGATGCTGCCACTTGCCACCCAGCAGCGGGTGAGTTCCCCGGGGAGAAATTCATGGTCTGGCACGTCACCTGGAATGTTGACCCAGCGTGGGCAGCTCCTTGCCACCAGCACAGTGCCACGCCACGTCCCCATGGGCACGCTGCTTCTGGCAGTGATCTCCAGCACCATGTGTGGCCGCGCCGGGAGCGGGGCTGGCAGAGCGCTGATGGGAGTTGGGCTTCGGCCACGGGAGGCTCTGTTTGGGCTGGTACATGCGTCACAGCACCCGGGCTGCCGGGGGGGAAGAGGGGAGGGATGGGGAGCAACTGGGGGGGCTGCGGGCGCAGGTGAGGGGAGCAGGCAGTGGTCCTCGCTGGGGCTGGAGTGGGTCATCACAATGATGCTGTGCCATGCAGTCGCCCTGTGCCCTGAGACCAGCAGCATTAGTCTCTTGGCAGCGCCCGGGGATCAGCTCTCCGGATAAAGTGGGGCAGCAGAGTTTATAAAAAGGCATTTTTGGCATAAATAGCCATTGTCGGGCTCCTTCGCCACCTGCGGCTCACGAGGGTTTTCGTGCAAACGCTTAACTATGGCCGTGTTCCTGCCAGGGCAGGGTTATGAATGAATTCTTCCACTCCGCTTTAAGCCACATCTGAGGCTGCTTGGCTGGTGTCTGGCTTCAGCCGGCCACATTTTGGGATATAAACAGTTTACAGAGCAGCTTTCTGTTGGCCTCTGCTTGTGAAATATAGAGACAAGCATTGCCACAAAACAACACACACCAAAAAAAGAAAAAAAAAAAAAGAAAAAAAAAGAAAAAAAAAGAGGAAAAGGGGGGAAAAGCCCTGCTAGCACAAGCTACTGGAGGTAAAATCTCATTGAGGTACAGCCAAAAAAAAAAAGAGGAAAAAAAAAAAGAAAGAGGAAAAAAAAAGAGGAAAAAAAGAGAAAAAAAAGAGAAATGCTGGCCATACCTGCAGCACCCCCTGCCTGGGCCAGCCGGTGCGGTCCCCAGGCTGTCACAGCCCCACTGCAGGCACAGGAGCAGGACCAGGCTGGCAGCTGCCCTGCTTGAAATGGTGCAGCTTGGATGAGGAATTTGAGACACCTGGAGAGGGCATCTGCCACAGGACAACCCCCACCCCACTGCAGCAGGGTGGCCAAACTTTCAAGGGCTTGGAAGGTTAAATGAGCCAGGAATCCCCCCTTTGCAGCCCATCCAGGGCCTGAGCAGCCACTGTGCAGGGATCCAGGAGCAAAGCAAAGCTCATCAAAGGTATTTAAGATGCCTTTTTTTTTTGAAGCTGAGGTGCTTGAGCTGAACAGAGATGCCCTGCCTCTGTGCACTCCTACTGCCACACTTTGGAAATAAAGGCTTCGCTCACTCTCCAGGTCAATGGCTTTAAAAAGTCTGGGAACACTTCTTACAAGCCAAAGTTTTATTTGTTTCATAAACAAGTAAAATTATATTAATGTAAAACAGGTAAATGGACAAAAGTAAAACACACAGCACTGAACACAACGCTATAGAGCACTGACATGTAGAAGTGCAGTTCCCTCCCTCGTGCGATGCCCTCCCCCCCCGGCCCCCCAAATGGTTTGCTTGAAAAGCCTAATACAGAGGTCCAAAATCTGATTCAGCTTAAACATGATGTACAGGTCACAGTATTGAATCATAAAGGTAACAATAAGAGAGGAACTGTCTCGGAAAGGGGGAAGGTAAAAGAGTTCCCCCATCTCTTCTTTTTCTTTCTTTCTTTCTTCATTTTTTAAATTTTTAAACAAATAGGTTAGGAGGAGAGGCGGGGGGGAATTCCATGGAAATAAACACTGTTTCACTCCAGTATATAGATATATATCTAAAAAAAGCAGGATTCTCAGTGAACACAAAATTCTATAAAACTACCATTGATCTGTGTTGTTTTTCTCCCCTCCCTTTTTTTTTTTTTCTTTTTAAAAGTTGCTTTAAAAAGGATAAAAAGTGCACAGACACCCTTATAAGGCACAAACAGATCTCCTGTACAAATCATATATCATCGGACTGTTTAAAAAAAATAGCAATACGAGTACTAACAATTAAATCTGTAAGAGGCTACCTTTTCCTGGAAATCTTTTATAAGAGGCCTATTTTGGAAAAATTCCTGTTGCTCTCGGACAGGCAGGGGGACACATCCACTGCTCTCACGTCCCGCTGGCTGCATGGCCACACTCTGGCCCCCGACCCCCTCACTCCCCTGAATGAGCTGGCTCCCTTGCTGGCCCTGCTGGATGCTGCCCTTCTGCAAACCAGTGGTGGCTGCTACAGCAAAAATTCAACCTGGGCAACGTGCCCTGAACAGCTCGGGGACAGCCTGGGGTGGATTCGGTATTTCTCCTTGCTGGCTTAAAAAAAAACAATAAGAAGAGAGAGCTACACTGAAAAAGACACCCCACCCCAGGTATGCAATTAGTCCCCCTCATTGAGGACCTGAGGTGTCAGCCAAGCAAATGGGCTCTGCTCTGCCCATAGCAGCTGCGTGCAGCCCCCAAAAGGGACTGGGCAACCCTGAAACCAGGACAGCAGCCCCAGGGATGGCTGTTGGCCTTTGCTAGCCCAGACCTGATCCCAGCTAACATGACTTGCTGTGGATTCAGACAACGCTCCTTGAATTCTTCATCACACAAAGTTTACCCGGCAGGGGCTGACCCACCTACCTGGCTTTTCATGCCATGCTAACGTACTTTGCCATCATCACGCTTCATAGTGTCATGCCCAAGGACCACAGCTGGACCCTGGTCTGTGAAGGGAGGCAGAGCTGGTGGCTCCACTGAGGGCTGAGCATCCAAATAGGGCTCTGCAAAGCCAGCAGGCTCTTGTGCCAGTGCAGCAGGGCGATAGCTGAGAGATCTCACTCCACAGCAGCCTCTCATTTAGACGCTTAAAATGTTAATTAGCTCCTCAAGGAAAAAAATAGAAAAGTTTTCTCCATGCCCTGTGAGCTGGCTTGCTGGAACAGCCTGCTGAGCAGCCATGGCCCACAGTGGGAGGAGGATGAGCTGCAGCCCTGGGTGCACTCTGCGTGATGGCAGAGCAGGGCTAAGATGGGACTGAGTGCCGGTGGGGCACCAAGCGTGCCACCAAACCCCCACCCAGGCAGCACCACCAGAGGTGGCAGCGAACCCAGGGCTACTGGCACCTTGGATGAGACAGGGTGAAGTGAGAGACACTGACAACGTCAGGCTGCCCCTCTGTGCCCAAAAGCCCTGAAATGTACAGGGGTTGCTATTCTTTTTTGGACTAAAAATGTCATAACTGCGCCTTTCTGAAGAAAGCCGTTCTTATGCACTTGGTGGCACGTGGTCATCCAGCTAGAATGACACCAGAATGACTCTCATCCTCCCATTTACATCCCCTCTTCATGAACCTGGACCAGTTGGAAACTGGCCAGGCTGGGGCTGAAGGACCGGAGAGGACTGGTGGGAGTGGACGGAGGATGGAGGGCAGCTCCTGTGGGAGCAGAATGGAGGAGGACACCAAGCTCCTCACACCAGCCCTGCTGCCGCCTGCTCAGACGCTGCCCAGCTCATCCAGGTTGCTGCTGCTTGTAGCTGTACAATATCACAGCTGAAACCCATTTACCTTTTAAGTCCCAACATCTAATAATAGCCCCAGAGCCTTTTTCTTTCCTCCTCCCAAAAAAAGCCAAGTGGGATAGATCCCTGTTCATCTCAAAAAGTTCTCATCTACTATCAGGACCCAGTGTTTGGGCAGCTGGGAGCTGTGCTGGGAAACCTGGAAAGGCAGGAGAAAGAGCAGGAAAAATCAGCACATAGACAGTCCCCAGAAAAAAAGCTGAGCCTGCTGGGACTGGGTCAGAAATGAATTTCTCCCCACAGGCTCCAAAAAGTGCCTGCGGTGGGGCAGGAGGAAGGCTGAGTCCTGCAGGAGAAGGGCTAGGGGACGTCAGGACGGTGTGAGACGGCAGCTGGAAAAGGAGCAGAGCAAAATACAGGCACATGTGCCTGCAGGTGACAAACGCCATCACTGCAGATGGCAATAGCCCCCCACTTCTCCTAAGCCAGGACCACGGCGTGCCCGTCCAAACACCCGTCCCATCCCCAGGCTGCCCTTCACGGCTTCGGCAGTGCCTGAGCAGCCCCATCGCCGCTGCCACTGCCCCATCCCTGCTGCAGCACTTGGGCTGGCTGGGGCTTTCCATGGACTCATGGTCCTCACTGCTACCCCATGGCTGCTCCCTGGGCCTCAGCCTCCCTGGTCAAAAGTCCTTGCTGTGCCACAGAAAGGAAAAACTGCTTTATCTAAGACCAGAGCAGCTCGTCCATGTGCCCCAGAAGCCTGTTCTTCTTTGGGGGGCGAAACCCAAACAAGTGAGAATCTGGCTGTGCTACTATTTTGCCCTTTGCTAGTTCCCCTTACATGGATGAACATGACATTTCCAGATCAGTTTTGTCCACTTCGAACCCTCCCACTGGGCCCTGTCCTAATTTTGTCCCACCACAACGCAAGCACCCGGCAGCAGCCCAGAGCTGTTGGGGTTTCAGGGTCGGGAAGCCCAGTGGCACCCGGCAATGACCAAGTGGCAACCTCCCCTTCCTGACCCACACCACAGCAAGCCTCCTCTGGAGGAGGAGGAAAAAAAGAGCCTTTGCACAGGAAATCTCTCATTTGCAGCTGGGTCGGGTCCAGACCACAATTCCCTGGATTTGGCCACGGGCACACAGCATGGCCAGCACGGCAGCCCTGCCTTGGGGCCCCACATGATCCTCAGCTCAATTGTATCCCTGAATTGTGCCCTACCAGTCAAATAAGGAAACACAGATAACGAGCCACTTGATAACGACTGACCAGCACGATAACCCATAAGCAGGGACGGAAAGGCATGGTTACTGCTAGCGGCGTTCCCCCTTCCTACAGCCCGAGCCGGGCGCTAAGGGCGGTATATTTTAATAACATCTTTGATGACCCGTCGGCAGATTGGGCAGCAGGCATTGAGCTGCTTCTTCAGCTTAAGACCGCAGGTGTTGCAGAGGCACATGTGTCCGCAGGTGTAGATCACCGTGTCCACCTCGCTGTCAAAGCAGACAGTGCATTCCCCGTTCTTGCTGCTTGATGGCTCCGGAGGGGGGAAGACGGGAGAGATGGGGGGACTCAGGGGGGAGCTGGGAGCAGTCACTGCAAAAGAGGAGGAAGGAATGAGACCATTTAATCACCAGGACCACGGAATCACAGAATTGTCAGGGTTGGAAGGGACCTCTAGAGATCATCTAGTCCAACTCCCCTGCCAAAGCAGGGTCGTCCAGAGCACATCACTCAGGATGGCATTCAGGAGGGTCTTGAAAATCTCCAGAGAAGGGGACTCCACGACCTCCCTGGGCAGCCTGTTCCAGGGCTCTGGCACCCTCACCATAAAGAAGTATTTGAATGGAACTTCCCATGTTCCAGCTTGTGCCCGTTGCCTCTCGTCCTATCGCTGGAAACCACTGAAAAGAGTCTGGCTCCATCATCCTTCAACCCACCCTTTAGGTACTTGTAATCAGAGATAAGGTCTCCCTTCAGCTTTCTCTTCTCCAGGCTAAAGAGCCCCAGCTCTTTGAGCCTTTTCTTGTAAGGGAGATGCTCCAATCCCTTAATCATCTTAGTTGCCCTACGTTGGACTCTCTCCAGTAGTTCCTGTACAACACACACACCCCCAAGTCAATTATTAAGGCTCTTCCTTCGTCATTGTCTATAAGACCCCCAGACATGACACTGCACCCCCTGCTACCACAGCACTGCTGCCACAGCACAGGCAGCCCCTCAGGGACTACTTCCATTAGACTGACTAAGTGGGAAGCAACACACAACCCTTCTTCAGGCCATGGAAAAGCTTCCCATCGTTTTGTGTCCTCTCCCTGTTATTTCTGATGGCCTCACAGGGGGTGTCACATCTCCCCCATAACCTTGCCCAGCACCACCTATCAGCCCTCATTCCCGTCTCGGCGTGGCGGGCAGAGCCGGGTGCCGAGGGCTGGGCTCTCCTTACCCAGCGATGACTCTGAAGCAGACGATGACCTGTTGACGCTGAAGGCCATGTCCGAGTCGCTGTCGTACTGCGAGCCGCCGGGGGATCCTGAGGGAGAGACGGTTACTGGGCTGGACTGCACAGTGCCTGCGAAGACAGGAGAGAGCTCAGCCCGCTGCAGATGGACACCCAAACCCTGGCTAAACACCCCTCAGCCCCACAAGTCGCTCCCAACCCACATGTGCAGGGTGCTGTAGGGTCAAGTCCAGCTGCTGAGTTAAGTATTGACCCTTCGTAATGATATGGGTGTAGGATTTTGGAAGTGATGGATGGCCTGGACCTCGCTATGCCATTGTACAATTTCTGGTCAGTGCTTCAGCGAGGCAAGCACCAGGTTATCTGACAGCCATCATCTGGGGTGCAAAGTCACTTCCCCAAAGTCCCAACCTCTCCAGCAGCAGTGGCCTCAAGCTATCACTGTCTCGCTGTCAGGTCAGGGGCAGGTGGGAGGAGGCACTGCTTTAAATGAGAAAAACCTGCTTTGCAAAGTCATCAACATCTGCTTTTCTGACAGAATCCTCAACAGGAGGAAAGGAGAAGAGCTGTAACTGGTCACCAGCAATAGACCAAAAGTGACATCTGATACAGGAGCTGTGGCAATGTTTGGGGAGCGATGACTGCTCATCAGCAACACATGTGCTTAAACCAGAGCTGTGCTCACACAAGCCATCGCCCTCTCCAAGGCAGGAGTTTAATATCTTTGGCTAGAACAAAGGGTTTATAAAGAATCCCTTTGAAAAACAACTCCTCTGCAAACCAGCTGCCCCCCACACAGCCATCCCTGCCTCCCTACCTGTGCTGATTTTCTCTCCCAAGTCTCATCCCTTTCTGGGGGACTTATATAGGCTGCATACATCTATGTGACAGCCACCATGTCTCACTCACTCTTGTTTGCAAACACAAGGTGAGATCAGGAGCTGCTTCCTCACGGCGGTGACCACCTGCTAAAGGCAACGCTGAGAATGCCAACCCGCAGCAGGAATCTTCACCAGCCACGTGCTCCCCACCACAGTTTCTTGTAGCTGCACTTACCCAGTATTTTGAGCTGGTTGATTACACCGTGGATCGTAAAAAACACCCAGAGAGACTGTGAGGTGTCCACGCACATTAGCATTCCTCGGCTTGTTCCATTCACCCCGTGGTGCACCTCTCCGTTCGGCAAGACCATGAAATTGAGAATGTCACCGTTGTTGAGGACCGGGAACGCTCGGTACACCACCCAGTACTCCTTGCGGTCCAAGAGAAAGTCCGGATCTGCTGGGAGCTCATTTGTCCGTAAAGTACTCGGATCACAAGAAGTGATGCCAAATGAAAGGGCCCCATAGTATGGCAACCCAAGATGTCCTACTTCCACAAAGAGGCTTTCACCGATGTGCAAAGGCCGGTCAGAAAACACCAAAGTCCTATTGCTTTCTTGCCAGTTGGTGCACGCAACCATCCGGTCCTGAGAAAAGGTGATGTCAGGTCCCCGGGTTGGGTGGAATCGCAGGTCTGTATCCAGGAAGGCTGGGACCCCCTGGGCACGCTGGCGTCGGTTTGGGCAACAGGGGATGATGTGGTTGTCTGTCCCAAGGCCTGGAACCCGACTTAGGTTTAGGTTTGCAATTTTGGCCACCACTTGGTTATTCTCCAGTTCGTTGTTATTGAAGTTGGCTGAATCGTGGTTGCTCTGGGGAAGGCAAGTGCTGAGACGGGCCGTGCTGAGACGGGCAGTGGTCATGGTCTCTGCAAACATGCTATCTGTGAGATAAACCCAGTGATAAGGGACATTAGAGTCAAGATACAATTGCCTACTTTTATGGTTACAATTGTTATTATTTCCGCCTACCAATTATCTGAATTCTGTTCCTCTGAATGGAAAAACAATGAAAAAATTAGCCAGAGGTCAACCACTAATGAAAGGCTAGCGGTGGCGAGTCTCATGAGGAGCAGGTGGAGAAATGGCTGCATCCTGGCACTAGCTGAGGAAAAACAAGTGTTATGACGTACCCATGTAATCTGGGAGCTCCTTGCACTGGTGAACTGGGAAAAGCTGCAAACCAGTGTGGTCCTACAGCTTTCTCAGTATAGGGGACTAACAGCTTTGAGGGTGCTCCATAAAAGAAGGAAATGTCTCAATATCTTGCTGTCCAAAGGTCTTGTGCGAGCCAAATCTGCAACACTGCGATGGGCAAAGGAGCCCAAGCATGAATAGATACTCTTTTTAAAGTCCTTGTCATTGCCTTACAGCTGTGAGGTGTCTGGGCACAGATGTGTCCAAGAGAGGTCATTTTACAGGAAGATTTCAAGCCTCATATCTCAGGGGTGTTCACACCACTGCAGAGATTCTGAATTGGGAGTTTGTCACAAAAGCTACTTGCTGCAGGTGTTACAAAGAAGGTTTTTACAGTTAGAGAGCTATTTTCCCCTTTCACAGCAAAGGGAAGGTCAGGATGCTGGCTCTTAATTCATTTCCCAGATTTTCACCTCCGCCATGCCAGACCAAGGAGGGATTCAAAAGTGTGGGGACGTTCAAGAGTGCCCTTCTTTCTACCTCCAGCACTGCCTGGGGCCGCTTGGACATGGCATTAACCACCAAGGCATTAACCAGTTGAGCAAAGACGAAGCACATGGAAGTTCAGCATGTGTGTGAATGAAACAGACTCCTGGTCTTCTCAAAGATGGAGAGGGGAGAAGCACCCCAGCACCAACACTGCCTGCTCCTTGGAGGAGAAAATCACCGGGCTTTTACTAAAGAAAGAAACCCAAATCCATCTGCATATTGCAAAGCAGAGGCTGTCATGGCTCAGAAGTCCATGCAGGAGAGGCCACCGGTGCAGGCTGATGGCTGAACCAGCTACTTTTAGTAAGCACAGGGCATCTGGCAAGAAACGCTCCCACAGAGGAGTAAGACCCATCCAAGCTTCATGATGCTGACAGATGCATTTTGTGCCTCTGCATTTGGGCTGTATTTCACAGCTTTCTTGACTTGCAAAATTTTGGGAGGAAGAAATGGAGAGACAAACATGTCCACTTTGTGATATCACTACATCTGTAGCAAGGAGGCTGTGTCCCCTGGTGCTCCATATGGCTGAGCATCGCCCAGATTCTTGGGGCAGTTTGTGGGGCTCAGTACTCTGACCCCCCCCAAAAATTATCAAGAGTACAGGTGTCCTCAGGCTAAGCTTATCACTCTGCACACTGCAGGACTGGGGTGTGAGGTAGAAATAAGCTGTGTTTTATTTTTCTAGCTATAATCTAATGAGGAAGGAGGACTGTTCTGGTGAAGCAAACATGCCTTCACCTCTATGAGGTGAACTCCACAGGCTGGAGTCCACCACAATTGCAATTACAGGATAAGTGTGTCCTCAGGCCAAGCCTATCACTCTGCACACTGCAGGACTGGGGTGTGAGGGCAGAAATAAGCTGTGTTTTATTTTTCTAGCTATAATCTAATGAGGAAGGAGGACTGTTCTGGTGAAGCAAACATGCCTTCACCTCTATGAGGTGAACTCCACAGGCTGGAGTCCACCACAATTGCAATTACAGGATAAGCTACTGGTAAGGTTTAATTACACATTTGAGGCAGAGCAGGCAGGGCAAAGTGTTGTTTATGTGTAACGTTCTGGGCTGTAAAATAATTGGTACCATTCAGAAGAATATGTGATGGAGCTGCCTGCCCACTGGACTAAAAATTTCACAGCTTATCGCTGGTGTCTATGCGGAGTGAGGATGGAGACACCATCCCCTTGAGCAGGTGCTGTTAAAACTAAATCAGCAACTAGGAGCCGTGAGGAGTGAGGATGGAGGCACCATCCCCTTGAGGATGGAGGCACCCTCCCCTTGAGCAGGTGCAGCTTAGCTTGGCTGTTAAAACTAAATCAGCAACTAGGAGCCTCCAGGAAAGGGCAACACTCTTGTATTTTAAAAAGATTCCCTGTGGTGTACACCAATTCAAAACACTCCGTCTTAACACCGAATTCATTTGAAATTTCAGTGCTGTAAAAGTCATGAAAGGGAAGTCATTCCACAGCAATCAGCTCGGTTTGCTAATGGGAACGGATTCATCCCCTCTTGCATCCCTCCCCAAGGATGATGCTTGTAAATCAGCCAGGCACCCCTAAATGCAGAGATCTGCTCAGAGGTGAGGGGAGATGTCACTAATGGGAACGAATTCATCCCCTCTTGCATCCCCCCTCAAGGATGATGCTCATAAATCAGCCAGGCACCCTGTGAATACAGAGATCTGCTCAGAGGTGAGGGGAGATGCAGCATGGGGTGACAAGGATGCTGAGCACACAGGAGCTGTAACTGGTAGCTGGGAAAGAACAGGGGAAGCCAGAACTGGTCACCTTTGTCTCCCCAGCCTCTGGGACCTTGCTGTAAAGCAGCACCATCTTTTTTTCTCCAGGCCCTAGCAACACGCCTAGCTCAGAAAAAGCTGGGAAAAGTTACATCTGGTAGCTGGGAAAGAACAGGGGAAGCCAGAACTGGTCACCTTTGTCTCCCCAGCCTCTGGGACCTTGCTGTAAAGCAGCACCATCTTTTTTTCTCCAGGCCCTAGCAACACGCCTAGCTCAGAAAAAGCTGGGAAAAGTTACATGTAAAGATTTCCACTTGTGCCTTCCCATGGCTGCTATAATGCACAGCCTTTCTATCACTGACATCTCTGAAATACATTGCTTTCTGGATCCCCACTGCTGGCAAAAGAAAAATGGTTAATTTGAGTACAAAACCAATAGTAATTTAGTCTTCCTAGTGTCCCATAGAAATGATAAAACAGATAGATCATGCATCTTTCCTATGTGACCATGCCTCTCTGGAAAGAGCAACCAGAAGGGCAAACCATGGGCTAAAACACACACTTACCTAGTATTTGCACTTCATGGGTAATTCCATAGACATCTATGAGTGCCCAGAGAGGACCGGAAACTTTAATACCACAGTGAAACAATATTGGCTCCTCGTCATTAATACTGTAGAAGACTCTCCCGTGACGGTCAACCCAGAAGGCCAAGATATTGTCTCTCACAGCAAACCTCTCTGGCAAAGCTTTGGCCCAGTATCCAGGTCGGGTGACTAGGTCCGGACAGGCGTACTTTGGTATCTCATCGGAGCTCATCTGCGATGGGTCATGAATGGTGAAGCCGAAGCGAAGGGCCCCGCTCCAGCCGTGGTGCACAGCCACCAGCTTCAGCCTGACCTTCTCGTAGAGGTGGATGGGCCGGTTGGTGAAGGTGACGCCGTTGCAGAAACTGTTCCTCCGCGTGGCCTTGCGGGAGTGAGCGTCCAGACGCACGTTCTTGCCTTTGGCTTGGGAGTGGAACCGCGGCGGCTCCGTGATAGCGAGGACCGAGCGTCTCTCATGGCTGCTGTTGGGCAAACTGTAATAGGGACGGCTGGAGACGGAGCGGGTCTGGTGGCTTGTGTCTGCAAAAGGAGAAACCAGAAGCTCCATCAGCCGTGTTTGACCTGAGCCAGGTGTTAGCTCAACCCCAGGCAACTCAGCTGCTGGCCACACATGCTTTGCGTTACTCGCTAGGAGCCACTATTTAATCTTAAAATGCTGCTCCCGGCCACAACCTGCTCTTTGTTGCACCAATTTGGCGCTCAGCTTTATGCAAGTAAAAAGCAAATGAGGCTCTTGGGGTGAAGGTTAGGCAGCTTCCCTTCTACGCCCTGCAAAGCTGGATGGAAACGAACATCCTTTTGTTCCCATCAGATGCATCCTATTGCAATCGGAAAGGCCTAACACTTGTGACTGTGGCTCCCAGTTTCCTATTTACAATGCCTGTGCTGCTAGATCACCAGCTGGTGGCCAGAGTCACACCAGCTCTGAGAATCGTGGCTGTTAAGATCAAAGGTGCTCAAGATGAACACAGATGTAGGATACTGATTTTGGGAGGACGTGGCTTCTCTGTCCCTTAATTTTGTAAGGATGAACAGGAGCTTTTGAACAACACAAATAAACGGAGACATTTAGCAGCTGGAGCACTATCTCTGCATCACCAGCCTGTTCCTCCAAAACTTTGGGCCCAGCCCCTGGTTCAGATATCAGATGCAACTGGCACATTAAGGAACATTTCATCCCGCAAAGCCTCGCCTTTACACAGAACCTCCCATTTGAGCTCAAAGCACTTTATAAACGATGATTGTTTTCAGCTTCACAGCACCACAGATGGCACAGAAATCCTGCCATCCTCGTTTTACAGATGGGAGAAGGAGAATTTATGGGTGAGATCTTGCAGCATTTAAAGTCAATAGCAATTTCAAGACCAATTTCAAGAAAAGCAGATTTGAGGCCTAAAGTGAAGTTCAGACAAGCGTGAAGCAGAAATGAAAAAAGCCCAACTTTTAATCTTAAGCCATAGTTACAATTTCCCTGAGGTGGAAACAATCTCTTTTGCATATCCTTGAACACATGGGGTCCTGCTCTGGCACCAGGGCTCCCATAACCACCACCCACCATCGTGGTGTTACGCGCACTTCAGTCTCCCCACTGCCCACCCACCCCACCTCTCCTCCTCTTTACACCTGGCTTTGTGGATTTTTGAAGCGAAAATGGAAGGCGTCCTGGGTGCTCAAAGTCACCCTGTTAAATATAAAACCACGTCACGTGCATACGTTTCTTTTGAAATATTTTGCCCCGTTTGAAGCTTTAGAAGCTGCCTGCCCGGCCCTTCCTTCAAGCTGCTTCCTCCCTGTCTGTAACCCCTGGCTTTGCTTTGTGACAAGGGAAGGATTTTCTGGCTCTTTCCTCTCCTGGAAGGAAACGCCAGAAGATGCCTGGAGCTGAGCTGGGGAAGCTGGGCAGGAAAGCCTCAGCTGCAAGCAGCTTTTTTTGCAAACACAACCCTACCCTGCAGGGCAGTGAGAGGGCTGGGGCTTGCATTTGTGCCTGAACTAACAGAGGCTCTAAGCAACCGCTGCCTCTGTGCAGGGAAGAGAAGTCGCAGGCGAGATCTGAACACAGGAGCAGCCCTTGAAATCGGGCATCGGCAACGGGAGTCAAAAAGCCCCCAAGGCAAAAAGCTCCTGTTTGCATCAAGAAAAAAAAAAAAGGTCAGTCCTAAATTATGACAGGCAAATGCAGGGGATGAATAAAAGGTCTTTTGTATCTCTTCATTTGTACTGCACGTGACAATCACTGCGCAGCACAAGGTAATGGTTAATCCTGTGGTGCACATATGTAAATACATACACATCCTTGTCCTCACACCAGTGGGGGGCTTCCCACTTCCATGCCAGAGCCATGAGGGCACAGTCCTGGGGGAGGCGGGGAGGAGAGAAGCCCCCCCAGGTGTTAAATCCCCTCAGCAAAGCATCTCTGTGGGCCAGGCTTCCCCCCCGGCTCTCCCAGGGCAGGAGGGGGTTCCCGGAGTCAGCCCCAGCCACACTCACAAGAGGAATGGGTATTTTTGCTGGGTATTCCCAGGAGAAATCTCATTTCTTTGCCTCCCAAAGAGCTAAAATGCAGAAGATGGCTGCTTTCAGCACAGACCCACCCGCTGCTCGTGTGGGGGCTGCTCCATGTGTCTGCCTGCAAATGTTCCCGACGAAAATGCTGCTGCTGCTGCAGAGGAAACACGGGTTGGGGTTTCCTTAGCAAAGAGTGCTCCCCGGCAATGAGGGGTGAATCCCACGCTTTCCCACACCAGCTCCCCATTTTTCATGGGGATCCACAGAGCCTTCATGCCCTTCAGCTGGGGAGGGGGGTTAAGCAGAGCCACCATACGGTGCGGCCGGGGCAGCCTCCCAGGGGTCCTGCAGGACCTGGTGGGCTCAGTGCTGCTCCTTCTCATCACACCTCGCCTTGCTGGGGGCAACAGCTCCCTGGGCAGAGAAACCCCCCCACACTTCATAATCCATTGAGCTGCCTTGTTTTCTAAAACGGTTAAAAATACCTCCCCTGTGAAAGCGAGTCCCCTGGCCTCAGTGTCCCTGTGTTGGCCAGGAGGATGGAGGGAAGAGAATCATAGAATGGTTAGAGTTGGAAGGGACCTTAAAAATCATCAAGTTCCAACCCCACTGCCATGGGCAGGGACACCTCCCACCAGACCAGGTTGCTCAAAGCCCCATCCAGCCTGGCCTTGAACACCTCCAGGGATGGGGCAGCCACAGCTTCTCTGGGCAACCTGTTCCAGTGTCTCGCCACCCTCACAGTAAGGAATTTCTTTCTGGTATCTCATCTAAATCTCCCCTGTCACAAGAATGCCCCACTCCCACCCCCTGCGTGGCACCAGCCTTCCTCCCACACCGACCTGCTGGAGAAAAGACACGTGTGTAGACACGATGCCCTCCAGCACTGCTCCCAGCAGGTACCTCTCACGCCGCTTTCGGAAAGCAGGGAGGACCGAGGCGGGAGTCGACGGCGACAGCAGCACAACGGAGGGAAGAGCCATGACATGGGCACCCACTTCAAAGGCAGCTTTGGGTCCACCCTGCCGGAGGGGAACTCGGGGCCAGGGTTTGGTGCTTTTTGTTTTGTTTTGGTTTATTATTATTTTTTTTAAAAAACAGGAAAGCGTATTGTCGCTAAACAATAGGAAAATCTCCCGAAGGAAATGAAGGGATAATTTATTTATAACGCCGTTCCCCCCTCACATGAACACCTGCCGGCTGCCACCAGGAATAAAGCCTGACATAACCCACGGCAGGGGAGGCAGAGCTTTCCCACCGAAACACGCCTGAAGCTGCGCTTGGGCATGTCCTTTACTCATTATGCAGTGACGGGGACCAGGCAAGCTCAACAGGATGTTTGTGCCTCTGAATTGCCCTAATTTGCGGCTTGGCTTCCACGCTTCGGATCACATTTCAGTCCCTCTGCTATTTCTCCAAAGCCTCTGCTCTCCTGGCTGTGCTTTCCCACCTGAAAGCCCATCAGTGGGGTAATGACAGCCAAGCTCGTGGCAAATGCCACCCTACCTAAGGGTGCCCGATGCCGTGACGGGCAGCTCAGAGCTACGCCAACTCTTTTTTTCAGCTATGAGATTCCTACAACGCTTTGACAAAGCAAGCCATTTCTTCTCTTTGCCTCACTTCTGTGCCTAGGAGAGAGTAATAGTACTCCTCCTATTAGCAGGAAGCTAAAAGGATTAAAAAAATGTAAGGTTCTCAAATACTTCAGTCCCTGAGCCTTGGTAAGCATGTCAGTGGGCTGGCTAGATGACCAAATGGGACATGAACTCACTGTGTCCCCCTGGCTCATGTCCTGAGGTCCCGTCCAGCATTTTGCTTCTTTTCATTCCAGAGTTTTCAATTTTCCATCCCTACTCTCACCAACCACAAGCATGATGCTCACAGCATGAGTCCCTCAAACGCACGAGTAGGGCTTCAGCAAATGCGAACTAAGCCAGGAAAATGGATGAAAAAGCTGAATTGAAGATTAAGAATGGGGTAGGGCTCCTCACTGAAACCTGCAAAAGAAACCCTGGCTGGAAGGCAGCATTTTTCATCCACACAGGCTGCCCTGAAATAGATTTGGGTTATGGGGACCCATGCTCTCAACTGCAAGTCACTGTCACATATCTGAAACTTCACCTGCTTTCCGAAAGGGCAGTGCATTTATTTCTTAGGTTATGCTGACCTTTGGAGAGGTATTTTAATAAACGTGCACTTTGCATTTCAAAGAGGTAGAGCAGGCAGACCCTGGACAAAATCCACATATTTATCATGGTTCCAGTTCTAAAAATAAACATTTTTTTCACCCATTTTTCCACAGCATCAGGTTTGCTGTGGCACTGTAATCCCACAGACAGCAGGAGACAAAATTCAGAACCAGAGCCCTCTCCAAGGCTGCTGCTCCCTGGGGCACGGGATGGAGGAGCTACTCAGCTGGGGAGACAATCTTAAACCTGGTTGATCCTGACTTTGCTTGCCCAGACAAGCCAGGGAGGAATAATGCCATGGAGAGCCCTAAAATGATGGAGAGGAGAATACGTTCAAGGAAACCAATGCTACAGCAGAGAGCTAGGATGAGGGCAGCCTGACAGGAGGAGGAGGAGGAGGAGGAGGAAGGAGGGCACTGCCTTCCCCATATGTCATGGGTATATCCGCAGACTGTATTAACTCTACAATCGCTGTATCCAAAAACATCCCCTGGATCCCCCAGCCCTTTCCCAAGGGCCCCCTCCAAGTAAATCCATGACAAAAGGTGTGCAGGACCACAAGGCAGGCAAATTACGGGGCACAGACAGGTGCCAAACAGGGGTGCACAGTGGATAAAGCAAGGACATCACTAGAAGAGAAGTTCCTGGGTCTGCTACCCCGTGGGTGAACAGCTCGTGGGAGACAGAGCTCATCACCCAGGCTGGTCAGAGAAGAGGCTGAAAGGCAGCAGCGAGCAGCCTGAAATCTACCCATTAGCGTTCCCTGCACGGGCGAAAGGGAATCCACCCCACATGCCTGAGCCTTATCTTTATGGCTGCTGCTTTATCAGTAACACTGGAACTTTTTCCTATTACAGTAGATAGTTAGGTCACTGCTGCTGCAACAACCCCGTTGAACATTAAACAAGGCATCTGGAGAGAGGGGGCAGGTGGCTTTTGCTTCCAAACAGGAAAATCCCAACAGGTGAGGACAATGAGGTCAAGTGTACCGCATGATCACAAGCTGGGAGAAAGCACCCTTGCGGACCGAAACTCAACCCCAGTGTAAAGCACCCAGTAAAAGCACGGTCCTCACTGTACTGGTCCCTCTGCATCTTTACTGCCGGAGAGGATGGGGCTGCCCGGGCTGGAGCCTTGCCGGAGGCTGGGAGAAGCGGGCTCGGCTGTTACTGCAGATAACCAACATTAGCACAAAACAGGATTCTGCTCCGACGTGATCTTATCTTCTGAGAACAAGAGATAAAAATCTGTTCACATAGAAACTTAGTGCACTGCCTAGACTAATTTTTTTTTAATACAGAAAACGTGTCGGGGAGCTCTGCTGGAAGTCCTGGTGTCGCCTATTCTACGCTCACCAGTGTGAATTTATAAAGTTAGGCTACTAAATCCGCTACAAGGCTGCCATAAAAAATTGGCCTCGTTTCCAAAGGTGCTGCTGGCTCAAACACTGGAAAACTCAACTTGGCAATTAATAAATATCCCCCATTTAAATCCCTGTGGTTTGCATGACCAGTCTAGAGCCCCTCTTTGATGTGAAGGTCTCCCTGCCTGGTCCTCTAACCTAAGACAAATTTCCAGGGAATTAAAAAACCCCACATGGTTCACTTGCAATAGGGTGACACATACATTGGGGCATCAAAGGGAGACTGAAGAGCCTGTCGTGATTCGCAGGAAATGTGACATTTTTGAAAAGACTAATTTGGGAAGGAGGGGATGAGGAAAGATTCAAGTTGTTTTTTTCATAACAAGAAGGTGTGTTGTGGCACTGAGGTTATGCTCGATGCAAATGTCTCATGGACATACATCATTTTTCACTGCAAAACAGTCCAGAAAATCCCTGGCAGAGAGCAGAGATTGACTTTAACTCACAAAATCAGTACTGTCTGTCTCCCCAAGGATTTTCATGCAAGAAAACCCTCTCGCTTCTGTGGCTAATGCTGGAAACTGGACACTTTAGGGGGGACATTTTTTAAAAAAATACTAAACCATAGTTTTTTCTAGGCAGAGGCTAATGACACATTCTAGTTTTCTAGGTGTTCCTTCACGAAAGCAGAGAGGTATTTGCAAACAGCATTAGGCAAAATCCTTTTGCTCTTATTTTCTCAAACCAGCAAACAAACCAGCAATTCCAGCAGGACCTTGCAGGACTTTTCAGGCTGCTCCATCCCCTGTCTCCCACCGTGCCCTCAGGAAAGGAGCTCCTACATCCTTACTCCTTTCAAATTAAGCCTTTCCCTTGCAGTAGGACGCTCATACAAATGCCAAGTTCAACCACATTATTTAAAAGAATGGTTTCCTTGACAGGAAAGCCAATGCCACGGCTTAGCTCTCCTGGTTAACCAAACGTCACATCATGACACCAGCATGGGAGCCAAAAGACGGCAAGTGCAGCTGAAACACCAATGTCTCTCTCCAAGATCCACCAGCTGGTTCAAAGCAGAAAATAAATCACGACAGAAGATCTGCTCCAAGGATGAAAAGTGTCAACAGCAAATTTTCCATGACCTAGAAGTGATTGCAGAGCCCCAAAGACTGAGGAGAGCCAACACTTTCCCAGATCAAGCAGGAAAACTCCCCCAACCCACTTCCAGACCTTCTGTTTTTGGAAATGTGGGCACATCTTCAAGTCCTCCCCAGCCTCCTTTCAGCTGTAAACTGTGGGATAACGGTGACCTATCACTTCTGCGTTCCTTGTTTCTGTTTTTTCTGCTTTTCTGTTTCTGTTCGTAGGTCTTCACACCTCTTTATCTTTGTGCCTACCTACCAGAACCCTACACTGAACAGTTTTCTTGTGTCCTGTACTTTTAAAAGTTTTCAGGCCTTGGTATTGCCTCCTCATACTCTTTTTCTAGGCTGAAGATGTTTTGCCCTTAGTTTGGCCATATGTTTTCATTTGGTTTAATTAAATAACTCTTTTCATCACATGCAAATGAAAGACCATTTAAATTAAGAAAAAAAAAAAAGGCAGAACAGAATTTCCTAATCTGGAAAAAAGGAAAAATATTCTTTAACCTGAGGGATTTTTATTTCCTTGCAAAAGTGAGACAGCCAAGAAACTGTGGTCTGGTGGTAAATGAACTCAAGCTTGACACAAAGAAAGCTAGTGCATGACTTTGCTGGTGTGGCATTTTCAGAGCAAAGCCAGGAGACCTGACCTAAACCAGTATGGCCTCGTGGATTAGGCTGTGGAAGCAGGGTCTGATATCAGAAAATCTACTGCTGGGTCTGCAAGTATAGGTAAGTCCACCTACGCTCTCCTCCGTCTCCCTGCTCCCCCGTCTCTCTCCTGTTGTGCCGCTCACTGTGTTCATGCAGGAATTTTTGCTGCAAAGTTGGCCCCATCTTTATTACGGGTTTTTAGTTCTCCTGCATATAAATAGCACTAGGAATACACAGAAGCCAGCGATTAAGCACAGGAAAAAAAAAAAAAAATCTCATCTCCCCCGTATTATTAGCGAATCTGGGTCAATGAGTCTGCAACTCTAGTAACAAATTCTTAGACTTGGTTAATGGGAGACAGAGCGAGAGCGAGGAGGGGAGAGATGGAGAAAAGGCAGGGTTCGTGCCGTAATCCCTGCTTAAGTCTCGCAGCGCGAGCGATGAAAGCAGCTGCATGATGGATGAGGAGCCTTGGAAATGGTACAGCTTATTGTAATCCGTTATACGGCCTCGGCACCCAAACCCACTGGCTCGTGTCAGTCAGAAGGCCACACTCACGAGCCAAAGAGCTTCGAAAGTCATAAAAGGTGGGACGCAAAACGAGATGGAAATTTTGGCTACTGGCTAACGATAAAAACATCTTGTCAAAAATAATCAGTCAGCCGCTCTTGCTATAGCTCTTATCGGGAATTTTTGGACTCCGTTCTCGCTAATACGCTGCATGTGCACCGCGTACGATTTCACACGCCAGGAGAGCAAACCTGTGCCTCTTACTTGATGTATTGTGTTTTTGCAAAATTGTTACCTTCTTTAGAAAGTTAAGCTTAACTTGGGGAGAGCAGAGGGCTGCTCAGCTCACTTTATCTTCCAGTCCTAAGCTCAGAGGCCACAGCACGGTTTTGGGAGGTGATCAAAAGCAGTAAGAAGTAAGCAGTTGACATCTGTTTAAGGAACTCCACAAACGATTTCTGAGGACTGCTAGCTTGGGAGACTAAATATTTGCCAAATCCAAACGTTCAGCTTGTCACTCAGTGATTAAAATAGGTATTTTGGTGATTTATTATTTTCATTGTGTTCTAGAAACACACAATAAAGCGCACCGTAAAGCAGAGAGCACTAAAAGATGTAACACTTCGGGCTGGAAAGACTGATCTGGAGGAATGAACTCAGCTGGAGACTGAAAGATGGGAGGAAAGGAGCAGAGATGCAGACAAAAACCCTCATGTTCTCTGGGGTGTCTGGGTTCTGCTTTGATTTACTGAATTCATACAGAAATGGGGTCCAATTTCCATGGATTTACAGTGTTAAACTATTTTTTTTTTCAATGGATGTTACTTTGGGCAGGTCTGAAGCCCACTACCATCTTCTGATGCATCAATTTTTTAAAATCAAGTGTGTTGTGCTTACTGCAAGTTAATGCACCGTCTTCCTCGTGCATTCCCTTTTTCCATAGCCTGACTCAAGGACAGTCCCACAGCACATGTGTCAGGGCACCTTTCTCTCTAATGACTGTTCCTACTGTCATAGGAGAAGGACTTTGTCCTCGGTAGTTTCAGTGCTTTAAAGCATGGCTCTAATACAAATTTTCATGGCATAGAGATATTCTTAATTTTCTAGGATATTTTGCCACTGGGGTCTGTCTCGGAGATCCCCTCCCCATCCTCCCCGCTCCAGGCCAGCAGTGGTCACTGCTGCAGTAGGGACAGACACAGCCTAAGAGCAACCCAAAGCACCCAAAAAACCTGCTATGTTCCTGAGTGCTGCCGGTCCATCAAGGCCTGAAGCCACCACGTGGCTCTGGTTTTGAGGCGGGGAGGGACCCCATTGTGTCTGTAGGAGACCCATGGTATGTTCCTGGTTAATCACACTGCACAGAAAAGATCCTAGTTAGAGTAATTTTCACAGGTTAAAAAACAAATCTGGGTTTGTCTCCTCACCCCCAGTTCTTCTCCATTCCTTAATTCTTAACTTCCAAGACAACTTGTCCCCTACAGACAGCACAAACAGCTCAGGATTGTTTTTCAGAGCAATGCTTTATGTTTAAAAAGCATCGTTCCGAACCGGTGTTTTCCTTGTCCAACCAGGAATGTGATTTGTTGGAGAGTTACAAGAACACGTGAGTGGCATAATCACTGACATTGAAATGGTCCATGCCCTCACCCTCTCCCCTCACTGCCAGAGGAGCACGTAACGACCATTAATGCAAATAGACTCCCTGCTTCCATTGAACCTCTTTTCTTCTGACCAGCTGTACCAAGTCATCTGCACTGGGGATTTATAAATAGTGACCATGTCATTGCAATGTTAATGGCTTTTAATGAAATCAGAGAATGAAATGCATTCCCTTTTAATATCCTCAGAGCAGCAATTTTATTCCACCCCATGGTTTCAATGCAGGGCTTATGGAAAGCGTGCTGGAGCTTGGCACATCCTTCCCACAGCCTGTCAATGTGTCGCTTCCCGCACAGACAGGAACAAGAAGAGGGAAAGAATTTTGTTGTCTCCCTGATGCAGGAAACCCACCCATCCCCGACAGGCAGCGTCACGGCACCGCACCAGGAGCTCGTGAAACAGGGAGGAAAAAAAGGTTTGGAAAGTAATAGTGGTAATTTAGCCTGGCTTTAGATGCACTGTTCTCTGAAAACACCCTAAAAGCCGGCGTTTATGTTGTCTTCATCCCTCTGAATTCGGACCGTGTACAATTTTCACTTATGCCCTTCCCACCTCCAGAAAGCAGGTTTGGAGAAGGGCCAGCACACAAGATGTGCTGTCAGAGCCCCCCCAGTCCGTGTCTGTACCGTCCCATACACGCCAGGGCTGAGCTGTGCCAGGGGCGACTCAGGCGGGGTGTGGGATGCTCAAGCCCAGAAGCGTTATGAGCCCAGTCTGTTTGCCACGTTCAGGAAAAACACAAGAAAACTTTGCCGTAACTGTGGGAATTGTCCAGTGCCAGGACTACAGAGGAAGGAAAGCTGCAAATGAAGGGTAAGAAAGGCACTCGGAGTGATGCTACAGGTGCAGAAAGGAGAGCCTGGCCATTGATTTCTGCCTTCAACTTTTTGCAAAAGAAACTTACGATAAAAGGAACAAACCTGTTATTTTTCTTTGCCTCAAATTTGTTACAGAAACCTCTTTCAGCTTTATCTCCCATCTTCATAGTGGTTCTAAGGGTGTCTTTTTTTTCTCCTCCTAATTACAACTTCTCTATACTCAGAACACAGGAAAGAATTCCATTTAAAAGAGAAAACGGTGGAACAATTTCAGTTCAAACAGGGATGGATAACCAAAGAGACACTAGACTTAACAGTGGCATCCATACAGGGCTTTTGATCTGTCCTAAAGGAGCCACAAAACCACAGGAAAAAGCAAAAAAATAGGCCTGTAGGAAGATGTTCTTTCCAGCAAGCCCTGCTCCCAACATGGTGCAGGATTTTAAAATGTTGTCCACAATTCCTTTTATATTTACACACAGTTTAAACAGTGATCTGGCAGCGAGAGGGGAAAATGCTTTGGGAGGAACGCATGGCTGAGGAACCTAAATAAAGAAGTGGCCAGGTCTTCAATCATCCTATATTTTATATATACAAAGGCTGCGATTCCACTAAGCTTTTCCGAAACAATATGTAAAGAATCCAAAACAGGCCAAAGGAATGGGAATAACTGGTTATAATTAAATATGGGGGGGGAGAAGTACAGCTCTTCCACTCTGCCAGGCCAGTTTCCCCAGAGGCATCACAAAGCAGAAAGGGGTTTGTGGTGGTGGGAACTGTAATGGCTATAGGTAACTGCTCAGGGGCTCATCCAGCCTGGGCTGGGTGGGCTGGTGCCCAAGGCCAACACTCTCCCAAGCAGGGAGATTTTAAATAAATTTCATACTGGCCAAGCTCTCTTTCCAAGTGATCTGAAGGGCTGATGACTTCACTCAACTCATGGACAGCCCAACGTGTACAGTAATATCACGTTCTGTTGGCTGTTCAAGTTAATGTTCAGACAAACAGGCCATAGCTTTTTCTAAACACAGTACGTCTTCAGAAATTAAGCCAAAAATCTTTAAAAAAAAAAAAAAAAAAACAGAAAAAGGAATAAGAGTTCTTTGCTGGTCCAGAAACTGAAGAAAATGTTCCACTAGCAAAAGATGCATCCTTTTTTCCTTGGTTGATTTTTTTTTTAAATTCATAGTTTTCTGCTAAGCTATGAAGCCAGTCTGAGAGGCAGGTGGTTGTGCAACACTTGGCTCCTGCATGGCTGAGCTGTGAGATCCTTTTCCATGATATTTACAGGAATTAATAAGAGGAAACAAGAGCCACTTCAAGACATTAAACTGTCCAAACAAAAGAAAATACAGTCATACCATTACTGGACACAAAATGACCTCAGCCCCTTTCTTCAACTCAAATGTCTTCAATGATTTCAACACAAAAAGGATTTGAGCAAGAGAGGTTTATTTTTAAGCCTCCGTGTCAATCTTCTTAACACCAGTGGGATTTGATCCCAGCACACCTAAGTCAACACCAACATTTTTCTGCCTTTCCTCTCCCTTTGTGGTACCCCAGCCAAGAGATGATAAAGGCAGGTGAACCGAAGGAACCTGGAGATGAGAGACAATTCCTTGCATTGTTGAAGATAAATGCCAGCTTTTTTTGGCCAGAGAAAGGCCAAAGCCTTTTTTTTTTTTTTTTTTTTTTGTTCCTTCCCCTGGAGGAAGGAATCACTCCCAAGAGACGAGGGGAATGTGTGAACTATACAGCAAACAAATGTGTGAACTGTACAGCAAACAAACAGCACCGCAGCCTCAGCAGCGACCGCCCATGGCCGCCTGCCTGCCAGGGGAGGTCCAGGCAACATAAACCACTGGGATTCATCGTGTTTTCCCACCTTTTTAAGCTGGAGCTTGGACCATCCTTCAGCAGAGCACACTTAGTCAACGTCTTCAAAATGCTCTACCAGGAGCTGCAAGCTGTTGTTATTTTTTAATGTATTTTTTATTGTTTATATATCCTTTATAGTCTTAACATTTAAAATTATTCTTCGTAGATCATTTACACCTATAAAACTCCACTGTACAGTCAAACAGCACGCTCCTTGGTAACTATGGAATTGGAAATTTTAGAAATCCCACATGAAACAATATAAACAGCTGTCTAAAACCTCCCGTTTCCACCCAGATGGCTCTTGTTTCAATTAACTGAATCAAACTTAAATTCAGAGAGTCACTCACTGGCCTTGTTTGGTTTTACTTGGAAAAACACACCTATAAATCACACATGGAAAACTGTGGAGAAAAAGAATTTGTTTCTCTTTGGGTGGTTCTTTTGGTTGGGGTTTTTTGTTGTTTTTTTTTTGGTAGAACGAATTTTTATTACCAGACAAAAAATATAAAATTACATGTTGACAGCTTAGAGCCTCTGGTGGTTCTGGCCACAACAAAACACAGGCAGCAGCAGGACTACATGCTGTCCTTCTGCTTCTCCAAAATAGATGGCACCGAGTGTCCCCCATGCTGCCTGTGCCACTCACACCATCTCCCAGGGATTTCTGAGCTGGAAACATGCTGCCAAATGTACGGAAAGCCTGAAGTCATCAAAACAGACCCACACAGGAGCTTTCCCCTGGTCCCAAATCCAGAGGGCACTGAGCGCTACCGGTGCCACCGCTCACCCAGTGCCTTCTTGAAATACCAAATCTGAGCAGTCACTGAAAGAGCTGCAGGAAAGCCCTCTCCTAAGCAACTCCTCCACTGCAGCGACCTGATGCTGGTAGAAGAAGGGGAGAGGCTCAGCTTCCCCAAAACCTCCCTGCATCCCACGGAAAAGCACGTTCCCCCCCAGGAGGCATGTCTGCCCAACCCCTCGCCTGCCAGCACATCGAGGAATTGGCTTCAATGGAGTGAGCTGCACTCTAGATGGCTAAAAATAACCCTGAAAACCATCTAAATGGCGGTGGCCAATGTCCACCCTGGCACAGCGCCGTTGGCTCAGGTCCACGGAGGACTTCCAGCACCTAAGTGCTGTGTGTGCCACGGCAAGGCGTGCATGTGCTTTGGTACTTGTCTGACCTTCTCCTGATGGACAGGCACACCAGAGCACCCACCAAAGACAAACTCATCACCCTTTGCTGGAGAAACCAGCCTGCTGCTTGCAAGAGCTGCTCGTGGTGGATACTAGGAGGGAAAGAGGCCGGGAAGTGGCACAGCCCGTCCTCAGCATCCCCCTGGGATGCACACCGTGCCCCAAATGCCTGCCCCGACCTAGCCCTCCTTACCCCCTCCATTTCCATGCTTCTGTGCATGCTGATACGCTTAAAAACACTGGTTCCTAATGAGAAAGCCCCTTCATTAGCACCACAGTGGGTTTTTTTCAGACAGAGCCTGGGACATGGGACCACCTCCAGGCTGGAGCAGGTGCCTGCCTGACCACAGCAAATTCAGGGATGTTTGCCAGCCCAGCTTCCTATGCTCGCAGAGCTTGGTGAGACAGCAACATGTCCTCCTGTGTCCCATTAGGGTTTTTTAGGCTTCCATGGTCAAGTAGGATCAATAGCAGAAACGTTTCATGCCGTTGCTAAACCACCAGGAGCCTTCACCTGCAACAAGCAGTGCCATATGGTCATGTATTAATGACATATAAAAGCTCTCTGACTGCAATGCTTTCTTTGCTTGGAGAGCACAAGATGCTGAAAAACAGCATCTTATTAGCTTGAGGTGGTGCCGAATAAGGAGGAGCTGCTGGTGGGGCAATACCTGCAGACCCAGCCAAGCCATGAACCTCTCCAAGGCAGAAGCAGCACCAGGAGCCTCCCCTGGCATGGGAATGGACCTGCATGTCCACACTGGGCAAAGCCCTGGTGCTGCACATGCACCCAGGGTTGCATGGGGCCACCAGAAGGATGGAGCTCTGCTGGCATGTCTGACCACCACAGTCCCTAGCATGGATCCCAAGCAGTGCTGTGTCTGTACCCCAGACACCCCCTCTGCCACCAGCCATGCCTTGCCCAAACACCACTTCGGGGAAACAGCCACTTCTCTGGAGAAAAAGCATTTCAGGTCCCAAACCCCACAACCCTCCAAGGCAGCGAAGTGGTGAACTATAAGGCACCATCACTCCCTTCAGCTACTCCTTCATTGCCACAGAGAGAGACAGGTCACAACTAGTGCTCCCAGGGCTGCTCTTAGCCCCGGGGAAAAAGATTACAAAAAAGAGAGGGAGAGCTTTGGAAGAGCGTTGAGTTGACTCAGCAGGGCAGAGACCTGAGGTGACGAGTGTGCAGTAACGAATGACACCTGGAGGTGCACAACAGCAACCTGCTGCCCTGACATCACAAAGTGATGCCCTGGCTCTGTACAGGAATACCAGGTACAGAAAGGGAAAACGCAGGAATATAAGCACAGAAGGGTCTTCGGCACCGATCTACCTACCATTTCAGCCCATCACCTTTAGTCCATTGGAGAGGAGGAAACAGGGACAGCTTGAGGTAGGGCTGTGTTCCTGTCTTGGGGAGGGGGAAATACAGGCACACTGCAGAGACACACGAGGAAAGCTTCTCCATCCTTCTGGGACTGTCTCATGAGGCTCTACCATTCATCTCATCTCAGAGGAACATCTGAGCCACCAGCTAAGGGCTGGTTGACGTGGTTTGGTGATTGATTCTAGTGGCGTGCCCATAGATTTCAGTATCTACAGGAGTGCTGTATTTTGCACGGGTGTATAAACATTTACTAAACAGGAATGCATACACAAAGCTGGTTTGAAAATGGTTTGTTTTAAAATGAGAAGCGGTTTTGACCTCTCTGGAAGGAATGTACCTCTGCCCTCTGCTTAGAGATGGTCAGCTGAATGCTTGAAGAGGGTGGGAGAAATAGTAAACATGTTCAGGGAGCTGCGAAGCAAATTTTTGTTTTTGTTTTGCTTCTAAAATTAGCATTTAATATTTCCAAGAGCAAGAGACATCTCAAAAGAAACACGATCCCTTGAAACTCAATTTCGCAAAGGGTCTAATTTTTAATGAAAATAAATTTTAAAGGAGAAAAATGCGAACGCTTCTATCAAGTGATAAACTCCAGCTGCTCCACGTGGGGCTGGCACCTCAGGGAGAAAGGGCTTTGCAGAGCATTTTACTAAGTCTCACAGGCCAGGAACTCTGAGCCATGGGGGACACCAACCCTGGGCTCCGCACCCTGGCACCCCCGTAACATAGAAGGGAAATAATCTGCACTGCTATTAGAAGTGCTGAAAACCATCACATTTCTTGTTTGAGGGAGGAAAGAACCGTTTTAAGCAATTCATTAATTATGAATATTAAATAAATCAAGTTTTGAAGTTCATTTTGTTACAACTCAAACTTCCGCTATTGTTCTACTCGGTAAAATCAGACTTTCCAGACAGCATCTGTCAATCTGATTATTATGTAGTTAAATGAGGGAGAAAAAATTTTGTTCTCTTTCACCTGCAAAAAGCTATCTGTGCCTTGTAATTATTTGCCTTGATAAATTTAATTTACTTGAATTTTCCCTTCTAGATTTGGCTGGTCAAGTTAAACTACAAAGATTATTCATGGAAAAGCAACCACAGTTGGTTACTAGGATACAAAAAATCACTTAGTACGTTTCTCCAATGAATAATCCCAGCAGAACACATACAAATTCAATAAATTATGAATTTCTCTTTCTCTCTTACATAAACATTGGGGTTGCAAAGGCATTTCTTGGAACCCTTTAAAATAAATTAATATCTTATTCACTATGCAATAGCAAAATGAACAAGAGGGGATAGCCGAGCCTTGCAGGTGAGCTGCATCCTTTGTCTAGACATGAAAGTTATTTTGGAATGAAGCAGGGTGCGAATGGACAGCAGATTCATTATTGGCAGTATCTATGGGCAGACACTGGTATTTGGCACGTTCACGTGCCTTTTCAAAGCGGGTAACGTAAGCAGTAAAATAAGCTAATTTGGAAGAAGGCATTCTTATTTCAGAAAAAAAAAATAAATATCTCTTCCTGCACAATCCCATGTATACAAAAGGTCTTACGCAAAAGCACTTGTTGCCAGATCTCTGAACCTACACGGTGAAGCGCGACAAGTTCTCCTGCACCGGGTGGTGGTGCCAAGGCAGGGCCAGCACCCACCGCGCAACTGCCAGGGCTGAGGGGCAAGACAAACTGCAGCCAGGCTACAGCTACCACTCATCAGACATCTCTGGAAACAACACCCAGACTCAAAAATTGATTTTTGGATACTTCACAGCATTTGGTCTTTTTTATGTGTGTGTGTGTGGTTGTATCTTGCTCTGTCTTTTCCTAGCCCTCATAATACCCCCTAATAACAGGAATCCCCAGGCGTGACTCGGTCCAGACTGCTGCTCAAGGCTGAGGTATTTAAAGACACGCTATAGAGTCTGTTGGCTAAGATCAGTTTTTATAATCTTTAACCGAGATGGATTTCCTTGAAATTCTGACTTGCAAAGCATCTGTCCTTCTCACCCTCTCCCTTTGATCACATCAGCAGCACAAGCAGTGCTGTTCTGCTGCTGGCAAATCACCCAGTAATTGCTATTTAAGACTCACAAATCAGATGCCAGTGTGAAGATCTGCCTCGTACTCTTCAAAGGACATCTCCTTTCCAGGAGAGATAAACCAAAATGCCTGGCACACCAAAATATCTGCAAGCCTTCTTCCATGCAAGTGCAGGGAAGCTCTGCTGGCATGGAGCTTTCCTTCCCTGCACACATGGTCTCAATGTTGAACTTCTATTTTTCAGCTCTCTCTGCCCACAAAGCTCTCGTGCAGACAGAATCACAGAATCACATGGGGTTGGAAGGGATCTCTGGAGATCATAGAGTCCAAACCCCTGCCAGAGCAGGTCCACCCAGAGCATGTCACACAGGAACGTGCCTAGGTGGGTTTTGAATGTCTCCAGAGAAGGAGACTAAACCACCTCCCTGGGCAGCCTCTTCCAGGGCTCTGCCACCCTCAAAGTAAAGAAATTCCTTCTCATGTTTAGGTGGAACTTCTTATATTCAAGTTTGTGCCCATTTCCTCTTGTCCTATCCCTGGGCACTACTGAAAAAAGACTGGCCCCATTCTCTTGACACCCACCCTTTATGTATAAGCATTGATCAGATCCCCCCTCAGCCTTCTCTTCTCCAAACTAAATAGACCCAAGTCCCTCAGTCTTTCCTCATAAGGGAGATGCTTTATGCCCCTCATCATCTTTGTAGCCCTCTGCTGTACCCTCTCCAGCAGTTGCCTGACCTTCTTGAACTGGGGAGCTCAGAACTGGACACAGTGCTCCAGATGGGGCCTCATCAGGGCAGAGACCCCATGCCGTGTCCCTGTGTCCCCGCAGGTTCATCCCCAGCCTGTCCAGCACAGGGCCATGTTCACCAGTCAGCCACGGAGTCCTGAGGGGCACCGTGCTCCAGAGCAAACCCAACACTGATCGGCAGATAAAAGTCGAGCCACTTAAACACTCTTTCCATTGTGCAGTTTGTCCCCATGAACCATCAGATGAAAGTTATCTCTGTTTTATAAGCCAGCACAATGGCCACGGCGCAATATACCAGTCAGTGCTCTTTATCACTAAATGTGAAGCAAGAGCCAGTTAGTAAATGATTTCAGTTTTCATACTCAGAAACCCTTTCACCTTGCAGGATAATGTAATCAAGACTTTTTGATGGTGTCCTGAGGAAAGCACTGCCAAAGAACAGCCCCTTAAAGAGGCGTTTGTTTCTTGGGGGCACCTCTCTTTGGCAGGAGCCTGCAGGGATTACCTAGCCCACCTTCACCCTCGGATGGGACCAGCTCTAACAATGCCATTCCTAACTGATGAACAACAAACTTGTTCTTCAAGACCTCCAGTGACACAGATATCCAAATTTACTGTACTCCATCAAGGCTTTCCTTCAGTGTTAACCTGCCCGGCTGGTTTCTGGAGAGCTTGTCTCCAAGGTCCTGGTCCTGTCTTCTCCTAAAAAGCCTGTATTGTACTGCAGCCTCTTAGCTGCTCCTCCTATCAGCAATTTTGGGACCATCAGGACACTAGACCAGACAGATCTCAAGCCCCAAGTGTTTTCTGTTACCAAAAAAACCAAAACCCCTCTATCCAACCTTGTCAAGTTCAAGACCCCAAGAAATAGCAATTTCCCCTCATTAGGAATTATGCTTTCAACCTTAGCATCACACCAAGGAGATAACTTTTGGACTCCACTCCATAAATTACAGAACGTGTTAAGCTGAGAAGCTGGTGCCCTGATGAGACCAAAACAGATAACCGGCTGAGAAAAGCTGTTGCCACAGTGTTAGTTATCGCTGAGGAAAGAGAGATAAACCTGAATGAAATTATTTCATTTCTGCTGCCAAATGGGATATTCTGTCTTTTATCTTTGCCTTGTCAAGGCAGGGCTTGGCAGATTTCAAATTTGAGTTATGGAGGAGGACAAAAATCAAACAACTTTTTTCCCTGACATTTGGAAACCTGATGGAAAACTTTCACTCAGGGTAAGTCTCCCTTGACTGGCTGTTCCCTGTGTTGCCACACGGGCAATGAAAAATAAGAGCTTTGCTTTTATGTGATCTATTCATTTCTCCCACATAGCCATAAGACATGATGCCATCAGGAGTGCAGTCACAAGAAATCTGGAGTCACAGACAAATGGATGGTTAACACAGAAGAATTCCTAAAGTACAAGAGTCTCATTATTATGTAAATATTCACAGTGCAACAAGAAAAATGCGAAAACAAATCCTGTTATACGTAACTACCTACCCAGCTACTCTACAAACACAACTCCATCCATTTTTCTCCCTAGAAAGCATCATTAGTTCTTAAAAAAAGTTCTAAATGTAATTTCCCTGCTGCACTGAAAATCTTTGAAATGCAGTTAAAATGTTTTTTCTTCAAAGAATCTTCCCGTGTAATTCCAGCAGCAAGTGAGAAGTCATTTCTTATCTTCTAATTTGGTTTCTTTACACCAGTCCTGTTGGTGTAGAAAGGTAAAAATGACATGGTGGAGCACGGAGCTGGAGCACGGAAAGGGATGGGGCCTGATCCTCTCAACAGGAGATGTCTGAGCTGCTGCACTGCCAGAGGTCTGAAAGCACCAAGAGAGAAAAAACTCCTGGGTGGAAAGCAAGCCCTGCTTACACAAAGCAGAGGAAGATATCTCCCTGGACACAGAGGGGAAAAATAAATTAACAAGCAAGAAATCACTTTCCCCTCCCTCACTCCTCCCCAAAGCCCCGCTGCAACTGTTCAGACACCAGAAATTTAACATTCCAGCACTCAATAATTGAGACAACTGAGCATCCAGGTCTGAAGGGAAAAGCTAGCACGGGTACGCTGAGATACAGCTTTCAACCAGACGTCTCGGTGCCAGTGATTCATGGTTTTTAACATAGAAGGGGAAAAAAATACAGCCATCCTCAAGACATGGAACAACCTAGAGTAAACAGCATCTCCTTTCCATCAAGGATGTCTTCCCCTGGGCACATCTTGTCTAAAGGCCCATTGTTAAGGGACTGCCCCAAGTAATGCCTCTGGGCAGTCCTGCTGTATTTGCAGTATGAAAAGAGGTGGGATGGGGAGGTTTTCAGAGAAGTGGTTGCACCTCACAACCTAAGAGCACCGGGGCCATCAAACAGACACATGGACCATTGATGCAGGGTCAGTCCCCTCCTGCACACAGCAGGTTAGTGACGCCAAGGGCAAGAGTGGAGAAGCTGCCTAAAAGAAAATACAGAACAAAGGATGGAAATGCAGCAGAACTTCTCCAGCTGCCGCAGACAGAAAAGCCTCCCCCAGATGTGACACGGAGCCAGGTCCCTTCCGACAGCCCTTGGGGCTCCCACATCTTTCTGGGCTTGTTGGTGAGAGAGCACACATCTGCCCTCAGGGCAGAGGCTGGAGAACGCTTCACCGGCCAAACTCTATTTTGATGCCAGGAAGCCCCAAATGAGCGTGTGGCCGAGGAGCTCATTAGGAGCAGGGATGGTGCACGTCGTGAGTCAGCCCTGCGGTTTGGCCGCCGTGGCAAGAAGCAGGCACGGGATGCCAAACTGCTCCAGGCACAAGAAAGAAGACAAACAACGGAGATAAGACCAAATGAAATACAAAGAGAAGAGACGGAGGAGATTGCACACACCTTCCCCATAAGGAAACTCAGATGGGATCTGACACGTGTTTCAGGGGATCACACCTGGCCTCACCCCATCTTGCAGCTCATGAAAGGGTTCTCGCTAGCTCTACTCCTGCCTGCCTCAGCAGATTTGCTTCCCTGCTTCTCTCTGAACCCACCACATCCATCACGGTGACATGCACACTCCACCTTAGGAAAGCCTGCTCTTATTTTAGCTACCGACTCGCGCAGATAGGCTCTATAAACAGCGGGATGCTGATGGGAAAGAAAATCTTTCCTTCCAAGGCAAACTGTGCAGCAGGACACTGACTGTCCAAAAGCACAACTCCAAAATTCACTGAGCTTGAATTCTAAATCCACTGGAGCTAATGAGGACACGCGTGCTCATTTGCATTCCTAATTGAAAAGCGATTGAAAGTGCAAGGAGGATCCTTACTAGAATGGGAAGAGAAGCATGGCATAAGCTTCAAGGTGACTCATCCTTTTCATGTCAAGAAAACACTAATGCCCGCAAATTCAAACTTGACTGCCTGAAGTTAAACACCTTTAACATCCTTAAGCACCTCCATAGGCTGACAAATCATAACGTGCTGGGAAGCAGCAATTTCCTTTGCCTGCGGTGAGGGCTCTCTAAGAGTTTTGCCTACACACACAGACTCAGGGCTGTGCTTTTAAGCATCTACAGTAGGGTCAGATGGTGACACACGGGTCCTTCCGACCTGCGGCAATTTTCCAAAGAAATAAAAGGGAAAAAGAGCTGTTTGCCAGATACCCCACCTCTCAGTAAAGCAATTCCCCTCTAGAGCATAAACAATAAGATAGAAGAGAGGGCACCTGCCCAGCACTATGCAGGGTGAGAGTGGAGAGCCACCAGAAGCTCTCTCTTTAATGACACACTTGGCAATGTGTGACAGGACAGGGGCCACGGGGCACCACACACAGCTCCTGCTGCACCATCCTGACGGGTGATGCCTTCCTACATTCAAGTACAGTTGTTTCTCCAGACTCAACAGCCGAGATGCCGATGGTAGCGCTGAATTAATCACGCCAGTTGGCTGCAGCACATTTTTGGGTATGTACTGTGTGAGGCTGGTTAAAGATAGTCCTCAGTATACGATCAACCTGTTCCAGCTCTAAATCACAGGGAAGGCTGAGCCGTTTCACGGGTTTCCTTTTGAAGAGTGGAAAAGTAGAAAGCTACAAAAGAAGCAGCGAATTAATCTTTTTCTTTTTTTTTTTTCACTTCTATGACCTTCCTCCTGGAGTTGCTTCATGCTTGCATGTTAATTAATTAACTCCCGTATACCCATGTGAGCCAAGCAGTGTTTCCTACCTCTCCTACATACAAAGCAAGACTCCGATAAAGCCACCTGCTCTACGGTGACACAGGGAGTCAGCAGCAAAATCAACGACAGACTCTAGAAACCTGAAGTCCCAGACTAAAAGAGGCAGAAAAACAGGCAAAATGGGGCTGTTATTGAGGCAGGATTAACACCTGTAATCAGTGCTGATCAGAGTTGAACCAAACCCAAACCAAAAACTGGTCTGAACAGGTACCTTTTTCACTCAAACCAGAACAACCTGAAGTGTTATTTTGTAGTTTTGTTGAAGTCAGACTGGAACCAAACCAAACAATTTAGTGAACTCATTCCCTACGCACAATACCGAGAACTCCTCCTACAGTATATCACTAGCAACTGGAGGGGGAGGAGGGACCAGAGAACAAATCCAAATGAAAATGCTCCTTGAAGCTGAGATTTTAGCCCCTGGATAAGGCACAGAGATCTCTTCCCACTCTGTGGTTTTTGCTATTCATTTCATACAAAAGAATTGCATATATTATGATAACAGGCATAAGTATTTTTAAAAGGATACACAGAAACATCACATTTTACCCACAAGCTATAAATTCCTGCTGCTCTACTGTAACCAGGACCCTACAACCACCACCATCAGCCCAATGAAAGCCTAAACTTGGGATTTCTGACTTGCTGAGAAAGGGTTAATTATTATTATTAAGAATACAAAATAATTTCTTGAAACTAAGAAATCGAAGTCATTTCTGCCAGAACAAGCCCCATTCTCCCTTGTGTTTACCAGACACAAATGCCACTCATACTTGGTATTCCTCGCAGTTGTGAGGAAGGCTGTGGGAGAAGCACTGCAACCAGATCCCAGCCGGATTCTTAAAAGGGAATTTGGCTCCTTTGTTAAATACCAATGACCCTATTTGGGCCAGGATCAACAACTGGATCCCAACTGGAAAGTCCTTTATTCGTTCTTTGGCCAACAAGTGCCTCCTGCCTGCCCATGGCAGCAGTTGTCCACGCTCACCCCACCATGACAAGCTGCCGTGCACCGCCAGGACACTTGCTGCCTGCCCAACTCTCCTCGACGTTGTTCCTCGCTTTTTCCTGCACCTCACAACTCCATGTAGGGGCTTCGCCGGGTCAGGAGAATTTTGACCTCTCCCAGCCTGCCAGCCCTCACGTCCCGCTGGGCTCCCCACATCTTCACGGAAGGCTTCATGACCCTATCTGGCTACTAACCATTTTTGGAGCCCTGTTGAAAGCGTCTGCTAAGGAAAGCTAATTAGCACGGAGAAATTAGCACCATCCATGATGCTGGGGTGCAGATGGGTGCTGCTTGCTGCCTCGCTCGCCAGTGAGTTAACTCAAGAGAGCAACTCCTCCGTGGAGCAGCCATAAAGCCCGATGTCGGTATGTGACCCATCCACCACCAGCATCCACGCGGCCTCCCAGCCCACTCTGCAGGTCAGGACAAGTTCCACCCATCAGCTGTAATGCTGCACACCTAGTTTGTCACCTGTAGGAAACAGAAAACCGGCGTGCCTCGATAATAAAGAATTCACTCTTGCCTAACCACCTGCCTGCAAACCGTCTCGAGCAACGGGCAGCGGGAAGGCAGGAAAATACGGACAAACATGTGTAAATTCCCACACGGCGCTGGAGATGGAGCGGGAGATTCTCCCACTGGAGATACAAGAAGGGTTGGCAAAGGGTGAGCGTTTGGGACCGGCACCATGGAGGAGCCCAAAGGCGAGGAGCTCCTGCTCACCCTCCAGGGCCCGGCCAGCCGCAGGAGGCAACCATCCTGCCGGAGGAATGTGTCACGTATCATTGAGCTGTCATCTAGATACGAGCAATTTCCACCACCACCTCAGGACCGTTGTTAAGCGTATCTGACACATCTCAGCTCTCTTCCATTCAAATGCCTCCTCAACCGGTTCAAATATAGAAGCTGCCTTTCATTAGCCCCAGCCTATTACTCATTTCAATACCACTCTGGTTAGAAACCTCGCTGTTAATTTGACAAAGCCTCCATCCATTGTGTGTTAACCATCAGACTCTTGGCAAACACAAGTTTCCCAAGCTCCTGATACAAATTCCTCCGGCACCGATAGCGTGTGCTCTTGTATCATTGCATGGAAACGTGGAGAGAAAGGCTGAGGCTGTGCAAGGATTTAAAGATGCAACAAGCACAGAAAACGTATTCAATCAAACTTAGGCATAAAAAATGAGTCGAACTGCTTTCAATAGGATTTAAAATTTAATTCCGCTATTTGAGAAGAGTATTTCCATTTCTATATAAAACCTGAATTGTTGATTGTTTGGCTTTTCCAGGAGCCAAATGATGACGGTCCCCCCACATTTCCTCTACACTTGATCAGAATGGAAAGACATTTTCCACCTTCAGCTATTAATGGTGAATGAAACAACAAAAGGGGAACAACATCTGTAAGCTTCTACAGTTAATCGATTTAACACAACAGGGAGGCAAATTTTAGTTTGGGGGTGTTCCAGTTTGGGTTTTTTTTTTACTAAATAAACTACTTCAGCCAATGGGACAGGGGAGGGCAATTCCTCTATTAGTAAAAACAAGAATGGAAGTGCATTGCTCAGTCTGTCAGGGTGAAGAGGTGCATTTTGGACAAAGAAGAGGAAAGACTTAATTCTGATTGATTATCTTTGAGTAATTCTAAACAGTCATAGCATTTATAAGTAGGATTTCATCCAACAACGCAGTCTTCCAGAAAAACTTTATAATTTTCAAAAGGGCCGTTCCAAGAACAGTTCTAAACCTGCTTCCCTCCGTAATGCCATTTGGATAATGAAAGACAAACAACGCATCCGACCACATCAATATGAAAAATTGCTGAATTGTGTCCAACTCGACAAATACGTTTCTAAACTTCCAATTGCAAACATCCAAAATCTCTTCTGCAGCCACAGGTTAACAGCTTCTTTTAACTGTCATTACTCTAAAAACTGAACACAGCTGAGTTTGAGGAAAAGACACATTTTCAGCATCTTCCAGCATATTAGCAAACGGTGTTCAAGTGTCCTGCGTGTTTTTGCCTTGCGCAATTTGACAAATGTTTGCACATGGACTATCCCCAGCAAAGCAATCCCTGCAGACGGTCTCCACCTGGCAGGACGGATTTTCTAGGCTGGATTTTCTGGACGGAAATTTTCTAGGCCACCAGAACAATGTTAGAGTTGGGAGGTCTACATCAATCAAGTCTTCAGTTCTTTCCATCAAACTTTTCCTTTTTCTTAACAACTCCTTTTGAAAGCACCGCTAGGAACTCTTTAATCACAGAACTGCGGTACAACTGATGTCATCCCTTTTTTTAAATTCACGTGTGTAAGGCTGTGCATATGAAGGCTGCTCAGGAGAGACTGTTCTAGCAATAGGCAGAACAGTGATACAACTCCCAGCCTTCTGGAACAGAGCTCACAGCTAGATCCCACGTCCCAGCAGGTACAGATATTTTTTCTTTGGGAAGTTCTAGCCTTACTGAGGTGACCTCCCCTGACCCAAGGATATTTCCCTGGCTCTGCCAGGTCTTTTTTTTTTGCATGCACCCCTGGATGTTGCCTCGAGCTGAAAAGCTGACCCACAAAATGGATTTTCGCCAAGGTCACGCACTCTTTACAATGCCTCTATTTGCCAGTTAGTGAGGTATTTAAAAAAAATGAAAACTTCCATATTGTGAAAGGAGCTAATTTCCCATTTAAACGTAATAGAGAACAAGAAGAGATGCAACTAGAAATCTAATCACAGGTTCATGGCTAAACCACAAGCCTAGCAGCTTTCTTTTGTGCCCTGAAGGTCCCAAGCACCCTCTCCTTGCAAAGACAATATGTGGCACATCCAAATGCAAATCTATTCCTCTCTTTATTTCTATATTCAGCTCCCTGGCTGATTACAGGGAGGCATGTGTGTGTATTCAATAGGTCCTCCTGCTTCTTTAAATAAGTTTAATAATACCCTTTTTATTTATGAGAGGCCAAAGTACAAAGGATGCAACGCAGGAGCTCTGCAAGAGCAGAAAGGAAAAGAAAAGCAAACTAGCTGAAGATACAGACTGGCAAGGGCTCAGTAATTCAATACTGTTGATTCTATAGAGACCAACTGCTTTTACTGTGCACTGACTCTCTGAGGAGGAAAAAAGCCCCACACTTACGAACTTGCAAAGGAAAAGAATCTGTACATATCTTGTGTAAGAGAAGAATTCGCTAAAAAGGCAGTTTAAAACCAGGGCAGGCTACCAAACATTTCAGACCTGCCTTCAAACAGTTTTCCTCTGGTGACTCCGAGCAACTAACGTTTCACCACGTTAAAAAGTTGGATTAAAAAAAAAGGGAGGGGAGGAATGGGGGACTGGTAATGAAAAAGACAGCCTCTAGAAGAAAGGATTGGACTGAGGGGCTGGGGATCGCTGCTTCAGCTGGGAGAACAGCTCCGCTTCACCCCATTTTGCAGCTCCCACATGGGCGAAGCTGTACCCCCCCACCTGAGCATCCCCGCCTCCGTGCCCCTCCCGGTGGGGAACGTTAAAAATAACGAGAATAATAACAATATTTAAAAAAAAAATAATAATATTCGGCTTATCCCGGGCTGCAGGGCTGAGACCCGGGGGTGGCACAGCCATCCCGCCCGCCCCGGCTCACCCCCGTTTCTCCCCCAGCATCTCCCGGGACGGGGCACCGCGGCTCCCCCGCACCCCGTTTAACGCACACATACACACACGCACCCCCTCCCCGCAACAGACACCCCCAACCTCCGCCGGTACCTGCCAGGGTCTTGTGCACGGTGTTGCCCATGGCTCCGCTCGGCGGCG
>NW_015090893.1:7535795-7536385 GCF_001431845.1 Calidris pugnax
AACGTTTACCCACGTTAAAAAGTTGGATTAAAAAAAAAGGGAGGGGAGGAATGGGGGACTGGTAATGAAAAAGACAGCCTCTAGAAGAAAGGATTGGACTGAGGGGCTGGGGATCGCTGCTTCAGCTGGGAGAACAGCTCCGCTTCACCCCATTTTGCAGCTCCCACATGGGCGAAGCTGTCCCCCCCCCCCCGAGCATCCCCGCCTCCGTGCCCCTCGCGGCGGGGAACATTAAAAATAATGAGAATAATAACAATATTAAAAAAAAATAAAAATATTCGGCTTATCCCGGGCTGCAGGGCTGAGACCCGGGGGTGGCACAGCCATCCCGCCCGCCCCGGCTCACCCCCGTTTCTCCCCCAGCATCTCCCGGGACGGGGCACCGCGGCTCCCCCGCACCCCGTTTAACGCACACATACACACACGCACCCCCTCCCCGCAACAGACACCCCCAACCTCCGCCGGTACCTGCCAGGGTCTTGTGCACGGTGTTGCCCATGGCTCCGCTCGGCGGCGCGGCGGAGCCCGCTCGCTCCGCAGGGCCATGGACAGCGCCCGCCTCCCGCCGCCTCCCGCCGCCGCGCTCCGCT
>NW_015090893.1:7536939-7594243 GCF_001431845.1 Calidris pugnax
TCACTGGCCAGTGCAAAAAGAAGGCACCTATGTGGAGAAGGCCAAAAATAGTCATTGCTGTTACTCTCTCCAGTGTACGGTCCTGTCAAGGAAACATATTTTATTACCTTATAAAATGAAAAAATAAAAAAATAAAATAAAAAAAAACAAAATAAAAATAATAAAATAAAATAAATAAAATAAAATAAAAAAATAAAAAAATGAAAAAAATAAAATAAAAAATAAAAAAATTAAATATTCTTCTTTCTCTCTTAGGAAAAAAAAAATGGAGAGTAGGAGGGCAGGGCTGACAATTCCAGCTTTACCCTCAGGACACCCCATTCTATCAGCACCACCCTCCCAAAGGGTAGAAGCTGCCCTGGGAGCAGGTAACCGCAAGCTCCTTCCCCCTCCGTGCCATTTACTCGGGGTGGGGGGGGTGACCTTGGATAAGACTTTGCGTCTCAGTGACACGGCTTCCCCATCTGGGAATTGAGGGTATTAGCAGGAGTGTTGTGTTGGCAAATTCGTTATTAGTTTTGAAGCGCAGCGGTGCCATGGTGACGAAGGACACCTCAGCCGACAGCCTGACGTGCAGTATTGACAAGATTTGCCTCACAATTTCTCCAATCTCAGTCTTCCAATCTCAGTCTTCCAATCTCAGCTGTAAAAGCGTGTTTATAGCCCCATTAGAGCAGAGCAAGGGCTTCCTTTCTCTGCCCGGTCACGCTGGTGCTGCTGAGGGGTGACGCTGCTGAGCCTCTCCTCTCCCAGGCAGTTTTTGTAGTTTTAAGAATGGAGAAATGGGAGCATCGGAGCTACAAAACGTGCTGCAACCAACTCATGGGGCTGATGCCGAGGGGCACGGTGCCTGGGAAAGCCACCGTGTCCCTTCGCAGGAGTCACATCTGTGGGCAATCACATCTCCTGGGACACAACAGAAGTGGAAAGAGGGGGAGAGCCAAGCACCAGTCACTCTATGTCCTGGCAGAGATCAGGCCCTAATCTATTGTAGAGAAGCTAAAATAACAAGCCTTTAATCCCTGTATCATGTTGAACGGGTCAAGTATGGCTCAGGAGATGAGAGGGGACAGCAAAACCTAATTCCCGGTATTTTTTGCCGTCGTATGGTTTTGTTAAAAATGGGATTATCGAATGAGACACCAGCAGCTGTTCTTAAAAGCGCTTGCACCCATCTGCTGTCTCCTTAGGTTAGCATATGTCTCCCACCGTCTCCGGTGCCCTGAGCCGTAAACCACACGCCGGAGCTGCCAGAGGGTGGGAGCCAGCCCTTCAGGGAGCAGGGAAGGGGAGCCACGGCATCCTCTTTACACAGAGGGGAAAGTCCTTGTTTCACTAGACAGCGGGGACCGGGTGGCTTTGGCTAATCCCGGCCGGTTTCCCCCAGCAGGGAGTGGTAGCTGTTATTTTAGGGCTTAAATAAGCCTTAAAAAGCCAGAGCGGCAGACGGGGGGGGGTCTCTGTGGCTGCCCGGGGGCTGCCAAGGCAGCCTGTGTGCCTGCCATGTGTGGGCTGTGTGTCACCTCCCCGGGGGCTGCCCGGGAGATGAGACACGCCGTGTCCCCCCCCTTCCGCACCCCGGCCACACCAGCCCAGAGATGGTGGCTGCCTGTCCCAAGGGTGTCCCAGCCCTTCCTCCTCCCCAAAAAGGAGGTAAAAATAGAAGACAATAAAATGGAAATGCACATCCTTAGGACACGGAGGCAGCCTCCCGGCATGCAATCAACGCTCTTAGTTCTTGGCATTGTGAAAATGTAGAGTTTGTTGAAATAACCCGCTTCACACAATGCTAAACAATAAGGCTGAGAAATAGTTGGGCGAGGATGACTTCACCCTCCCCAGAAACCACACTGAGAAAGTACAAGAGATCCAAAAACCGACACCGAGGGGGGGGACTGAAAGGCAATGCAAAGTCACTGCTCAGCCTGGAGAAATGCAGGAAAGAAACCAACGGTCCCAACCAAGAAGCCACAAATGAAAGCTCATTAGCATGTCAAAATTCTTTCAGCTCCAGCAAGTTTTGATAACTATTGATAACACAGTTCAGTAATTTCTTCTGTGAGCCTGACAGATGGCTGCTCCTCTTAAGAAATCCTCTTCCCTCTCTCACCCTCCTTTTGATCAAGGGACAGGATGACCTGCACACTCATGTCATCTGCCATGGTGTCGGCCTTCTCAGAGATATAAAATAGTAATATCTCCTAAGCTCCTTCCTCGTATATTTTATTACTACATCTTAAACCATTTTGCAGACAAGGTGACTGACATTATCCTTACTTTACAAGTGATGAAACCGAGGCCCAAGGAACCCAGGAGGCACCTACAAGGTCACCCCGTCGACCATCGGCAGACTTGGGAGTGGAGCTCTGGAGCAGAGGAACCACAAAACACTTTACTGTGTTGGATCCAACTCGCAGGACTGGGCACTTTTAGCCACACACACTGCACTCCTGCTTCCCCCTCTGCATTTTCTATTGCCCCCCGTAACAAATTCACCTTGGTGGGAGCAGTGGGGTAAGGTCAGGGTAATACCATGCACTGGAAAAAGTCTCTGGACAGTGTTCTGTGTTACACTGGTGTCAGACATCTGCTTCCCAGCTCACTTTAATCACCTCAAAATCTTTCCATGCCCGAATGCGTACCCAGGCCTTTAAAATATGGGACAAAAAAAAAGGAAAATTTTCTTTCTGAATCAAAAATGTGATGAATTCCACCTGAGGTTTGTCACAGACAGGGATATGATGCCAGCCCTCCTATAGGCACGTGCAGGAGAGGGTATGGGCTGCACCGCCTGTTAGCACACACGTAAACACGCTCCTGTAAATGTAATGTTTCCAGAGATGCAAATAGCTTACAAAGAACAGCTAAATTTCCACTGATAGATGCCAGCCTGAGGTGTAATTCTTCTTACAGCATCAAATGGGTTGCATTGTCTGTGTAAATCCCTTGGGGGCTCGAGTTTTGGGGGATGAAAGACGGTATGAGATGTAAGGTACCACCGCTAGCAGCTGCCATTCTTGTCTATCTAACAGATGGCAGTAAATAATGACAGACTTGTCTCTTTCAGCAACAGTGGGATAAAAACACTGAGAAATCTGCCTGCCTCCCCAATTCAGGGCAGCCAGCTCTCCTGGGCTGGAGCAGAGCACTCCGACCCCCGGGGTGCACCTTCCCCTGCCCACAGAGCGAGGATGCAGTAGCCCCCCGTGCTGGCTGCCAGCACCAGTTTCACTCCCCCACTCTCAAACTGGCCAGCTCGGTCTCATTCACAGCTGAGCTCCACTGAAAACCTGTGGACCTCCCTAAATCTCTTGTCTTTTACCAAAGAGGGATTGCTGCTTGCAGATGCTTCCCTCCCGAGCTGTGTATAACCCTGCTCTGCAGCCCCGGAGCCATCAGCTCTCACTCTGGTTTCACACCCCTGCATCTTCAGTTCTTGTTTTTCATTTCTCCGTGACTCTAAATCTGAGTAGACGGTTGGAGCATCCATTTCTCTTTCATCCCTATCCGTCTGGAGCTCTGAGACTGTCCAAACCACTTCCACTTCCATCACATCTCACCTTGAAACCTCCCTTTCCCTCCCCTACTTAGCAGGAGCTCCTTGGGAATTCTCAGAGACTGTAAGACGAAAGATACCCTGGAAAAATATGTCTTGATTGCCCGAGCCTATGACGTTCTTCCAGCATGCAAATACCACCATGTCGAAAAGAGTACAGTTACTCTGACATGCACATCAGTGACATACAATACATTTTCTTCAGCAAGTACGTATCCAGCATGGATGCACCAAGCAGTATCACAGAAATAATTCCTTCCTACTGACACATGGCACAGCAAAAAGCTGATTTCTGTAGCTGTGCTAAATGGTGTTGTGTGCTTCCCCCTATAGAAGTCAGGCTCCTGCCAGCACCTTGTGTTTCCTTTCCTCACCCCGCTGGCTGAAGTGACCGGCCAGGAGAGAGCAGATTTGACTGATAAAAGCAAAAGTTACTCATCTCACAACTTCCCAGCCCCCACACCTCGCCTATGGAAGGAGAGCAGTAATAAGCCTCACTCCTACTTGGAGAGGAGCAAAAGAAAAAGCTGTTCCCTGAATTCCCATAATACACATTTAAAGAGGTATTTGTTTAGGAGGGATGCATGTACGGAGCGTCCTCCGGCACCGCGCAAAGCCATCCTGCCACCCACGCCTTCCAACTGCTGAAAGCAATTACTTTCCTCCCCTGCTCTCAGCACTAGCACAGGATGCGCAGGGTCTCCACAGGTCACGAACAGAAACTGGGTTTTACTTTTTTTTTGCTCTTAAGAAATCAAGGGAAGCAGGAGCTTCCAGCACAACGGTAGGAAAATCTTCCAAAGAGCTTCTTGAACTGGCCTTGACTATGCAGCAATTGAAGCTGTTTCCTGATCCGAGTCCTTGCTGCCTGCTGGAGATTTGGCTGCCGTGAGGCTTATTTACCCAAAACTGGGCAGATTAAACCACATTTTCTGGGAGATGGGGCGGAATGGTGTTGGGCCAGAGGTGACCCATAGGATCTGACGCAGACAGGGAAACGCAGCCCACAAAGATGGAGCGGTCCCATGGTCAAGCGAGACCTTTGTGGCTTCAAAAAGAAGCAGTGACCATCTGCCCTGACCACACTTCTACATTCACAGTGCAGCGAGTGGCTTTGACACACACCAGCCATGCAGCATATGGAAAAGTAATCTCTGACGTGATGCCAGAGCAACTCTCAGCCAGAGAACGTGTGGGCATTCCTGGCACAAAGGACTCCGCGATGGATTCCTCAGCCCAGGCAGAAAGAGAAAAGGAAACGGTGAAACCACAGCGCAGCAAAACACAGTTCAGTGTCACTTGCACAAGCCACATCCCAAATGACTTTGGTAAAAGGAATAACACAGTTCCCAATCGGCAGCAGAGGCAAGTCACAAAGGGCAGAAGCCAGGGTTGCGGCAAGGATGATGAGGCTGCAGGGAGGAGCGAGGAGAGTGGAGCCAGCAGAGAGGAGGCATCAACGGGGAGACTCGGTGAAAGCATCTTTTTCTGGGAAGAGCATGGTCTGGCTGATTGTTCTGCCATGTTCTTAATTGCTTTAGATAAACAGCATTTTCTCCCCAAAGAAGCCAAAAGCATCACCTTAGGGCATTCCCCACCCTTTCCATAGGGCCTGGGGAGGAGAGAGGCTTCTGGCAATGGCTGAACACAGGTCCAACCCTGCAGCCCCAGAGGATTCTCCATCTGCAAGTCCCAGACGAATGCCCTTTCCTTCGGTGGGGGCGGAGGGTGGGTTGGGCCCATGTAAGGAAGAATTTCCAATTTAGAAACAAACAGAGGCAGTTCCTATTATTGTTAGTGGAATGTCAGCATCTCTGGTCCCAAGCACCACTGTCAACAAACAGGCTCACAAATGCTCCTTCAGCATCAGCCAAAATAAAATCCATGAAAGCATCTATAACTCAGCATTCACTACACACATAACAAGCTCTCCTTTTTCATTTAAATCCAGTCTTGTCCGCGTAATTTTAACATAAAGGAACCGGTTGTGGGCTGTGTTATCAAATGAGTCATCATTTTATGTGACAGTGTAATATGATTTAGAGAATTCTTGGCACACCACTGTGGATTATGCATTATAATCTCTTAATTTGGACTGTTAGTGCTGTGCAGCAGCGACTGGAGCGGGAGGGAAGGAGCAGGCTATCTGAATTACAGTCCTAGCTCTGCTCCTGCACTGCTGTGTGACCTTCCCAAATTAGTTACCCTCCTTCTGCCTTAACTTTCTTCATCTGCAAAGCAGAAACACGCCTGTGCCTTTCAGAAGGGTTAGCTAATGTTCACACAGGAGATCTGAAGAACATTACATAAGTGCAAACGATTATTTTAATAAGGGAAGAAAAGCAGAAGGACTCTGTTTCGAATGCAACAGGCTGATCTGGGGAAGTACTATCAGAACTACCAGATCAGGGTCTCTGGGTGCTGTATACCAGTCACAAGCTAATTGGAGATAATGAATGATTTTCAGAAACATGAGGAATAGGAAGCACTACCGGGAAACCTAGAGATTTGCAAACTGGGACTCTTCAGAAAATGAGCATAATTTCTCATAAACATTGATATGCAGAAGATAAATAAGAACCCTCGGGGAAACTCCTCTCCCATCCCCCAGGTGGTAACGTAGTCTTGACAAGCAATGTTGGCTCAGCAGCCCTGGAAGTGAGATCTGCTGTCGTTTGCCCAGGAGGGGCAGCTGAAGGGGGACCTGCCACCCCCAGGGGCAGAGGCTGCGCTCGGCAGGTAGGGTGACAAGAGGGTGACAAGCAACTGGGGTGATGAGCAGGCAGCCTGGAGGAAATGGAAGTGCGTGTGAATCAGGAGCTGTGGACACTTGTCCACTTCAGGCTGGACTAAACAGCCTCCATTTACCCAGTCCCACTGCTCAGAGCGGAAAAATTTGGGATCAGAGTGCACTTCAGAGATCCAAACAAACCAACTCGGAGCCCAACATCTGCAACTGTTACTCCTGACCCCCCTAAGCTTTCCATTCCCCCTGCTTTTGATACATATAAACTGGCCCATATTTAGCAAGGGGCACTAGGCAGGGGGAGAGTGGGTACCCATTTCCAAAGCCATCCCGATCCCTTCGGCTCACTGACTTCCAAGACCATGGAGTCTGGCTTTGTCTGCACCATTCACACAGTCCCTGGTCTGGTATTAGCAAGGAGCAGTATTTCTACAGGCAAGGAGGATGCATTTTAAGAGACACAAATACCACATGAAGAATTTTGGGAGACTAAGAAATCCTCCCCAGAGAGAAAAAGAAACCCATCTAAAAGAAATGAAAAAAAAAAAAAAAAAAAAAAAAAAAAAAACAAAACCAAAAAAAAAAAAAGGGGGGGGGGCAGGGAGCAAATGTAGTCACAATGTGAAATACGTTACGCTGTTTTCTGCCTAAATGTATTTATTCTAAGTATTACAAAACACTGCCTAAGTTTTGTCAAAGACAGGAAGCCATAATCAAATCCTAGATACACACAGGCCTTGAAGGGTCTGACAACATGGACTCAATGCAGAAGTCCCCAGAGAGAAAAAGAAACCCATCTAAAAGAAATGAAAAAAAAAAAAAAAAAAAAAAAAAAAAAAAAAAAAAAAACCAAAACCAAAAAACCACCATGATCTATATTTGCTGGCAGGAGGGTTTCTTCTGAGCTCTTTGAAAAGCAGCATGCTGCTGCCAAGGCAAATCTGTCAGAATTGGGAAGCATCTGGGGTAGATAACTGGCCTTTCCTAAGGCTGATTACAGACCAACTTTTTCCTAGTAAAGGAAGAGAGGCCGCTGTGACAGATGAGGCAGGCAGACAGCAAGGGTTGGCCTCTGGGAGCTCTTTGGGGAAGGGATGACAAGTGAGAAACACAGACACAGGATGTCTGCCGGTGCTTTGAGCTCTCTCACCTGTTACTTATTTCCCCAGACAGGGCGATGACTGAAAGGCCACTTTTAAATGCAGTCATTGATAGTACTCTACATCTTAGGAGCTCATGGGAAAACAAAACAAAACAAACCCCACAGATACTACCTCCAGCATCTTCTAAATACAAGACCAGCTTCTTAAGTCTTTACTTGAGAGTTATTCTCTTGAAACGAAATAGGAAGAGGAAGCAAAGGGGCAGAGGGATTCTGGATAGTGCAGAAAACTATCAAGGAAAAAACCATCTTTCCCTTCTTGCTCGACCTTCCCAATCTTTTCACTCATATTGTAGCAAAAGGGAGTTGAACCTTGGTGGCTTGTAGTTAATTTATAAGCGGGAAGCTCTATGCCCAGGGGATGCCCGTGGGGCCGTGCCAGTGATCCAGGCACAACGCCGCTGCCTGATGGGCTGCGGGAGAGCTCTGCACGGGCTGGGGGCACAGCACAGCCCACCAAAGCCCTGCACCTCTGCTCGGCTGGACCTGCCGGGCCAGGGCCACACAGGGGACAGCACACAGCCATCCACCAGCACATCGTCCTTCAGGGAAGAACGCACGTGGGGACCAGCGAGGCAGATAGAGCATCCAAGTAGAAATGAGCCAAGCCTTTTCATAGAATCATAAAATCGTCTAGGTTGGAAGGGACCTTAAAGATCATCTAGTCCAACCATCAACCTAACTCTGACATAAAAATAAATAAGAAGTAAGCAATAAAAAAAAAATCACTAAACCATATTTTTGAGAACCATGTCTACCCGTCGGACCATGTCAGCCCGTCTTTTGAACACCTCCAGGGATGGTGCCTCAACCACTTCCCTGGGCAGCCTATTCCAATGCTGGATAACCCTTTCGATGAAGAAATTTTTCCTAATATCCAATCTAAACCTCCCCTGGCGCAACTTGAGCACCTCTGAGCAGAAGGGCAGGAAGAGGCAGCAATGGGTACAGTGGAGCAAGGACCAGGAGGGACAGCCATAGCTGACAGCAGTACTGCCACCAAACACACTGTGGTTTCAAACTAGAACCTGTGCATCACTCATATAAAAAGCCTTTTGGTACAGAAGAGAACCCAAATGAGACAAACTCACAGGACTTTCCCTTAACTGCGAACATATTAGAGCAGCGTGAATGTTGTTACTCCCTTTGTCAGCTCTAGCTCTCACAATAAACGTTATCTCATGTTTTCCACAGATTGTCCTTCTGGAGCTGCTGCATCAAGCCCTGACCCCATGTGCGAAACACTGCTGCCTTTATCCCCAAGCCCCGAGAACATGAAATCAAATGACAAAGAATCCAATCTCAGCTGTCCTCTTCGGGGCAGAACAAGACATGATTTATAGATTTATATACACACATGCCCATCTATTCATCCTCTTAGCAAACAGTTCATGAAGTGTGCCTTAAGCCTTTCTGAATCGGGCAATTCTCTGCTTAGACAATCAATCCCTAACTGAGAGTCTGCAGGGAAAGACATCATGTTGCAGGAATGCCGCAGAAGCTGTTGCATATACTGTTCCCTTTGTTGAGAATAGCATCTTTGCCTTGGATATATTTTTTTTCCTCCTTAGCCATTTAATTTCATGAAACGGAGCCCAGTTCCAGCAGGCAAGAAGAACATAGCTAGATTTTGCTTCTTCTTTCCTGAAAGGCTGAGAAACCAGATTTAAAAAATGTGCTTAGTGGGCGTTTGGTGGGACGAATTCTCTCCCATGGTTCGGCATTTTTGAGATAGAGAGCGAGGGATAGTTACGTTGCATATGGTGCCTGGTTTTTCTTCTATAGCAGGTAGCCTAGAGAGTTGCTACTTCCCCTACCGTGAAAAAAAAATCATACTAGTTGTTTTAATTAAATAAAAATATCTGCAAGAGGCTTCACGTTAGACCTTTTGTCAAAAAGGCTCAGTGCAGAAATTTGTAGAAATTTATCCAGTGCTTGTGTGTAATGAAAAGCAAATTATACCTTGACAGCAACCCAAAGGGCAGGCAGCTCTCTGGGACATGGCCTCTCTTATTCTCTGCAGCCCCACACCAAACAGGGATTCCCAGTACGTGGCTGGGGCTGTTGCACACTCGCCCATAACCGTAGTAACTATAATAACCCTCTGAGAAACATCTGATTCATCTCTCATAAGGACTTTAAACCAGATGTAGCCCCCTTGGATACAGCATAGGTGACAGCAGGATCAAAGTTTCCACACGCACTCAAGTCTAAGGGCATCGTTCAGCATCACTATCCTTGTGGAGCTGGAAGAAAGAGCAAATGGGCAACAGGGCAAGCTTCAATCCTTCCTTGTCCTTTGATGCCACCCACAGCTGTGACCACCCCAACAACCATCCAGCCAAGCTTTTCCTCTGCATCCCCCGTTACGGGGAAAAGGTGTTTGAGCTTGGGTAGAGAAACTGTGAAAACCAAGGGTGGTTCCACTGTGACCAGTGATCTTAAACCACTGCAGAATGACCGGTGTGAGGGCCTGGCCGACTCACCACACCGGGCACTTGCACTCTCAGTTTGCAGGAACACAGACAGGTGGAGATGTCCATGTGCCACCGGGAGTGGGTTAGGAGACCACCTAAGGAACAGGCAAAAGGAACAAGGCAGAAGGATTCCTAATGGATTCCTATCTCCATGCATTCTTATTAGCAAAATAAAAGGGGAAAAAACAATTGCCAAGATGTGCTACATCTGCAGAATTGTCTCCAAATTAAATGTGCATCCATGTTCTATAAAGCATCAGTAATTCTTAAAATCTACAGATTTATTTTTAGCTGCCAATTTTAGAGACTTCCCAGGAGATACTGGCCTAAACCTGCTATCTCAGCTATTAAATAAAGAGACAGGATATTTTTATTAAAAAAACCAAGACACCCCCGTGAGACTCAACAACTTGGACTGAAGATAACAGCCCTGCAGCCATGAAACACGGTTTTGAAGAGACTCTAATAAATAATGCCAGTTACTAAATCTTGCCTCTGTGTTGCATATGCTACACAAACTCTTCCTTTTCGGTTCATGGGGAAGCTCCTTTCCACCAGCTGGCTGCAGAAATCCATCCTTTTAACCAACACACACCTCTGCATCTCCCAACTTTCTGCTCTGCTTCCCAGTGGGTCACAGCAGCTCCTGGCACAGGGCGCCTGGCAACACGGGCAGTGAGTACATCATCCCAGCCCAGCCCAGAGCACAGATATCAGTCGAGAGCAGCACCAGCCCTCCTGAAGATGAGCAGTAATGCTGGGGTAGCTGTAGGATAAGCCCGGCAATTGTTGTTTGTTTTTTTCCCCCCCTGAATTCAATGACCTGATTTATGGCTATTTACCTACATTTAAATTTTTAATGATTTCTAGTAATGAACCCCAAGCCTGAGACTAACAGTGAGAGCCAGTTTCTGATGGCAGTGCAGGCATCCACATCTGTGTAGGTGGCAGTTCAGGTCCCCTGAGGGTACCGTCAGGAGGACCTTCTGCTCACACTGCACTTCACTCTGAGGGTACGTCCCAGTGGGCACTCAAGACAGTGACCTTGCACCAGTTACAGCTCTACACTCATGTCTGGTCAGTTTTTCTCCTGTATACAAGGCTGAGGTCTGAATCTTGATGCATTTTCCTCTGTGACCTGTATAGCAGGGAACAAGGTTTCACTCTTCCTTTGAGAGGCACGTTGAGATGGGCGGCTGAAAGACAACTACTACAGTGCCACGTGGATTTGGGGATGTTTACAAAACTGCAGAAATCAGAGCTGTCTAATAGAGGGAGAACGCTGAATTCATTACGCCCCCAGATTGGGTTTGGGCTCAAAGAAATTTCAGATGACGGCGATGTTACGAAACTTAATAGGACATTAAAGCCTTTCTTTTGCAGTGCCAGAGAACCAGCCTTTTGGCTTTGGCTTTGACATTCAACCCTTCCCTTTGAAAAGCTTGAGCCCCATCCCAGGCTTTGCACGCTCAGGAACGAGGACCACACTGGGCAAGTCCCTCAGGGCACCCGCATCTTGTGAGGGACATAGGGAGGCCAGCGGGGGTGAGAGGCAGGGTGGTGGCCTGGCTTTCCCAAAGCAGCCAGCACCAACGCACACCCAAGGCTCTTTCCAAGGCATCTCAGACAGACATATGAGAAAAATGAGGTCATCTCAAGCAGCAATACCTACAAAATGTCACCATTTTTTTGGGGGGGGGAAGTTTTTCAATTTCAGTGCCCAGGCAGCACATCCAGAGCAGTAAGGTGAGCCACAGCTCCCCGAGAAGGCCGGTGACATTGGTCAGGAAGGGACGTGGGCTCAAGGCTCAGCTTCCTGGGCTGACCTGTGAGGTGATGCTAGGACACCTCAGCTGTGTGCACATGAGCCAGGATGGATCCAAGAGAGCTGCTGCTGCCCCTGGATGTGCTAAGAGATAGGGATGCGCATGCAGGTGAACTGAACCATGCACTGGCACAGGGCTGTATGGACCATCTTGGCCAGTTCAGAGATCTCAGAGGTAGCTCTGCAGCTATCAACTTCAGCAGCTTCTTGGTGGGAAGCTGTGTTGATGGGTGTAGCATAGGAGAGGCATTCAGTCCCTTCCAGCTAGCCCAGCTTTCTTCCCCTTGGGCCAGCTTCACGCTGGCAAGCAGGTATGTGGCTCAAGTCCCTTGGTTGTGGCAGATAGCTTTCTTCATCATGCACCTATTCTAGCTCATCTCACTGGTAGGATCCTTTGGCCTGGACTGGGTTTTCTCAGTGTAAAAACTGCGCTGGGTTTTGAGATTAAATCAACAGAAAAATCTGTCATTGATTTTCCTATGGCTATGAATTCAGTCCCTGTATTTTAAAATCATATCTGTTCTGAACAAAAGGACCCATTTTTGCAGTGCACTTTGTTACCAAAGGGTTTTCTTTAAAGAGGAGAGGGAGCAGCATGGAGTATATATCTCTGTGCAGTGAAAAGGAGGCGATGTCTCACAATACTTGTAATACCTATAGGTATTAAAGACAACAGTTTGCAAGACATCATCTCCACTGCCTGGCAAGGACTGAGCCTGCTGCCTTCACTATGCTCTTGGCTTACACTAGCCCATCCATCACCTGCCTTTTTAACTGGCAATGATGAGCAAATTATGCATGCGAGCAGCCATGTGCACCACAGGGTGTAATTCCTAACGTCCCATAGCAAACATTTTTCCTGGTGCTAGCAGGTGTTTCAATCCTTCATCCGGACTTTTATGAACAGTGCTGCTGGGTATCTCCTTCCAGCTGCTCCTGCTATCTAGCTGTCAGCTGTGTGCCAGCCGAAAAAAAACAAATACAGGGAAGGTTTCTGGGGCATCTGGAGCAGCTCGGTGGGCACTGCCATCACCCTGCAACTTGGCCTTAAAGGCTGGTAGAGGAAGAAGGCACGAGGGTGGTAGCTAGACCAGCTGCTTGTTCCTCTTGTTCCCTCAGACTCAGTGGGTTGTGTTTGTGCTGCAGCAGCCAGCACAGCATGGAGAAACTCATCACAGCCAGGACCAGGCCATGAAGATGTAGGGAGGGGTGGAAGAGGAAGGGGCAAGTGGGTCACTTGGCTACTGCATCCCCCCTTCCTTCAAGTTCATATTGATCTAAGCTCTACCCCAATGGCAAGACTGGTCCCCCCCTTCTTCCTTCCAAGCAAAGCTGCCCCCAGCGAGTGACATCATCCTCCAGGCTTGTCCCTGCAGCTCACAGAATCAGCAGTCACAGTGCTCAGGCTCTGCCTTCTCAGGAGGGGTTTTCACGACACATTTTTTCCCACGCATCTCAGTGCTTCATAAAATACAAACGAGACTCAGAGCCCTCCAAGGAGGTGCCGGCTGGTTTATTGCATTTCTGCACTGAGAAACCCAGGCACAGAGATGTCACGGAGCTGGTCGCAGCCCACTGAAGGGACTGGGAAAGTCTCCTACTGCTTGATTGGGAACGTGGGTTGGGGCCTCCAGCCTTCTCCAGCCAGGGAAGCCCCTGGCACAACTAAGCAAAGTTTGCTGTTCCACAACCAGGGGAAGACACCCTGTGGAGCAGTTCTCCCAGGGTCCAAGAGGACTCCATGTTAGGAAGGAATAGGAGCAGACCTGGCTTCCCACAGCAGCACCCCTTCATGACATGCATTCTGCATCACGGCAGGAGAGGACTGGCCAAGTCCCCACCCGTTCACCATCTGCACCCAGCCTGGTAGAAGATATTTATTCCTAGAATAGGTGGGGTTTTATCAGTGGACTTTGACCTACAGCATCTCCCCGCATATTTCTGGGCCACACACAGCCAGGCTCAGCCTGGAGCTGCAGCATTTCCCTGCCCCGGTCCTGGAAAGGACTCAGGGTTGCTCTGTGTATGGAAAGGGCTCTGTGCTGCTGGCAAGCTTCACGTCGGGCTCCAAAATGACTCTCATCTCTCAGCCATGTCAGCCCCAGAAGCCAGCTCTGCAAAACCCGAAAGGTCAGACCACATAGCGCGTTCGGCAACACTCTCGTCCCAGCAGTCTGGAGTGGATGGTATTTCTGGGTCTGCAGCCATTTAAAGTCCCCAGCAATTAGAGAGACAAAGTCCCGAGTCTCTCTGAAACGAGGCAAATCGCTGATTAACGAGAAATGGAATAAGGAAAAACAGGACATGGTCTTACTTTCCTTATTTCTTTTGCTGTAATTGTTCCAGATCTGTCCAAGGAAAGCATCCCTCAGGGCTTATCAGAGCAGCCACCGCAAAGGCGAACAAAGGAAACACCAATCATTTCCAGTAAATCAAAAAATGACAAGCTTTAACCTTCAGAAGAGAGCAGATTCCTGCAAAGGGTTTGGCCTCTCTGTCTTTGAGTTTCCTTTTCCCTAGTCCCGGTTTCCTAGCAAAAGTTTCCTCAAACAATAGAGATTGGCATCAAAAGAAGAAAGGAAAAAAAAAAAATAATTAAACAGCCCTCCTTTCACAAATAGGCTTAAAATGGAAAGACAAGGCTTGTCACTTGGGAGCAATTGGTTACTCTTTGCAGCGTGGCAGCACCGAGGATTCAGGTCAAGCACCGCAGCCCTGTTGTGTGATGCTGTGCTGTCACACAGGGCCAGAGGATGCTTCTGGGCTCCCTCTCTCTCCTTTTCCATGAGTAGGAGAGATGTTAGGGGACTGGGCAGCGGCTACTCATATTGCAGAGCATGACTGCACCCCACAGCAGCCCACCACGAGGCTGGTGAGCTGCCAGCAGAGCCTGGGGAGGGTAAATGCAACCCAGGCACCGTGTACTGAGAGCTCAAAGCGGGGCACAGCCTTCCTCAGGCACATTCTGCGGCCAGGCACAAGCTCAGAGAGGATGGGGAGGTCCACGCATAGCTGTGGGAACGGGACACAACCAAACCCTGCTCCTCTCTGGCACTGATTCCCTCTGCAGCTTTGCCCAGCTTATGTACGTTAACATCCTCAGATGTAAAACAGACTTAGAGAGGTCTCTAAAGACAAAACCAGCTAAATGTAGATACTCTGGCAATGAGGGATTGGCTCAGACCGATTTTCAGGAAAAAAAAAACAACCATGAGATGCTGAGCAGGACGTGCTGCTTCACCAGCGGGAGTCAATGGGAATTCAGGCCAATCTGAGGATGCACTGGTTTAACAGACAGTGTCACCTAAATCAGGAAGACTAAATAAACCACACACCTGCACACACACCTGTGACTATCAGAAAAGAAAACATGCAAGGGTAAGGAAGCGAGAGATTCCTTGAGAACTGCAGATGTTAGATACAGCTGTAGAATTGCTCAGGCTGCTGTAAATCTAGACTCAAGGGCCTCTTTTGCACGGAGGATGCTTTTCAAGACCCCACAGGGATCAAACAAAATCCTTTCCATTCTACCCACACATCTTTCCTTCCCTAGGAAGAAAACAGATATCTCAAATTCTCCTTTTCTGAGGAACGAGACAGCACCGTAGAGTCACATCCATGGGGCGTGCAGGTGTGTGATGGGTCGGTGCCATGGACTGGCTGCTGTGGGTGAATGTGCCGGGATGAACGTGCCCTGGCCATGCACGCAGGGGCTGCAGTGAAGCCCTTCCTGCCCCCAGCCCTCCACCCCTGCACAGGGAGTCAGCTTGGACCCACCTACTGCATCAAAGTACCTGCCAGAAACAAGCTCGGCCCTGGAGGACACAGCAGACATCCACAGGAGCTGATGGAGAGCACTTAAGATGGCCCGTGATGCTGGTGTCTCTGTGCATTCACCCAGACCTGCTCAGGTCCAGCAGCTGCCTTTACCCACGGCTGCTGCTGCAGGAGCTCATCGACTGTCCTCAGCCATCATTCCCAGCAGGTCACCACAGCTGGGGCGAGCTCTCAACAGGCTCTACCTTCCTCTTGTCCCAACTCAGACCCCATTGTTTTTCCATCTTTTAATCTAACTGGGCAGTTAACGATAGGAAAGATTTGTTCTTGAGACTCACTGGGGTAGACTGCAGCAGAAGCTATAAAAGGGTAAGTCACTGCTCCCAGGAATGTGCACCAACCTGACTAACGGGCTGTGCAGAAGACTCTGCTTAGACCTTTGCTGGAGCCAGAATTTGAGCAGCCCATGTTGGGCACTGCACAGTCAGAGACTCTTGGCACCACACACGAATGATTGCTCCAGGCCAGCGTCAAAACCCTGTGTGCCTCACACAGAGGACAATCACTCACTTACACAACAGATAAAATCAAGGTGATTATAGCAAAGTGGAACTTCTGGTATTTTCCCGGTTACCAGAAATCTTCATTCGAAGGATTATTTAGCAGAGGGAAGAACAGGTTTGCTGAAGTGGAAGCAGGCCATTAAAAGGTAAGAGAAAATCATCAAGAGAACACCCCAACCACAAGTGTTCTTGCTGAACTGAACTGCTACCAGGGCAAACAAGGCAAGGACACCAAAGGCTCGCCTTTGCTTCCCCAGTGAGGTTGTGCCCGTGTCCCAACAGTGGTCGTGGGTTTCCCTAGGAGAATATGACTGCACTAACGTTGCCCTATAAATAATCATGAGTTTGCCCTCCCCCAGCCTGCTAGGCCATGGTAATTATGATATCCTGAACACTGATGAGACCTCGTGCAGCCTGTTTTGCCAGTTCTGTGTTTGAGAAGTGACTCATGAGCACACTATCAGCTTACTGCCGCTGCAGCCACTGTGCCTGCCAAACACCAGGGGAGAAAACCTTCCCTGCTGCTCTGGCACGGGCACTTCCAGCGTATGCAGAGCTGCTTTCAGAATGTATTTTCCTTTAGACAGGAAAATATTACGCTTTTATGGCTGTGCCATGCTCTTTGCAGCCATAGGTTGGATTGGAAGAATGAGGACAAAGCACTGGTCAGGGTCATGCTCCATCAGTTATGTAGGAGATCCTCCTTTTCCCCCCAGCGTCTCCAGGACGAAAGGAGTCAAGCACAACTTAACATCTACCCAGCATCATGCTTTGAGGGATGGTTTCCAAAGACACCTGAGCTTCCCTCACCCATTTACCACCTGCATTGACAGTTGACAGCTACAGTCAAACTGCTAGAGGGTCATTTCTGTGCTGTGGAGATTGGTCCTTACCAGAATGATCCACCCCACCAACTTCCCCATAGATGGGGGACAGTGACCCCTTCATTAATGTCAGGTTTCCAGGAGGTCCGACAGCTCCAGACAAAAGCTGTTCCCAGTGTTATAGACACTGGCCACAGATTATCTGCAGGAGGGTAGGAAAGACTGGGAGAGGAACTTGGACTTCCCTTGAGCGATTGACCCGAACACAGCACCCATATCTCTGGAGTCTGCTCTGATAACAGCCTCCCAGATCCTGACCCCCTGAAACCCAGCTGCAGAAAGAAAATGTCATGCAAAGGAGCAAAGCTCCCGTCCTTTGCCTTGCAGATCCCCCCAGTACCAAATTCAAACTGCCCATCCTTCGAGCTCCATCATCCCAGAAATCCACCACGCTCCCAATATCACAGCAGCTCCTCAGAGGCTGGATCCACAACCCCAAAACCCTTAGCAAGGTTCTCACTGGAATGACAATGCTTACGGGAATCAACGCTGCTCACTGAGCAAAGCCTGCTCTGCCCTCATCTCCTTGTTCAAGCAAGATCCTCAGCAGAGTTTGTGCCCAGGGTCAGCGTGGAATTAAACTAACTGAAGTGAAATAAAATCTCAGTAATAACTTGGGCTTATATAGATAATTTGTTACAGCACTAAACCAAAGAGGCATTTGCTCACTACAGACTTTGGGGATTTTTTTTTTCAATAATTACGCTGGAGTTAGCCACGCTCCTTTACCTAGCCCTGTTTCTTTGCTTCACTAAATTCTCACTGAGAAAACGCTGACTTTTCCCCTGCCAAAAAATGAATGAAAATGAGGTGAATTCTCTGTCAAAATGTTCAACATGAAAAAAACATCCCACAACAATAACAAAGCTTTTGTTCAGAAACTCAGAACCATCGCAGAGAAGAAAGGTTTTTCTTCAGTGTTTCACTGCTCCGATGTCAACTTGACTGTGGTAAAAATGCTTCTGCTTTGAAAATGGTCAACCTGCTGATGTTTCAGTTGACTCAGAGCAGAGTTAATTATGCTAATGAGACACCAGGGTACAGGAAAAAGCCTTTTCATCAGGTCCACACCAAAAATCTGTGCAGCTTTGAGTTTTTGCACTACGTGCTAGCCCTACCATTCCATCAGCTGTTTAATTAATTGGGACACTTCAAAAAAAAACAAACCAACAAACCAACCCATAAAGAAAGAGAACCCAAACCCCTTTGATTACAGAGCCTCCAGGCACGTGCATTGCTCAGCTAACACTCCTGTGAGTCCTGCTGTGAACGCTGCCGCTCACCCGAGGTCTCCGGAGCACTCACAGTCCGTCTAACCCAACAGCGCCGGTGGAACAAATTCATTGTTCCTTTAATCTTGCCTACCTTTCCCTCCAGGTAAACTGGAACCTGGGTCACTTATCTAATCAGTCCACACACTTACACACATGGGAGGAGACGGCGTGAGGGCAGGACGATCGGTGAGATCACGTCTTCCCATGGAAATGGTGGCTTTTGCCCCTCAAAATGCAGGTAAAACCCTGCCCTTGGGTGTTTTCTGTGTCAGTAGAAGCATCTAGTGCAAGCCAGTAGCAGTGCAAGAGTGGACAGTAATCACTTCCACTACGCTGCTGCTTCTCTCTTCTGTCACACCCTGCACAGCTTTGGACGGCATGAAAATAAATAGTAATTTTTATCATTAACCAATTTGGCTTTTTTGAAGCAGGACAGATTCACAGTAGACAGGTAGATGTGGAGTGATGGCCCTGAAGCAACTGCACCACGATTTCCGCTGCCATTCGTAGATGCCACAAACCATCACGCGTGTGGCCAGGTTCAAGGCCATGGCTACATACTTTCTCTACATTTCCAGTAGCACAAGTTGGAGCAGGACACAGCCCACAGCTACCCCAGCCCACCCTGCCCAGGGTGCTTTGAAACCTGCTTCTGCAGGACAGCAGCCACCATCACTAGCAGAGGGTGTGAGGGGCCGAGGTAGGTTCCTGGTGGGAGCTCAGGGCAATGCTCTTGGGGTGGCTGAGGCACTAGGTACCAGCCAGGCTGCTAGCCCACCTAGGCTTGCCTCCCCCACCAGGGCTTCAACGCACCCTGCACAGCTAAAACAGCTAATATACCCCTCATTTAACCTAGTATCCTTCAAGGCCCAAGAGGAACCTTTGGAGACCAGCCTGCCTGCGTTTGAGCCGTCACCCAAGGCTTTGGTTGGTGACCTGGACTCTCCTCTGCCCATTTGCATCTGGGTGCAGGGGATGGGACAAGGCCATGAGGTGAGTCGCTCCCCTAGCAGCCATTGTCTCATTCTTAATCTTTAAAAGGGTTGGTGTGGAGAAAGGATCCCTATTAAGGAAATGCTGAGGGGGATGAACCAAAAGGCACTTCAAATTTAAATAAAATATAAAAAAAAATAGGAAGAGAGAGAGCATAGCTCTCATTTTATATAGACAGAGCTCTGGGCTGCAGGAGGCTTTGCAATCCCACCCACAGAACTATTAGTTCTACAACCTAATTTCTCCTATCCATATTATTCACATGCTAATGTTGTTCCTTGTGATTTATCCTAGCCTGACTTTATTTTTCAAATATTCCCTTTTAAAGATGCAAAGCTTTTGGCAGCTCCCAGGTCATGGGGATGCAGTAAAACGTGACTGAGCAGTGAGAACAGAAGCTGTGAGTAGTTCCATGTGTGAGGACAGGACACTTGTGTCCTTAATAGAGAGCAGACCCTTTGGGAGCACGTGTTGGCTCCTTTGATGTGCCATGAGCATTTCAGATAGGGTCGAGTCCAAGAAGAGAGGGCTAGGGTAGCTGCCAGGTTTATGATTTCTAGGATGAGGATGGTCTCCAAGAATAGTCCACTTGTTCTCCAAAGACCATCAGGTGAAGTCACAGAATGGGAGGAGGAAGCAGAAAAACAAAACAACACACAGCATATATGTATTTAAAGGCCCTGAAAGATGTTCTCTAGCCTCTGTTCACGACTCCAGGGAAGGGCAGAAAGTTTGACATCTGGTTATTTGTTTAGTGCCTGCCGTGCACTTCAGACTGAAAACTGTCTGGAATTAATGGTGTGAGAGTCACCACTCAAACATCAAAGTGCTCCCCTAATGGGGAAGGAGAAAGCTGCAGACCAACCAGTTCTTTCTCCCAGCCAAGGACTTTCTTGCCACTTGCTCACCTTGTCATCAAGAAGGAAAACTAAGATGGCATTTAACCCACACAGCTACTAATTAGGAATGATTGTCTTACATGCTCCTCATCCCTGATGCCTTTAATTACGAGGTGGGGCCCTTAGCTCCACTTGTCCCCTCCCAGGATAAGGAAGAGTTGGAGAAAGTTAAAACATCTCCCCCCTGGGACAGGTTTCCCATTTTCCCTGAGCCATACTTACTCTGTGTGCCCGAGTACCGTACGGACAATATGCAAAGTGCAGATCTGCCTCTCCATGCCTGACAATTACGGCACGTACACTGGTGTGCCTGCACACGTGCTGTTGCCCACATACCAGGCCTGGGTTTACTCAGCTCCAGTTCACCCCTTTTGGGGGCAACGATGCCACTGGTATGCAAGGAGCGGAGACAAACAGCAGCGCTGGTATGTGGCATCATCCAGCCCTTTCTTCCCTCTCCCACTCTCTGTTCTCACCCCTGTGCCTGGGCTCCTGGGTGCAGGATACAGAGGATCCAGCAGCAGGGCAAGATTCAGATGCCTGCAGCCCTTGCTGCTTGTTCCCACCCTTGCCCCCTGCCAACACATGCCTATACCCCCCCCCACCACTTGTTTCAATGAAATTGCCCCAAGAGTCCTGTGAATCAGAGAAAGAAAACTGGTCCAGCTTGCAGAAAAGCAGCCTCTACTCCCATTGACAGTGCAGGTGCAGTCAGGTAAGCCTTGGCATAGGACTAGGAATAACACGGTGCTTCCAGCAAACAGACTATGATATAAATCTATTGCTTTAAAAATGGTCTGCAGGGCAGCTTGTGGTGGCTGAGCATGATTTGATCAGGGACTAAAAAAAATGCTCCCAGTGCCAGAGAGACACTGTGCCCAGGCTGTCCTAGCCTGGCATCGCCAGCCCTTGAATAAAAATCCCTAACTGGAGCAGCTGCACTACAGTCCCTGTGCAGTTCAAGAAAACAACATTTCCAACCCAAAACACCTAAAGACAGAAAGGACGCACTTGGAAAAGGGAGGCCTAAATATATCCTTCCGTGGTAGGCAGGATGTGGACATAACCCACAGTCATCATCACTTGTTCTTCTCAACCCAAGGCACCCACTCAGTTCTCACTCACACACCTGGGAGCAGGCACCCTCCTCCTCCATCCTTCTTTTCTGTCCAACTCTCAGCTGCAGAACTGGGGGTTCAGAAGAGGATTTGCTGCTACATCCTACACAGTTCGGTGGGAAAGCTGAGGGTGAGGCCAAGTTCTCACCTTTGAATTAGATCTAGAAAGTCATAGTGTAAGGTCTGTGCCCACCACTGGGGTTCAGGAGAGCGAGAGGTAAAAGAGGAGGACGTGTCACCTCCCCTAAAGGGCTCTGTGTTCATGGCACACACTTCCAGAGGTCCAGTGCCTTTTGCAGGTAAGCTCAGAATGGGTCCTGTGGTATTAAACTTAAGTCTGTGCATGCCGTTAGGGTCAAGACAAGATCAGCAACCATGGCAGATCTTGATTTTATCATACTGAGAACTAAACACATGCAATTATCCTATTCTTAACCAAATAGTAAACTAAGCAGAGTGGCTGCTCTCTTCTGAGCACTAAGCATGGATGTAACTCTAAAGACAGATTAATATGGGTAGCATGCAGCAGAAGTTGGTGTTTCTAGGGGGTCGGATATTTTCCAGAAAACAGCGGTGTCCTCATCTGCATGAGATTTAAATTGGATAACAGAGTTAACTTTATGTACCTATTTAGTGCACGTTTTCAGGCTACAAATACGAATTCATGTGAAGCACCAGTGACACGATTCCCACAACAAAGGGGTTTTCCCCTAAAGCATCCCATTTTTAACGGAATTCAGAAAGACCATTTCCTCAGCCAGTTCAACCCATCCCAGCCTGGGAAGTCTGACACCGAACAGGAGAGTGGTGAATTCCTCAGGTGATCGGGCCTGTTGGTGCTGGGGGAGCAAAATCAGTGCTGCTCTGAGCAGGGCTGGTGCCAGACAAAAGCAACATGGTGAGGAGAAGAGGTTCAGTGCTTCTGTGCATATGCCTCATCATTTTGCAGAGCTACTTTTCAGACTTGCTAAAGGCACAGTGTTAAGGTAGTTAGACATTCAGAAGATGGATGCATGAGCTAAAATGTGTGGAAAAAAAAAAAAATAGTGCTCCTCTCGTTTCTGAAAACAAGACACCTCATATTTGGCAAGAACATGCGCCCAAGATCTCAGATGTTTTCCTTATGGTCATACCTGCTTACAAAAGCATCCATGCTGGCTGCAGAGTTTTAGTCCTCCCTCTAGAGAAGAGCCACCAATTCACTACAAAAAAACCCCACGCGGCGCAATCTTTGTTTCATGTTGCTTTTCCTGTTCACAGACAGTGAAGTTTCTATCATCTGCCACTCCTGAAAAACCCCTAACATACCTGCTCCAAGGCATACTAAAAGCTAGTACAAATATCTTTGGTCTTACCCTTTCCATACACTATTCAAGCCTTTGCATCGACCAGCAAACACAACTGTCTTCTAGACACCTGGACCATCCTTACCCTTTGGGAGATCTATCACAGTGGAGAAGCAGCACCTTATGAGGGACACATCTGCACAGCTGTGAGGTGGCAAGAGAGCAGAGATCACTTGACTTCAGCCATAGGTGACAGTCTATTGGAAGTAATGTGCATCAGTGCATAAACTCCACTAAGGTTCACATCTCTTTGCATAATGGCAAGAAGTGGCTGTGTGATACTGAAATAGTGTAACTATCTGGGTTTTCAACAGGAAATCTATTTTAGGACCTAGGAGGAGGACTCCTTAACCTTCACTCTTGGAAAGAACTGTTGATGATCTCACTGCATGGCTATCAGTGTCTTGGGCCAAATACTCCTTATGCTCTTGGACTTCTGATCAGCTAACAAAGCAGATGCATGAACTAATTAAAGAAGCAGAGCCTGTGTTTCCTGCTTCTTACAGCTCTATATTCAGTAGCTGGTACATGGCACCTCGTGAGCTGATGCTTGTCTGTCTGTGATCTAAGATGAAAGAAACATTCACCAAATAGTCCAGGGGGGTGGGAGACCAAACAGTCTTTGCTAGGGCTGTTTCAACATATGGAGAAACAAAATCAATTGCAGAATCCCAGATTCATGGGCAGTAGTTCTCATCAGGAATGCTATTAGGAAAATAAGCTGATCACTTTGGGCTGGAAGAATTTCATACCTGAGATGACATCACCTGGAATTTGTAATCTGATTTTGCAAGAGGACAGGCTCTATGACCAAGTTCCATAGGCCTTTTCGATCTTTAATTACAATAGCATACTTAATCCTATACCATAATTCATAGGAGGCAAGTGCCTAAAATGAAGTTGCCTTGGCTTAAAACAGAAAAAAAGAGCGGAATTGATTTCAGTTCCACTGGCCTGTTGCTAGTGGCATTGACCTGCTCTCTCAAGAAATTTTACAAGGCACGTGTGAGGAACATCATTAAAAATAAAGCAAACTAACCTGTAATTTAGTAAAGAAAACCTCTTCTTCTCCAGGTTATTTATTAACCAGTTAAGAATCTGTCAAGGCCTTCTAAACTATTAACAAACAATTATTGAGATCAGGACAGAATCCCAGATCAAACTGCATGGTTTAATGACTTGAGAGGCTGAAATTTATTGCTCTCCTTGTGCAACCATTGATCTGCAGCTGCACACAACCACGTATCCCCCGAATCTCCAAGAGGAGGTCAGAGCTTGGGGTCCAGCTCTCTACAAACACTGCTGCAGGGGCGATTCCCAACACACCAAGGTGACACAGGAGTAAGGTGGCCATAGAAACTTAAGGCAGACAAACATCCAACAAGGATGACATTCCCGTACACCCAGTATCGAGAAACATATTTGACTGAGAAAGATGTATGCTATTGCCCATTTTAATATTCAAAATATACCACTTATCTCAGCAGGAAGCCAACAGAAACAACATGCATGGTAGAGCAAGTGTTAGGAGAAATAATGACCAGGAAACCAAACCTCTCAGGCTTAAAGGGTCACAAATGCTCATGGCTGGGGAAGAAAAATAACAAATGGCAACTGAGAGCAGTGCCTCTCCCATGCCAGGTGTGCAGACACCTTCTCCATCACAGCCCAGCTCTCTCAAATCTGCTCAGGAGCAGCAAGTTTTCCAGGACTGTTTCAGAGGCTGGAAAAAAAGGATTGCCTGAAGGAGACATTGAGGGTGTCATGTTGTGATCAGTGTTGGATAAAATATAGCCAGTCTATGAGAAAAGCACGCATATGATTTTCTATCACAGTTTCTGGAAAGGCAGGTGCTCCTGCTTGGCCTTGGCACTCTGCAGATGCTTGTGAACCCAGTGTCTCATTTCTTGTCATATTCTCTAGACACCCCTCACATCAGGATATTTGAGTCTTAAGGAGAAACCAACTCCCACGTACACCTATCTTGCTAAATTTTCCTTGTGGCTACAATTAGAACGTTAAATAAAAGTCATATCACCAATAACCAGAGCCCTTGTGAGGTGATTTGACAACTGACAAGGTCCAAAGCCACCCCACAGAAATGATGCCTGCACAGAGTGCTTTACACAATGGATGAAACAAGGAAGAGTGAGCAAAGGCTCCCCACAAAGCTGCCTTCCACCAGCTGCAGTGCCATGCTGTTTTATCCTGAACAAGGATGACTTTGACACCAGCCTGTTTCCACCAGAGCTCACTGCCACTGCAGAATGATGGATGCTCATTGCGGAGAAAAACCAGCACCTCTCTGCTGCTCATGGGCTCAGCTTCTTCCCCTCCATCGTGTCCTCCCCACACCTGGAAGAGTCTGTCCCTGCCAGCCTGCTGAGACATCACCCCTGCTCCAGCCTCCTCCTCAGCTCTGCCTCCCCCAGTCCTTCTGACATCTCTCCCCTCTCCTCTGCCACAGATGGCTGCTTTCTCTAAAGGATGTTGCAACCAGGGCTTTGCTCCACTTCTCAGCAAGAGTCTGGGTCCATTTAAGAAATTATATAGAGCTCTTTATGCACAGGCTTCAGAGATGGTGGGGATTAAACTCCCCTAATAAAGCTTGATGTTAATACTTCTCAGGAGATGCCCAGCTGTGCTCTGGGGAACATTCCTGTGGGCAGCATCTGCAGAGATGGAATAATCTGAGAACCTGACAATGCAACCAGTTGGCCCAGTTTCATGTCAGCTACAATAATTGCTTGCGTGAGTGGAAAGAAAAACTAAGTGCAATTTGTTTGTCACCAGACATACGTGTCTATAAAATAAAGGGACACAGTTCAATACAAGGCTCCTTTGGGCAAGGACATGGCATTTAAGTTATGTCTGTGGGCACAAAGAACATGTCTGATGTACCATAAAAATAAAGAAGTTCTCTTAACCATTATCTACAAAATGAAAAGAATCAGCATTGCTGGAAAGCTGTGTTTTGACATTTCCTTCCCCCTGCTTCTCTCATGGGTATCCTTTGGGCTGGTCTCAAATTAAATCTAAAAAACATGCTCTGCTTCTTCCCTTTTCAACCTCATCTTAGCATTTGGACGTTTCTGTCCTCCCTGTGAGGCATAAATGGTCTTTGACATGCACACGCTCTTCAAAGCCTGCATTATGGCAGGGTTAGTTGTCACGCTGACTGGCAGAACTCTAGTTTACTTTGTTTTGTCCCTAGAAATTTCAAGCAATGCTATATTTTGGTCACTGGGAATGCCTGTGGTAGAAAGTTGAATTTTCACAGAGATCCAGCTGTATCTGAAAACTAATGACAACAATCTGGAAGGAAACCTTGCTGCAAGCATTACTGGAGGATCTCAGGCAAACTAAGTCTTTCAACACAATAAAAACAAGCCAACTCCCAGCTGCAGGTGGGGATCAGATAAGGAAAAAAATATTGTGACTAAAAAAACACTTTACATCATCGTTAATTTTTTAGTGTGGTTATCTTAGGTTTCACCTCCAAGTGGACATAATCAATTATGTCTACTTTCAGGATCCTTCAGCTGAAAAATGTCCAGCCACGCTTCTCTTGGAAAATGTGCTTTCCTCTCCACTGTCTGGAACTTGCTCTTCTGAACTAGGAACAATTACTCTTTTCCCCATTGATTTCATCCTTTTCCACTTGAAAAATATCAGCTTGTGTGACTTCCTCTCTTTCTTAGGGGCCATGTGCCAGAACAGCTCTGCCTTGGTTCATGTCCTTTTCCAAGAGCAGCATCAATACTTCCCATCAACACTAACGATACCCTGGAAACATGACTTCTTAATCAGCAAGGCATGCTCTGCTCTGCTCACAGAGGAGAGCACGAAACCCCCAGGGTCCCACCGACACCTTTTTGGACTGCTGTGATGGTGAGGAGGGAGAGCATCAGGTCAGGATGCTCTCCTTGCCTGTTCTGATTAGAGATCCTATAAACTGCTGACATCATCCAGTTGTATTTTTTCTGCATCCTCGATCATCCCCTAGATTAGAGAATCGGTGATTGGGACCTAGTAGTTGTGGATGCATAAGGTGGTATGGAATCCATCTGAAAATTTTTGTTAGTTTGCTAAGCACATGCAATGTGTGAGACCAGAATAAAGGAGAGCAGCTATTGAGTAACAAAGCAGTCGTTTTTATAGTCATTTTCTTAATAGTTGCTGTATCTTCCATGAGCAGTTTCCTCCAGGGTCTATATTACTCTAAGTGATTGTTGCTCCCCAGTTGCTGCCGTCTCTCACACAAATACCCACAAGAGAGCACTTTTCTACCTTAACATCTCCCTCCTTCATAAATGCCTTCAAAAAACAGATTTCTTTTCACTTACATTTTGCTTATGGGTAGTCATCAGAGACATTCAACTTATGCTCCTGCTCCTCAGCAGCCATCATGCCTGGGGTAGCTGGTGGATTTTGCACTTAGTTTGTCCAGTGCCACTCACTCTCCTGCCTGGAGCCCACCTACCCCTTACTATAGCAAAGCACGTGGGTACAGGTGAGGCAGCACGGCCCCCCACCAGCCACCCTGCACAGCAAACAGTGTTTGGGATGTAACCACTTGAGAAAAGGGAAAAAGAGAGCAGGAGTTCCTTAGCAGGAACTCATTTTCTCCCCCAGATGCTTCAGCAGAATATGCCAATCCGTCTACCTTTGCCATGTACTTAAAAATACAGTGTCCTCATCCCATCTCAGGGGAGACAGCAGATACCCTGACGCTACCCTGTAATTAGCTGATAGCCCCAGGTATCAGTTCTTGGAGAGGTATTTTAGCTACCACAACTGTGATGCTGTTCTTGGGGAAAAAATCTACATCTGTGCAACTTTGGAAACAGTAGCACAGTGTGGTTCTACAAACCATAAAATCCTTATTTGGGGAATATATTTCAGAAGACAGTTTCACTTTCCTTTTTGCTTTCTAACTTTTACCTCTTAGCTTCCTCAGACGCATTCATGTTCTCTGTGTATGAGAGGTACCTGTCCCTGGAGCTCCGGATCATCTTCTCCAGGTGAGAGCACTCATTCTTTTCTAGGGTGCCCCTTATTTCATTTAATTCAGTTTTTCCAGGATAACCATGAATTCTGTTTTCTTAACTGAAAATGCATTTGAGTGGCCATTGCCTTCAGTTTTCTAGTGAGCACCGTTGAATGTTCCTGAATTGGCTGGTGTTTGTCCCAACATTAGCTACCCCTCAGCTTAAATGTTCATCCTTAAAGGCAAACTCAGCATTACATTCAGTGAAATAAATTGCCCCATTGATTTCAGAGTGTCTACACACACTATGCCTCTGGCTACACTGTCTCTACGCTGTCTGCTGGCTAGAAATACGGATGGACAGGTAAGAGGCATGTGACTCCAAGACATATTGACAACAGCCTTCAATTTTCATAGCTCTTCTCCTTTACTAGAGTTAGTTTGCTTCATGCCACAAGTGTTACAAACTTTATCTTCCTCTGCATAAAGTCTTTGGGAGATGTGGAACAAAGATGGAAAGGCCAAAGTTTCAACTGCCAAAGTTTTGCAGTTCCTCAGGACAGAGTCTAAATTCAGTTGGAGCCCACATCCTGCTCCCATTCCATCAGGATTAACTCCTAGAGCGGTTCTGGTCACTGGAATTTTTTTTTTATTTTTTTTTTTAAACAGAAGGAAAAATGAAAAGTGGGACCAGATGAATGATACTCAGATTTTAGCACTATGAACATCTGTACATCCAGTTACAACCCTAGTTCATCTCTTGTTGCCCCATGATATTTTCTATTATTTGAGAGTGTGTCTAGATTTCAGTGATCCTGGTATTTTTATGCCCCTCTCTGCCTGGTACACCACAAACTTCTGGCCCTATACGTATCTTGCTGTACGCATCTCACAACGTTAGCCTGTTCCTGAGACCTTTCCCACATCACTACACTCCAGCTTGCTCCATAACTGATTCTGCACTGCAGCTTTCAACGTGTTCAAGACAGATTTGGCTTGGAAACTACCAAACAAGAAGCTATGGTCAAGAAATCCGCTTCAAATCATCTTGAAGCATTAATCACATGGAAAGAAAAGTATTCTCTTTGAAAAGCAAACTAACAGCAATGAAACCACCGAGGCCCATGAATACAAATAACTTGCACATAACATACACGTGCATTTGCCAGAATTACACACCCATGCAAAGTTGACATACCTTTTAGAGAGTCTTGAAATCCAGACAGCAGATAGCAGACTCTGTTATTTTCACTTGCTTTCTAGTAAGAGATATCTTCATCCATCAAAAGAAACCCCATTTCTGCACATATTTATCCCTAATCCCCTGCCAGGACTTCAGAAAGCGTTGCTGTGGAGACCGGCGACTGGTGATGAGCTCCAGCATGGCACAAAGAAAAGGACTAAGGTTGTGCTGGCCAACACTCTGGCTGCCGTGCTGCTGCAGGGTGTAAAGACCTGTCTGTTGGGAAGGAGGTTCTGGGTTGATAGGTGGCATTTGGGACCGAGCAGCAAGGACAGCTACCCCTGGGCAGAAAGAGTTGCTCTCAGGTGACCCATCAGATGCCCAGAGCTCATAGTGGGATAAAACTTGCACAGCTGCAGACCAGAGGTCTGAGCTAACACCCCTTGAAGTTAATCCCAGGCTTTACACTGGCTTCACTGTGCTTTGAATGAGAGCAAAAGGCAGATCATCTCCTTCACTCCAGTGCTTTGAATTACCAGACTTTGTCTGAGGAGAAGAAGATAATATGATTAAACTCCCTGTTAGGAAAGATACCAAAGGAATCACATGTTCTGAAACCCCCTCAGTCTTTTAGGTGAAGGTGCATGTCTTTACCTCTGTGATGGTGTTCGGATCTGGAAAAGGAAAGGGAGGAAAAAAAGATCTTCTTTTAAAGATTCATTTGAAATCAAGACCCATGATCTTGTTACCAAGGTATTTAGGATGTTAAAAAAGACAGACTTCTGTGGGTGGAAATGAGCAAAAAGATCAACTGAGACTCCAGTTCCATGTAGCTGTCTTCAACAGAATATAGCATGAGAAGGAAAAAAAAATCCCCATACAAGAAATAGAGAAGATCTAAGGCAAGCTGGCTAGGGAAAAGAATGACCCTGACACCAGAAGATCATCTGCCCCTTAACGGTAGGCTGAAGGCTGTACAACTTCTTTTTAGAAATTGCCATAGACTCAAATGGCCTAAAAGGATATTTAAGTGTATATACATATATATAAAAAAATTTATATATATACACACATACAGAGGCTATATATGAGCACATATCCCTGCAGCCTTTATGGCTCAGAGCCAATTCACTTCCTGCTGTGCTCTGTCATTGAAGCTCCCCAGCGCTCAGGACTCCAGACTTGCTAAAATTGGGTAGTTCCAGAACAACATTTTAACTAAATCCTATTTTATGAACAGGCAGAATGCATCTGGGACCTCAGCTGAAGAGCCGCCTCTTCTCTTGGCACACGAGAGTAGCTCATGGGAACCATGGGCTCCATCTTGGATGTTCCTGGATAAAGGATGCACATCGACAAAATGGGATCTGTTGCTTAGGTGAAACTCAATTTCTCATTAAAAGCAGAGGCAGCTGTCTTCTACTCCCTATCATAGGAGCAACCTGTGAGGCCCCTGCAAGCTAACTGATGCAGCCCTGGCTCACGTGGGTTTGGGATGTCCCTAGCTCAAATGATAGGCATGTTTCAGGACTGGGGCAGCATAGCCCCATAGGGCTGCAAAAGGCCAAAACATTAATAGGTCAAAACACACCCAGTCACAGACTCATTTTCAACGATGGTCCTGCTGTTTCATTGGTCATTGCAAACCCCAGCTCCTTAAAGTCCAAACTGTTGTGATGGAGCCAAAACTGTTATTTACAAGCACAGTGGAAGACTACATCAAATTCTTCCAGGGTTATTAATGGCACTGGGTCCAAATAAGGACTACTGTTGATATTTAGTTCATCGACATGAGATTTAGTGAGACAGCAGTGCCTTTCTGCAGCCTTATCAGAGTGCTGCTGTCAAAGCAATGGTAGGCAGAGGGGTAGGGAAAGGAGCTTTGCAACCACCTGAGCCATTTCTTTACCAGTTCTACCTCTCAGAAATGCTGGTCCTTTCTTCTCCAAGACAACCCTATCCCACCACGGGCAGACAGATCTTTCCACTTCACTCATCTCTACGTTTTGTGTATGGGCTTTTCTTTCTGTGCATTTATCACTCGGGTGTGACTGCTCCAGACACACATGGATCCTATTGCCATGTGAGTCGCTGTGATTCTTCCCTCCCCAACAGCAGAAGTCGTGGAGCTGAGAGGGGATCCCTCCAAACAAGCCAGCCAACACCTCCACCCCCACAAGTCTCTTCCTCAGCAAAACCAGGCAGGTGCATCCCCACACCTCTCTACACCGTGGCAGCATCTTTGCAAGTGCACAGCCCCACCGCTGCTCTCCACAGAGCATGAAGCTGGTGTTTTCAGCTCTGAGGGTCATCCCCTCCTCACCTCCTGGGAAATGCCAGAAGAAAGAGAGAGGATGAGGGAAGGCAGATGAAGGAGGAGAAAACCTCATTGGTTTTCAACCTGCAAATTCTGAAAATCCCCAGGTCTAACAGGAAGGAGAGTCTCTTGTTCCCTTAGTTCACAGCCTGCCAATAACGCTGATGTATCTTCCCCCCTATATTTTGTGGCCACATTGTCTGGCACTAACATGTGCTGTCAGGAGTTGTTCTGTTAAATGACAGAACAGTGGGTATGTCAAGTTCTCCTCCGTTTGGTTGTTGGTTGTTTATTTTTTTTCTCTTCCTCTTACCCCAAAACACTCACACAATTTCTTGCAAATAATCTTATCTCCTTCCCGGGCAATGCTATCAGCTGTCATCCAGCATCATCTGCTGCTGCCTTTGCTGGATGGCTTACACACCCCACACCACTTTCCCCAGGTCTGTCACAGTTATTAAAGCCTCATAACAAGCTGCTTTGCATTTAATCCCATCTGTCATCAGATCCTGTTTAAACACCAAGAATTACCACTTCAATGCAACTACTTCCTAAGACGTGACAGCTTTCTTCTATTGATCTTAAAGCATTCTACAAGAGAAGCTGAGCATCCCTGAGCCCCTTTCTCTGTGTGATAATTGATACACAGTGAAATAAGGCAGCCCAAGCAAAATGCACAACCCAATGCCAGGAGACACAAGAGACCCAGCTGAGATAGCCCAGCCTTGACTACGGCAAGAGCTACCTACAGCAAGAGCACCTCCCTGTCTCCATACAGCAGGACGCAGGCAGGATAAGAGCATGTAAAACCTGGAAACACCACAGGTCAAAGTTTGATTGCATGCAGCAGTGAGAAGACGACACTCTTTATCCCCACAGAGAAGTTATATTGGCACACACAAGCAGTCCCACACTGCTAGAGAGCCTATCCAAAGCCTGCGACACAGGCTGCAGGGGCTAAGCCCATTTTGGACCTCTGTCCCCGGGGCAGTGCGTTGGGGAGGTTGCTGAAGAAGCTGATAGCACTTTGTAAGAGAGGATTAAAAAAAAAATATATATATATTGTGAAACTGCATTTGTTATTATTCATTAAATTTACTGGAGCTCCCTTATGTGCTAAATGTTCTTACCCTGATGATCTTACCAGCTAATTAAAGAAGACGGATGAAGTATGACAGAAGCAATGTGTTGGTACATCCAAACTACAAATGGAAAATTGAGGCAAAGAGAGCATACATATCTATTACCTACATGAAATACAGAGTGCAAGAAGTTCTGTACGAAAGCCAGCCTCGTTCCTTCAGATCAAAACACTCCTTCCTCTCTTTGAAACACAGTGCTGGAATGACACATTAGCAATGTCCTCCTTGCCAAACTAATTACCTGCTTTGTAATGCAGGCCAAGGGATTTGAAGAGTCCAGGATTACTGATTGGTGAAACTGGTATCTGGTACATACTAAAGCTGGGAAAGTTTTGCAAGAAATACAGTAGAAATTGTCCCAACAGAAATGCTGGCCTGAGGCCACTTTTGGAATTGAACTGGACTCAAGCCTTCTAGAAGGGCTTATTTATACTTACATGGGATGATGACACCAAACACTGGGATACCATGAGAGAACTGGTTCTCATGGAGTTTTCCATCCTACATTTAGGACGTTCAGACTGTCCAATGGTCCAAAGTCCTTTGAAGGAAATCCAGCTCTGTACCATTTGGGTTTTCTCCAGCAGGATAAAGGGGAGAGCTCAAGTTACAACTCCGGTTTCCAATACTCCATCCAGGTGAAAAAGTCACAGTTATGTACTCAAAAGACTAAGTCAGAACCTGTGTATCGTAACTTCAGCCAAGGAAAGGAGTTCAGCTTCACGCTCAGCTGCTCAGTTCCTACCCTACTTATGTTTGTGTATTAATTACTATGCATACTCAAAATGCTAGGCACGTAAGTGTTAGATACTACTGCGATGAAATCCTTGGCATCTATACCACTGGCCGTAAATCTTGTGAACAAATTCCTTGCGATTTAGCTCCTACTCCCAGTCAGACTGGAATTCCCACAGGACAGTGTCTGTCAGGAGCTCGACATCAGAAATTACAGATGGTTATGAAAATGGCAACAACATAAAGAAAAGCCAACCTAGTTTATTTTTTTTGGATTCAGACTTCTCAAGGGATTCAGGTCGAGGATTATTCATAGGTCTGGGCTGGTTCCTGCTTTATCCAAATCTGCTTGCCCTAAGCATGGCAAAAGGGCTGGATCCTACTTTCGCTAACTTCAAAAGAAGAAAGATGAAGTCCAATAGTCACATTAAAAACCACAAAACATGTTAGATCTTTGGATTCTCGTTCATCAAGCCACATCCTAAATGAGACTGCATCCAGCTTCAATGATGTTTGGACAAGCCGAATCACAGTTTGATATTTAACCAAACTATTTGATGGTTCAACAGTAAAGCTCCTCTGATTGCAAGCAATGCCGAGTTGCCAAGTTTTAAACAAAAGAGCGCTGTGTACAACCCATTTAAGGCAGAGATGGGACGGGGCACAACCTGCTCCTCACTCTGCAGCCTTTCGTACTGCAACATCAAGCTCACGGGATCTTTCCCTGCGGAGGGAATGACCCTTTCCCCTGCCAAAAGGCAGGGATAAAGTGGCACCAAGCCAGAAGGATTTGGTGGAGTTGCTGTGGGGCAGGTTCGACCAGCTTGATGCTGAAAGATAGAAAGACGACCAGCTGGCAAGCATGTGTAGGTGGGGAGAGTCATGTTGCCCGTGTTTGCCAAAGGGGCAGAGAATAACACATGTTCCTGTGTCTCAGTGGAAGGGGAAGTTCCCAGAAGCTTGCCTCATCTCTCTTTCTATTCTTAACCCTTCTCTGGCACCCTCGCAAGTCTGGGTATTAGTAGAGGAGCTGCTCTACAGAAAAACAATTCAGAAAAAAACAGCCCTCCCCAGCCTGGCAGCAAGCAGGACCTTTTTGTCTCTCCAGCACTGGAAGGGCAGCAGCCGAAATGGTTTTCCCAGTATGACGCCATGTGGACCAGTCTCAAAAGTCTTGTTTACAGAGAAACAGGCTACACATGTAAACAAGTCACAAGTGCTTTCAAGAACAGGGTCCTTGCTTTGGCCGCAGCAGGAGGAAGCTCTGTCCCCTCCATCACCCAACTAATGCTCCAGTTGCCAGTCCCTGTCTCAGCGAGCACATCACAAAGACCAATACAGTGTTTCAGAGAATGGAAACACTCAAATATTTACAAAACCAAAGGAAGGTGCACAGGCTCCATGCTTTGTCTAATCCAGTGCAGCATCGTTAAATGGAAGATGTAACACTGTGCCCAGCGTTTTAAGAAACCTTGTATTTGAAGGTATATTCATCCCCGGATGACAACTATTATCGGTAGATATCTAAAGGTCTGATTAATCATGCCCATGTCCAAAAAGTCCTTCCAGCAGCATGAACCCTATTTTTCATCACACTTGCTCCCGTTCCCCGGGGCAGGGGCAGCTTTTGTCCCACAAGCATAGCTCTGGCTGACCCACCTTTGAGCAAAGGGGGGGACTCAATGGTCTCCAGACATCCCTGCCAACCTCAACGACCATCTGCTGTTGTGAATCACCTCCAAGTACTGACTTGCATCACATGCTCAGGTCTGATGTAAGAAATCCTAAAACCCATCTAAAATTTGCAGGGTAAGAAAGGCTTTCAAAGCAACAGACTTGAGATGGATTTTCAAAGCATTTGGGGAGGGGGAAACAAAAATTCCTCTCTCTCTGCATTCCTCTCCATCATTCCCAGATCACCACTCTGAGATACCATTGTGACAGTGAATTTGACCACGAGGACTAGCACAATCCATGCTCTATTTGGAACCAGCTGTAAATCTGGAGCAGAGCAAGAGGTCATTGTTCTTTCCTACATATCCAGCCATGGTGATCAATGAAGCTAAGAAAAAGCCCCTCAGCAGGACTGAGGGGAAAACCTGCCTTGGAGGGTAATTTTTACAGAAGCCAGACTGGCCTTCAGGGGCTGTGATCCTTCAGTATCTGGGTTAGTACCAGCTTCTTTTTCAAATTGAATGGAAGTTTCCAGCACTTGTCATTACAGCTTGGAAAACGTAAACTTAGCCCTTGGTTGGTTTCTTGTAAAAAGCTTGGAAGACTTCAGCTTCCTGCAAATTAGCTATCAAAGCTGGGAGGGACAGGAAGGTGGGGATGGCAGATTGGGGCACTGTTAAGAAGTTAACAAATACAAAAGCCGATTTCATCTCTAGACCCGAAGGAAGTTTACAACAGATTCTCTTCCTCCACTACAAATGGAAAGCAAGGAAAACCTGGCAGTGCGTTGAGGAGGGCCAAGCAAGGCACTGGAAGGGTGAGATGATCCATTCCTCTCACTCTCTGCACGCAGTGCCCAAAGCCTCACCAGACCTAAGAAAGGAGCAGAAGGAGGCCAAACAACGGGCTAGCTATGGACTTGAAAACTATGTCAGAGGAAGCACTGCAAAATACAAGTAGATAGACAGATAGTTAGAGAATAGATTAAATAGTGACTTCCCTTCCCGTCCCCCAGCACAAACACAAAAAGCCATAGGCAACCCAGCAAGGCTGCGGCAAGGAGCAGGTGAGGTCTAGTGTGCCTCTGCTCATCTGCTTGGGGCTAAGCACGGCTGAGGGGAAGAGAAAAACAAGGTACTGAGGAGGATACAATCCTCTTCAGGTTCACACGTAGCAACAGTGCAAGTTTCTATAGCAACACCAGAATTATTTTTAGCATTAGTCATATTTTAACAGTAGCAACCCAACATGGAGCTGGGGTGGAAGGCTGCATTTCACCCCCTCCATGGCTTTTTCCTTTCCTCCGAGTGATGCAGAAGCACACCCTGACAACTGTTTAAGTGCATATACACAAAACAACCATGCCTACAAATAATGTTGAAAGGGGTGGGCGGCAGGTAGAAAAGCCCATTTTTCCCCCACCATGAGCCTCCGTTTGTTGATGTCTCTTCAGTGGGGGCTCAAAGCCCTGGTGAGCTGCAGTCCTCAGTGACAGTGGGGCCAGACACCCAGCCCACAGGGGACATTCTCGGGGCATTCTCAGAGCTCCTTTCAGTCTTGATTGATTCTATAAACATATAAGAGAGAAGAGAGGAACCCACATGTCCTTTTTGCTGCAGTGTGCCATGGCAGCAGCACAAGGGCTGAACGATGGCCATTATAGATGGGCTGTGTTCAGAAGGGTGTTTCTCCATCACATTAGCTGCAGGCATTTGTGGCGGGGGGATGAAGGCAGCTCCTAGGCTAAGGAGGGTGCAGAGTGGAAGAGAAGGAGCAAAGCATCTTCCCCAGCACCAGGGCTATGTAGGGGCATGCAAAAAATGCCCCCGCTGCTATAGATGTGAAGCCTCGGAGAGGGGGAACTACAGGATCAAGCACAACCTGCAACTAATATCTTTGATACTGCAGATATACGGGAGGCCAAACAGATACAGTTTTTTGCATGTATAAATGAGCAAACATCTTCCAGGATGTCAATCCTCATGGCTGTCACCAGGTGACCAATTTCTTAGGCAAATTTGGAAATTCTCTTTCTTGTTCTACAAAGCCCAGTGCAGCACAAACAGACTTGCTTAAGTGTTACAGGAGCCAGTGACAAACAGAGCAGATCTATGACGGTCTTGGCCAGGCAAAAGCAGAAATACAAATTATAACATCTCCTAAGTATCTGTTATCCACCCACGCACCCACAGACAGTTCCTATTGCCACTCAGAACAACCCAAATCATTAGCAATAGAAGTGTGTGCAGTGCTAATTAACAATTTCCCTTCCATGCCGTTGTGTTCATACAAAGAAAAGCCATCGGTTCTTCCCAATTCATATTGCCACTGAATTGCAAACAGCTTTCCATAGGTTTGAGCCCCCTCTTCTAGCCATACATGCTAGAACCATACATGCATACCCACAGGAACCAAGGCTCAAGCACTCAGCTGTGGGAATGGAGTAGGAGTAGTCCTGTTGGGATATGACCAGTAAGAGTCTTTGAGCCTTAGTTTCCTGACCCGAGGAACCTTCCCACAAGCAGAGCAGCAATAAGAAGGGATGAGAGAAAAGGCCAACAAAATTATTTCATCCCTGTCAGGAACCACAAGAATTAGCCCACATGTTAATTCCCACCATGATGCTGAGACTCCACTGGTGCAACCAGGAGCGGCGGGTGTCTGCACATGCCCCAAAAGCATTGTGATTGCTTCAAGACACCAGCCTGTCCCAGGGCCTCCAAGGAGGACGTGCCTGGAGTGCCTCAGGCAGCCGAAAGAACGGGGATACAAGGCACTGGCTGATATCTGCAGCACTGCCCTTCTTGGAGGTGCGCTGTGTTTGCTGGTCATCTGCCTGCGGTCAAGCCGAAAGAAGGGAATAGTATTTTTCCTTCTCTTTGGATCTTGACATACCTTAATTTGTCACCTAATTACTTCATTACACTGTGACTTCCAAGAGGAAGTAAGCCTGGGCTGCCCTTTAGACTAGCAGCAGATAAGAGACAGCCTGGGAACCATCCTAACAGTGTAATAATGGCCTTTGTGGAACCAGCTGCTAAAGCGACCGTGGTGCATTGGGCTTCTCGTCCTCCCAGCTGCCTGTCTTCCTCCCTGTACTGCCAGCCAGTGGGTTGTTTTTTTCAGGGACCACGGATCCCCACATATCCACAAAGTGAAAAAGAGAAAAATCACCTACTACACAGCAGTCTGCCAATCTAGCACGATCAACTAAAGGGAATCATAGAATCATCTGGATTGGAAGGGACCTTCAAGATCATCTAGTCCAACCATCAACTTAACTCTGACAAAAAAATCCATCGCTAAACCATGCCCCCCAGCACCATGTCAACCCGCCTTTCGAACACCTCCAGGGATGGTGCCTCAACCACTTCCCTGGGCAGCCCATTCCAATGCTTGATAACCCTTTCAGTGTAAAAATTTTTCCTAATATCCAACCTGAACTTGAGGCCGTTTCCTCTAGTCAATACTAGACTAATGGAATACCTCCATTAGTAATGTTTAAGAATACACAAACTAAGCCAGGTCTTAAACGCCCATTAAGGGAACCAATTCTGATCACATCCATAGAAAGCACTCTGATCTCAAGACGACTCACTTCTGTTCTCGCCTAAGCCTATACCAAACAAGGGTTGTGGTGGAACCCTGCTCACAAGAACAGGGAACCACTCCTGGAAACAACCACATCAGCCATCTGGGGCAGGAGGCAAGTTTTCCATGTTTATTTGTCCCGCTGAATACAACGTTTGCCACACCGTCTACATCATTGCATTCAAATGGCCACCTTGCTAGCCAGTCAGATAGAACCATCATTCATAGTCCCCAACATCACTAAACAACCTGATTGTCTCTGGTATCTCATCCAGAGGAACACAATGACCAGAAGGACCAGAGAAGTTGGTCCTTTTTTGCCTGCTGCCTTATACAATCTGTGGATCCCCCGCATATTCTGGAACAGGCAGCAAGTACAAATGCCCTTGGGGAAAGGCCAAGTTTGTGTTGCAAGTTAATTGCCCGTATCCACAGCATCCAAAAAAAGCTCCTTAGAGACAAGCCTGCTGCCTTGTGAAATTACGGATGCTGTTTTACCACTTCAGTAAGTACTCGGTGTCCCCCCAAAAAGGGGAGATTGATTAAAACAATTTGCTCTTCAGCCTTCGTCCATCTGCTAAAACGCACTGATCTTTCCCCAAGAACGCTTCAGCACAAGCCAAGTCAACAGGAGCAGAGAAGATGGGAAAAGCTCGGATAATTGGGCTGTCACTGCCATAAGGGAGCCGTACGAGCCGGGAGAGGAAAAAAAAACCACAACCCTTGTGGCTGCCTGCCAGGAGGTCTGTCATACCCGCAGGTGAGCTAATATTAGACTCCGGGAATGGAGTCAGAATGGGCGGTTTGGTCTGCTCCTACACTGGTTTCCGCACGGCTCTCACCGCCGGCTCACAGCACTCAGCCCCGCACACCGCTTCGTGTCGGGAACGTGTTATCCAGGAGCTATTTTCAGACCATGACAATGAAAAGCAGAAAGACCTGTGATGCCCCAGCTGAGTGGCAGCCAGCGGAGCTGCTGTCGTCACCGTATGAAACCCTCAGCACCTGCCACCTCTGGATTTGGCATCCCTCCCCCCCAGGCTCCCTACTGGAATGATAATATCTGCTTTTTTGACTGTATTTCAACATCTACCTGACTCCAAGTTATGTAAAGAAAATGTCAGCATGACCCAGAGAACTGAAGGATGCTCTTGCTCCAGGAGGAGGGATCGCTACCTGTGAGCCCCTGCCTTGGGTGTTTTCCCATTCCTCACCATAGCTCCGGCTTCTGGTCTCAAACCTCAGCCTAGCAGGAGGCAGACCAGACCTCATCTGCATCTGGCAAGCACTGTGAGCTCTCTGGTTGGAAAGCACTGGAGAAGGACCAGGCCTCCTGGTATTTACCCTTGACTTTCCTTGATTTCCCCAGGTCACCAGGGCTGTGCGTAAGAAGAAATTTGCATTTCTTAGCCCAGGACAGAGGGAGGCTGAGGATGGACATGGCTGCAGTGATACTACACCAGCATCCCACAGCTCTTTCCACAGGTTTTAGCTTGAGTTTAGTGTCATGGTAATTTCTTTTTTTTTTTTTTTAATTCTAAGCGGTGGAAGCCATTTAAAAAAGTATTTACTCTTCAGACTTGGACAAAGATTTGAGCTTTAAAGGCATACTCTAGTGGCCAGTGCTTAATAGGAATTAGTCTGGACTAAGGTCAAAAAGATAGCTCTCCCTGTCAGCCTGGCAGCTGAGACAGAGGGATGTCACTGAGCTGCCTTGGATGGCCAGGTAAGAAATCCCCTGGCTGAGGAGTGTTACAGAGCACTACCCACACAGTCTGATGAAAAACAATCGTTTGTTTTAGCAACCAGTGTATTCAGGTCCTGTAGTAACCATCCCAACCTCTAGTTCCTGCTCCTGGAGTATTGCAGAGGCCAAGTTTCCCTGGTGCTGACACTGGACAAAGATCAAGCGCTGGATTTCTGGGACTGGCTCCGAGCTATAGAGACAGCAAGAGAGAGACTTCTCATGGCCAAAGCTGTCCAGGAGGAAACGCAGGAGAGCGGTACTAAACGTACTCAATGGGGCTGGGAGCAACAGACCGAGACTGACTTCCAATCTCAAAGACATCACTTTGGAGGGTTTGGAAAATCCTTGCAAGGTTACAGCAGAGCTGGGAACTCAGTTAAAAGGAAGTGAATCCACACAAGTTTGCAGCACGGTTATTCCTGTAAGATGTATGGGTTTTTTAGAAAACAGGACACTATACAGGCTAGCCTGAGCTGCTGCTTGTGGAAAGGACCCAGAAGTACCATAGTGACTAATGCTTAGTTTGTTTACTCTAGGGCTCAGCAAGTATGTTAACCAAGGAAATTATTTTTTATTATTCTTTATTCAGTCCTCGATTATTTTACACACATTTACCATAAGGAGCTTTCTCATGAGCCTGACAGAATAAAAGCTATTTTCTAAAATTAAAATCTACCTCTTGCTCAAACCAGGACAACCAAGGAAGGAGAGATTCTGTGGGCTGCAAGACATCTGACTAAAATCCAGCTGCTACCTCATAGATACCCAAATTCAACATGAACTCCCCAGGCTCCTTGTCCTGCCCCACTGAACGGAGGGCAAAAACCAGCGAGAAACAGCCTGCATCTCTGGAGAGCTCTGCTTTCCCGTCCTGCAGTTCCAGGGGGATGCCGTGCTGAGCTGAGGAAGCACAGCGTGCCTGCTCTGCCCTCAGTTACAGTACGTTTCACTCTTCCCCAAGGAAACATAGAATTTTCTAATTAAGCATTAAAGTGATTCAATTATGAGGAATGCTCTCTTGTTGAGCTAAAATCCATCCCAGACAAGAGTAGAGCAAGGCTTTGGACAATTCTGGAGAGGTTTGGCTGACTGGCGGGTCAAGAAACATCGCATCTCAGAAATGAGATTTTTATTTTTTTTTCCCCCCTTATGAAAAGCACTGAATTGTGCTGCCAGTGCAAAAGACAGTGGAAAAACAAGAGAAAATTATACAAACAAAAAAAAAGAGAGACACAGACAGGCTTCTCGAGCTGCAGAAGAAAGGCCAAGCAAAAGCATACACCCAAGTATTTCAGGCTGTTGGAGCTGTTGGTGGGGGTGCTGCCCCAGTACCTTCCAATCTGGCGTGGACAAGAAGAGGTTGAGTTTTGGGCAACTAAAGAGGATCGCCTTTGCCAACGCAGTCCTCACAACCAGTCTAAAAACCCTTGATGAAGCTTGCTGATTGGCACATCAAGCCACTATGACTGACAGCTGTCAAGCCAACACAGCCCAGTGTCAGCTCTGCGAGGCAGCTGAAGTGAAAAACATTCCACATCCCATGAGCAGCATGTAATTATTTTTGTCTTGAAAACAAACAGTCCCCCTTCCTGCTGTCTCTGACATCTACCAGCTCTTTGGTGGCTGCAGCCCTGCCTGGCCGTGGTGCTCGGTCCAGCCCCAGGATGATCTGCTGGTCCTGGGCTACCATGGGCTGCTCCAGAGCCTCCTGTCCTCCCACCCCAGGGCATGGGGGGCTGTTTGCCCAGGTCCCTGACAGCGCTCAGGCACCACCAGTGAAGGACAGGTTGGATTCAGATGTTCCTGCAGGACAGAACCACAAAGGCAGGGAAAGCCTCCAAAGAACAGAGAGAGAACAAGGAGAAAGAGGAAGTTCTTGCCTCCACAGCTAAACTACAAAGGACTGTATCTTGGGTTCAGGGGTGACAGCCCTTTAGTCTCTGCTAAGCAGGACTCAGCCCAAATCCTCTCCTCTCCAGCCTCACCAAAGGTGAGGGAGGAGCAGGGAGAAGTCTCTCCGTGCTTTCTCCTCAGGAGTGCCCTGTGAGATCAGGGTGGGAGCCAAGGCTGCACTGAGAACCCAGAGAATGCATTTCAGTTTTTAACATGCAATATGGACTAGGCTTTGGGAGGGAAAAAAACCCACAACTAATATCACAGACACTGTCTAGACAAACGTAGCCAACTTCCAGCCCCCCCTTCCATCTACTCCATTTGCCTTCACAACCTCCAGCTGGCCTGTCCAACATCCCCCTCCTTGTCTGCTGCCCTGCACTAATGATGTCCCCATTTGTTTAAGTGTTCGGGGAACTCCTTCCAAGTGAGCACACCCTGCACTCTCAGGGATGGCTGCAGAGCAGTCAACCAGCAGCACAACTGCAACTCAGGGGGCCACATCTGAGCTGGCTTTATACCCACTGGAGAAGGTACTGGTAAGAATGGAGCTGTGGCAGGTTGAATCTCAGTCTAAAATCTGAACAAATATTCATGCAGGCAGCATGTCATGAGCTGCCTGCTGCTGCTATTTTGCTAGCAGTACAGCTACGTGCTGCAACGTAGAGAAGACCCTACAAAGTGTGTCTCTGGCCCCGTGTCAGATCCAGGCTCTGCAGGAGATGAAAACATTTTTAACCAATTGAGCCACAGTGTTTTGAGAGCATCTTCCTAAAGGGGCTGAAGGCTGGACGAGAGCCGAGGGACACAAACAAGCCTCCTTTAAGGGTGAGCTCTGAGAAGAGGGAGACCATTGCTCAGAGTCCTGTGAGCAGCCACCTGAAGGGCTGGGTGCCACCTCCTCGCTGCCAAGCGGTGATGAACGCTGCAGCAGCAAGAAGTTCTGTTCAACAGGAGAGCTTTGTGAGCCCTTTGTTGCTGTCAGCATCCAGTGATCCATGAGTATACATGGACTTGCTTTTCAATGACAGCCACCAAACTGCCCTTGAAACAGCTTCACCTTCTCAGCAGACATGGCTGGATACAGCAAGGTCTAACCAAGAGCCAGCACCGCAACGAACAACCTTCTCAAACTCTTCCTCCACTGTTCCAGTGAAGCTCAAAGAGAAAAAGCCATTATGTTTCACTTTTCTGAACTATTTTTGGGAAATGGGTTTCTGTCCTGGGTGGTGGGCTGACGCAGAGCGTCCCACACTCCCACAGCCTCGTGGCACAAGCTCTGATGGGAGCGGAGCACAGAGGGTTCTGGAACAAGTGTATAGCAGCAGATGACCTTCCATGACCCAGGTAATTTGTGCCCTACTTAACTTAATCCCTGGAAATCCTGGACCATAACCTCAGGACCTGCCTGCAGCACACTATGCTAAAATTAAACCAAACTTTTTCCAATGAGGTTTGCAGACCTCAGGCATGTATTTTTCCTCCTCAGAAGCTTTGCAATTTAACTGTTTCCAGCCCAGAAAGGTGAGCTGTGGACAGACTTGGGCAAGCACACAAGAACCATAGAAGCAGAGGTCTGTGGCAACACCAGTGCTGCCCAGTTGAAGTCCAAGAGTTGAAGGCCTCAGTTACACCACCCGCAAACGCAGATGATGCTCCTTTGTCTTCACAAAGCATCTTACATGCCCCAAATGAAAGTGTGAGGAAATATCTAAGGATTGTTATTCTGAAGTATAACTACCATTGAAAAAGTTGATGACAGAAGAGACTCTGAGATCATCACTTGGGAAATCATTGCTTTTCATTCATGCTCTTTGTGCTCATATGCATCTCTTGGCTCACTGCTCCCAGTTTGTACCTTTGTGTCCCCTAGGCCAGGACAGAGATCATTTTCCTACCCAGCTGGAGAGAATCTGCTGACCAAGAAGCGCCTGTTCTCTTACCCCCAGCAGGAAGCAGATGCCATGTTCTCAGGCAGGAAGATGCATCCTCAAAGAGATGAACCATATCAAATGAGTAGTTAGACAAGGCACAATTTGGCCCAGGTTCAGCTGACCTAAATTCTGCCTAATTTCCCAGCCTAGTGTGGTCTGTGGGAAGACCCACAGCTTTCAGCAGCATCTGCCAATAGCAACCATCAGACAAAGGTGGAAATTAGGCCATCTGAATCTGGGCCAGCACTCTTCAGTCCTGAGATCCCATCCTTCATTTCAGTCCCATCCCTGCTGCTGGGTTGGGACACCAGCAGCTCAGCCATTTGCCATCCTGAGGATTTGGAGTATTGTTTTGCTGGACTGACAGCCCCATCAGCCCCACAAAAATGACACCAAAAACTTAGTGAAAGAAACGTTGAAAGACTCAAACCTTGTTCAGTCACACTTAATGAATCAAAGATCTCCTGCCATGATGTTCAATCCAGGCTGTGGTCCCAGCTGCAAAGCTCCTCACAGCCAATCCATAACTGCTGCAGTTGTGCATGTGCAAATGCACACCAGAAGGTACAGTGGGGAGAGGTGATCAATCAGCCAGCACGTGTGTATCGCTACCGATGCCTGTGCACAGGCCTCATGGCTGTGTTCATCTCCTCTCCCTGTGCATCACAAAGCCAGGCCAGCCCGTGACAGAGACCTGGAACTTCAGCTGAAAATCAGGGGCTACAATTCACAAGCAAATTCTTATTTCCCCATTCATCATTCACCCATTTCGAAGACTGCATGCTACTTTTCCTGCCACTTTGCCACATTTCAATCATTTGCAGTAAAGCAAATCAATCATTTACATGACTTCCTAGTTGGTTCAACCTACACACAGCTAAAAAAGAGAAGGGCTCTCCTTGAATGAGGACAGCGCGTTACTCGAATGAGGCTGACAAGAACAGGATCTCTTTGGCTCATCTCCTGCCACTCACGGAGAGAGATTTAGAAAGGGCTGTTTGACAGTAATTTCCTCTTTACATTCTTACGCTGCCTGACTGTAAAACTACCAGCGCGGAAACAAATCCGTTCAGAAAAAGACAATCAACCATTTGAATCATGTGCCTCTCAATTCACCACCTGAGACTTTGAATGATTTTTGAGTAAAAGCAGAGAAGACCACAGGCTCCACAGCATGCCTGCAAAACGGGTCATGCCTCCTGGGCATTCCTCCCCCTTTTTCCAGGAATGCTGTGACTTCTAAAACATACTGCATGGCCACCATGTCCCACCGGCTTGGGGGGGTACTGGCAGCACCAGAAAGCCACGTGGATGGCTTGCAGACCTTGTTTTGGGGCATGCTGCACTTATTGGGCCAACTGCCCAGAGCACTCTCAGCCCTGGGCCCAGTCATATGTTGGGGGCTGATTTTTGGAGCCTGACACATATTCCACAGATGTATCTCCTTGCTACGGAGTCTTCCTCGTGCTTTATTATTCTTGAGATCTCACCTCTTGCAATCTTTTACCCAGGCACTAAGCCACTGCTGCTGAGCTGCCAGAGGATTTACTTATACATGTCTTCTCCTTGGAACAGTCCCAAAATCCATGTCAGTCATGATCACACTCAAAATTCCACATCAGGCAGCTTTCCTCACCTGCCTGGAAATGTTATTATTTTAGCCTGCTGCCACAGAGAGACAGATTGATATCAATTTTAGATCAAGCTATTTAAAATATCCTGTTGTCCTTTTCAAATCTAGCTAACTGCAGGCCACACACACACCCTCAAGAAGCCTGAGCTGGTGGTGCACACCATATAAAACCCACATCCTCTACCAGTTGCACCTACAGAAATGAAGGACTGTGTGTAAAAACATGGCTCTTTGAGTTGCCACGTTTCAACAAGGCGAAAAACAACAACAGAGAACAGAGATGGCTGAGACGCCCAGAAAGAGCATAAATCCAGGGTTAGATGGAAGGAGAGGAAGCCTCACGAGAGGTCAGCTCGCTAACAGATGTGCTGCTCAAGAAGCTGTTTGAATGCAGGCAAGATGAAGGAGGAACAGGACTTGAGAAGCCAGTCTGGTTCTAACACAGGTGAGACTGAGGTGAGCAAGAAATCCTTCCCTAGTAGGCAAGGAATCCTCTTCATCACAGTTCTGGGTGTGCCTGTATAGCCCAGCACATACTCAATTATTTACATATACTAATGAACATATGCTCCCCACTGGAGGGAGAGAGTCCCTCAACAAAGCCATCAGGACACTAGAGCCTTTACTGCATCTTTTGAGATACACTTGGGGGTGAAAATCCCATCTCCTCTGCCTACGCCCCACAAGAAGCAGCTTTATCAGACATCTATCTATAGCTGCAGAGGTTGTCAGATTAATCCTAGCCCTTTTCAAAAATCCGCCCACCATGTTTTCCCCTTCGAGACTTGTGTGTCTGCAAATCTTCTGTGTGGCTGCGAGTCTGAATCCCTGAGACATGAGCTGCAGCGGGGAGAGATGCTGCAGGCCTGACCACACCACCGATGCCATGTCACCCGTGCGGTACATCAGCACGAGGGACAGGTCGGGGACCTCTCATCTCCTCAGTGTAGCCAGAGAATTTATTGGAGGTTCGGAAAGAATTGATAGGGATGAGACAAACAACAGGAGACTCAGCAAAGAGGAGGAGAAAGTACCCTTAACACACACACGCACAGAGAAGAGAGCAGGGGATGCTTTCCTCACTTGCTCAGCTTCAAGACAGGTAGCCAGGCTAAAAATATTTCATAGTCAATCTTTTTTCTTTGCCCTTTTCAATGAAAATATTCTGGTTCACTTTTGGCATTCTCCTCATCAGAGTGCAGAAAATAAGGAGTGCAGTCACACCAGCTTGCATTCCCTTCTCAGGAAGAGCACACAGGGAAGAAAAGCTGTAAAACCGTGCACGTTTTCAGACTTCCTTTATACACAGCAAAGGAGGACGCAAGGGTCAGTGCCTCTGCTCTTTCCCCAGTCACCTTCAACACAAAGCAGGCAGCACGCCGTAGGGTTCGACTGCAACTCTTGCATTCACTAGAGGAAAATAAGTGATTTATGAGACTGTAGCGTTGCTTCTAGGCCAAACACAACTAGAGCCTCAGCACTGAAATGCCTCGTAAAGCATTAGCCCGGGTTTCTTTTCTGCCGGCCTTCTGTTTGTGCAGGCAGGAGGCACTTCCTCTGTGCTTGGCAGCATCTTGGGAATGCTAAGTCAGGCAGATTGCCTTTCAGGCATGGGAAGATCTTAGTTGAAGTCATAAATAGATTGTGCATCTTCATCCACTGCTTACACTGAGCTTATCAGCACATAAACAAAACGGGAGAAGGCGCAACACATCACCCACACCCCGAGGGAGCTCTTCTGCAGGACCTGCAGGAGCCCACGTGAAACCTGGACTGCCCGGCTGCTTCCACAGAGCCATGAGCCACAAGCTGTAGGACCCAGCAAGGAGGGGACGATCTAAGTCCAGGAAAGGCACTAACATATCCACCAATATGTGATCAGCTTTGCAAAAGACAGTGCTGATAAGACCCAAAGGGCTAACTTTAATTCCTCTGATGTTTTATGTACTTGATGCATCCATTTCCCTTGTCAGCATGGGAAGCCTGAGGAGGATAAATATCCAAGAGCATTCATGCATGTGCACTGTCTCTAGAGGCACTTACTATCCTCAGATACAGGCATGAAGGCAAGGCTCTCTTTGACTCTTTCAGTAACAAATTATTACTTATGTCTTCCTCCTTGCTGACAGCTCATGCTAATTTTCTGCATACATGGTGTATCACCCATCTCCCATGTCATCTCAGGACCATCTGAGCCGGTGGGATCCAGCTTTGTTTACTGCAAGCCAAGCATTTACCAACAGACTATTTCTCTGCTGCAACAAGAGCTTCTAACCTCAAGAGATTAAGTGCTCTTAAGAGGAACTTCATGTTGAGAGGGACCCAGTGGTTTTCCCAAAAGTGGTGGTCAGCACGAGGTGGCAGCTGAACAGAAGAGGTTACAGAGAGTGCATAGAGACGGGATGCTGCAGAAGCAGTCAAGACAAGGAGTCTCCAGGGGCAGAAAATTCCTTTCCTCCAAGAGTTTTTCACCTTTCTGCTTCTTTCCCTCATCTCATGCACCAGCTCTTTGTATCCCAGACCATGGTTCTCAATCCTTTCCCTAGCATTGCATGCTGCTCCTCCAACTTCTCCCAACTCTTTCCTTCAAATATTCCTCACAAACATTCTTTTTCCCTTGAGAAGGCATTAGGGAAGCACATGAGGGAAAGCAGAGAAACCAAGTCTAAACAAAAAACAGGGCATTGCAATGTGAACTTGAGAACACTGACGCTTTGCCATTAGTCTTTCCAGCCTCCACCCTTCCAGCTGAATGCTTCCATTTCAACTGCAAACTTTGGGGCAACAGTCTCTTTTTTATTCTGCCCTTGACATGTTATTTGGGAAATTATTAAAATCTGAAGCGGGCCAGAACACAGATTTTTTGGAGTACACAAAAGCCCACCATCTCCTTCTCTCATACTCCATAGGCAACTTTGTGAATGGTTGCATATGAAACGCCAGGAGCGAGATCTTGAGCTGAGCAACCGGCTAACTCGGGGCATGGCAGCTCACACACACCATCTGGAGCAAATCATAACAGTTTGGAGCTGAAAACTGCCAACTGGCACTAGCTCAGACCCAGCCCTGAAAGCCACGAGTGCAGCTCTGTTGGTGAAGACCAGGCGGTCAGGGGAACTCCCTTGGCTTGAGCTGGATACTCTTGGAAAATGGATCTGCTGCAACGGGGAGTTAGTGGGACTGTCCACATGCTCCGCTCCAAACCCCAAAGGTCTCTCAGCTCAAAGGTTCCAGCAAACACTACTATTTCACCTCCTGTCAAGGAACCACCTCCTGTTTTTTCCTGGGCAGATGTTTGAAAGGAAGCTTGAAGCATCAAGGGTCCTCTGTTTAAGTGGCAGGTGAAAGGCTTTCAGGTTGTCTCATGGAAGCTCATCCTAATGTCATGCCTTCAGTGGGCTGAAGGGGCAGAAGAAGGGGACATAAAGATACACACCATGGATTGCATGTGGTGGAGAAGCAGCAGCTAAGGACAAGGGACAAGTGATGATAGCAGATACGATAGCAGACTGATCTGCCTGCAGATAGAGCCGTGAGCCTGCCCAGAGCACAAGTTTGCTGGCCAGACTGTAGACAGCCCTGGCTCTGGACCACAGCCAGAATCCCCACTCCAGCCTCCAATTTTCTCCCCCTTTTCAGCCCGCTGCCCTTGCTTTCACAGCGTGTGTCCGAGAGCTCACACACCTCTCACACACCATATGCACAGCAAAATATGTGGGCCCACTGGCACAGACCAGCTCCCACCTCTCCTTTCCTCTCCAGCTGATCTCAAACTCAGCACAACCCCAGGAAGCCCATTGCAAACACAAACATTTTATGGGCAGACCTGTGAGTTACAGCTTTGAGGCACTGGCAGAGATGTGTGTGCCCCTGTGTGCTCCTCCACAGCCTCAGAGATGATTCCCAGATATCCCAGTAATCATAGCATCTCAGAGGTGGTAGCACTGGGAGCCTCTGCTCTGGAAAGGGAGGGGACCTTTGCATCCCAGCCTGGTGCTGAAATCCCAGAGCCAACACCACGGGGACTCTGGCAATAAACAAACTAGAAAGCAGGGCTTTCTTGTGGCTGCAGCCAAGCATGAAGTCCCCTGGAGGCATACACATGCGCTTTGTAGGGTGCTTGATGCCTATGGATTGTTTGTGGAAGGTCAGCTATGTAACGCAGCACATGGAAATGGCTGAAGAGAGTTAATAAACATTTTGCTGCTGTCAGCAAAACCCCATCTAATAGATACAGCTCTGCCCTTCACTAACAAGCATCCTTCCCAACTCACACACAACCAGTACTAAACCTCAGCAGCTCCATCAGCCTGCCCTAGCACCCATCAGGGTGCCCTAGCACCCACCTGCCCTGTGAGCTCTCCACAAAGGCCCTGCAAAACTCTGCCATTTTCTCCTCCCAGAGCAGCCTCAGTTTTACATGCCACTTGAGCCTGTATAGCTTTTGCATTGTAAATCAGCCCCGTATGGCTCCCTCTCTCCTGTAAATCCCAGTAAGAGCAGTGCTGTCGCTCAGGGAGCAGTCCATCCCCACAGCCTTCCCCTTCCCACCCTGGGCAAACTGAGCCCTGGCCCCGTTGATGTGCAGCCACAGCATCACCCCAGTGTTGTCCTTAGCCTGGTGCTTTGACCATGTCACTCCTCTCCATCTCCTGACTAGGCTCCCTCTGACATGAAACATCAGCTATCCATCCTCTCACCCACGTCCCTGTAGCAGCTCTCATGGCTCTCACTTCTGATCTGCAATATTCTCTGCCATCGTTTTTCCCCTTTTCCATTTTCCTGGCACTTGGACAAAGCACCTCAGTGCTGACTTGTAGCATTTTTTGTTTTATTCCTTCCTAGGAGGACTGCCAGTCGTGTCGCACTGACCCACATCGCACAGTTATTTCTGTCAGGCAGAAGTACCCTTTTCAAGAAACAAATGCTATTTCCCCTTGCATCTCCAAATTGATGGGAGTCCAGGTTTCTCCTGGGCGATATCAAGTTTATGAGTTACTTGCACAACCTCCCTGTCGTGTCAAATGGAGGAAATAAAAAAAAACACCACAGAAGAGAAAAAAATCTGATATTTAAAGTAACAAAAAATCCCCAGCCCACAGTAAAGTGGTTCTTCCCGAGGCTCACTGGGACTGTACCAGCTCTGCCCTGTTTGCTACAAAGGGTGACCAGGCACCAGCAAGTGCAACATGGACCAGTCCCAGATCTCAACATAACAAATTACACCCTTAATGAGGGGACCAGAAGACAATAGTGAACTCGTGACATGCCAGATCCTAAACAGCTTTGACAGGACAATAGAAAAATTCATAAATAGAGAAGCAGAATTCCTGGACAGCTTCCAGTTTGTGAGAAAGTGATAGAAGATTTTGAGTGCCCTGGCCCCAAAGAGAGAGAAAGTTCGGATCAAGAAGCAGCTTTTAAAGGACTTGATAGAACATAACCCTGGTCTTCTGATACAGCTCCAGCCTCAGCCAAGGCTGGAAAAGCCAAAGCTTCTGTGGAGCACCTGCCTGAAGCACATTGCAGTGAGCAGTAACCACTTTGGTGGGAAGGATGGTTGGGAATGCCATCTCTGATACAGGGTGGCATCAGAAGGTTGTTTCTCTGTATTGCGTTTGTGGCATTCAGAAGCAGGCAGACTACTCCAAAAGCCCCATCCTACAGAAAATAATATATCCATCCTCATTCCCCTGCAAACACTCACACAGACTCTTAGTTTCCCCAGAGCAGCTACATGCTTAGTGTCACTGCTTACGTCATTTTCCTGTAAAGCCAAGATGATCAAGAAGCATTTGAATCTAGATCTGTTAGAGAGGAAAAAATAAAATTCAAAAACTTCTATAAAAATCCAAACCAAAATAGATCCCGCATAGAGGATATTTTCAAGATTTAACTTCTAGCACTCAGAGAAAACTGCCATGCCCAGGTAAAAAAGGGAGGTTCCCAGGTGGAACAAAGCACCCAAATTCACACACAAACACAAAAAAAAAGAACAGGTCTTAAATTTATCCTACACATTGGGTTGGATTTGACATCCAGGAAAATCTCAAGCACCCAAACCAAGCGCATTAAAGTATTTATCCCTGCCATGGCAACAAAGAAAAAGCTGTGAAACACCTACAGTCTGAGGCACACCCACTAGCTGGAGCCAAGCATCAGGACTGTGATGAATTCAGTCATTTTGAGTAAGCGAATTAATGTGTCGTGGATGTCATAGTGAGATGGTCTAAATTTGGAGAGTTAAATACACACTGCAATACATCTTGTGTTCGCCTCCACATTAAATTAGAAACCAATAATTCTTGATCTATCGCCTTGTATTCAATTTGCTCAGTTAATTTTGTAGCTTAAAAGGCTATCGAATACCTTGGGGAAAGAAAACTACACAGACAAATACAATCTCATCAGACCCTCTGCCCGCAACTGAAGCATTAACACAGCCATTTCAGCCATTCCCACTGCGAAGTGAGCTCAGAGTGGGTTAACCAAGCAAAGGGCTTTGTTGGATGTAACCCCCGCCACCCAAACCTAAAAACCTTTGCTCTTTGTTCACATCTACCTCGCCCTTTTGTAAGCAGCATCCTCCTTAAGGGAAGCTCGGAAATACCTGCTGCAGAGACACAGGATTAAAAACGTCGGACACCTACTTTGATGCGCCTTTGGGTATCGCCAAGCTGAGACACCTCAGGATGAGCAGGCTCCAGCACCCTGTGTAGGCACCTGGCACAGAGGTTTCCATGACACACTCTTATTGTCTCCGTGTCCTGGAGACCACCAGCAGCTCCCAGCCAGAGAGTGACACTGGACTTAGTGGACCAGTGCCAGCAATTCTAGCAGGGAGCTGGGCACCTCCACTAACCTAGACCCACGCCGCTTCCCTCTGGTCATCCACAGTCTCTTGCACAGCAAGAAATTAACCCAGAAAACTCATCTTTTCTGAGTCCACACGAGAGCCTTGCCTACCAGGCCACCATTTCTCTTCAGGAAACGCTAGCTGTATTTCCCAACTAAGTAAACTTGAACCCTTAGCACAAGAGAAAGAGAGAGAGGCAGCTCCCACCGGGCTTGGGGTAAATTCTTGGCAGTGGTCGTGCTTCTCATTGCCAATGCAGCCACAGCTAATGTTTCCTTTAGTGAGTTATCTTTACAGCCAGGAAGTGGGTCTTTCCATCTGGACAGTGTCAGTCTCTTGGCTGATTCTGCCTAAATGTTAACAAATCCCTGCTGCTGCCTTTATTTCCCCTCCTCAGGGATACTTGGAATTTTTATTTTTCATCTTAACCACTGAAGAATACGTATTTCACAGAGTCTTGTGGTCTTGTAAAAGGACTAACAGAAAAAGAAAATCACACTGGGTCTCAAGGTTATCTGTTTAGCCTTAAAAAAAAAAAAAAAGGCATAACGCAAAACACAGAGACAAAGGTTGAACAAGAAATTTGCAAGGCCTCAGGGGATGAGAGTGTCATTTACCAAATGGATTTCAGAGAGAAATCCCACAAGAGAAAACAGACATAACTAGATATAAACATATTTGCACAATGTGAAGGTCCTGTTATGAACGGATATTTATACAGTTTGCAGAAAGTGAGATGAGAGAGGCTTATGGGCTGAGCTGTCTTGAGAGAGTGAAAACCACACCACCCTGAGAGGAACTCAGGCAGAGGCTTCACCCATCTGCTTTACCCGCGGGAGGCACAGAGGAGCCACCATGGGATGAACAACTCTTTGGGTCTCACGCAGCCTCAGCAAATGCCACCCATCTTCTTCTTGCTAGAAGAAATGGCCAAGTGAAGCAATGCAGCACTCAATCAGGGATGATATCCTTCCCTAGCACCACTCACTGAGAGACAGGAAAGTCTTCTCCACAAACAGTGGGCTGTTCTCTAGGGACTTTGCCTGGTCTCATCACAAGTGTGTAAACCATGGGGACACTCAGCACCTTCAGGTACTTCATAACTCCTGTGGCAAGAAAAGTTCATTCCACTGCAGCTCTCAATGCCCATTCTCTTCTCCTCAATGTGGGTATGGATCCAGAAGAGCAAGGATGGAAGCACACCTGCATGATGCTCCTCCTGGCAGGACTGGGGCAGCAGGAGAGGAGCACTATAGGACCATACTGCTGGTAGCACCACAGCCCTTTCGGGTTTGGGAGGAGAAGCTACAAGGGATCACACTAATTTGGGATGTATGAACTGCCTTCTTTATCAGCCACAACTCAGCTCCTTCAGAGCAGGGGACTGAGTATTTACACCCACAGCCCATCACTGCAGCTATTCCTTTCCCACCCCGGAGAACCTGAGGTGCTAACTCAGGAGGTCACACAAAGGCAGAAGAGCCAAATTTTTTTTAAACGTTGAGAAAAACTGCTCTGGTATAACTCACATCAGGTGCTAGCCTTTGCCATGAGCATCTGTGAAAAGTTTTCATCTCCCCCACATGAGAATCATTTGACTAAATGACAGCTAATCAGCCTCCTCTTAGTTCTCCCATCCCTGCTGCCTTCTTCCACTGGTGTCCCTCAATATTCAGACGATAGCTTCCACCCCTCTCCTACACTAACTGGAAACAGCAACTCTCCAAAGGAAGATTTAACAAGGATGTGAAGTATCCTCAGGTTACAAGGCAAAGACCACAAGGCCTCTTTTCCCTCAGTCCATGTATTTTAAAAAAGGGCTGTGCAAACCAGTGGTGCTTTGCCCTGGCTCCTGCAAAGAGGGTCTGGGAGAGGACCAGTTTTTAAGCAATGCAATTTCAGAGTGACCCAAGACTTCTATTTTCTCCTCACTGCTGAACTAAAAAACGTGGTCTGTTAATCCAGCTGAGATTAAATGTTTTGTTTGTCCCTGAGCAAAACACTCGGGGAACTTGGGCAAAAGCAAGCAAAAATTAGACTGCAAAGGCTCAGAATCCTTCAGACAGCTGGATGAAAAGTTTCTCTTTTATCTCCCAACCCAGTGGTTAAAGAGCTAACCTGAGTGATGGTTCCATACAAATAAGTGTGTTTCACCCCAGGTGGAACCCTTCAGAGGATCCCCTCCCATCAAAGCAGCTCTTACTCTGGGGGGCAGGGCAATATCCTTTGGGCAAAAGAGCAAATTTGCAAAAATGCATTGTTCTCCCATTCCATGGGCTTAATGCTCACACCTCTGGATGGGCTCAAGTCTTCAAACCTCTGCATGAGAGGTGAACATGGCTCAGTCCAACCCAGAGTTTTAGTCCAGCTGTCCCAAACCAAAACATTTCAGAAACATCAAGAAACGTCCATTGTCAGATCAAATTTGTGAGAAGTTTAGTTATACTCCAACTATATATTTTTCCAGTGAAAAATGACTCAACAGGGGCAAAATAGCTATTTTTAAGTCAAGTGCATCTTCTCCGCATAAAATTATTCTGTTCAAGACAGGACCTAAGAGGGCAGGTAGTTGCTATGCAACTCCTGACAGAGGACGGCAAGTCAGAAGGGTGCTTTCACAGAATTAAGATCTTTATAAAGTCGAACCATTCCCACAAAGTGTTATTTTCACTGTTTCATGTTCTATTTAATAACCATAAAAATCTGGCAAATAAACCCAAATAATGAAGGGAGGACGTTTCTTGGAGAAGATGAGCCAGGATGTTTAACTAGGGAAGTGCTGTCTTTATGGAGAAATATCTGTATTTTTACAAGATAAGAACTGTGCCTTTCTAAAGGAAAAAATACTAAATGGCCAAGAGAAGTTTCTTGCCAAGTTGGAGTGCTTTACAGCCCCTCTCCGAGCACAGAGCAGTCAGCACACCTCACCCTCTGTCAGCCGGAGCAGCCCAGTGCTCATGGATGCCTAACCCTAAAAACACATTCCTATTGCACTGATATTACTGAAAGTGCTCTGGGGTTGGTTTTGCGAGGGGAAGAAACATCAAGGAACATCAAATACCCAGACATAGTAAAGTAGAAAGAGTTTTTGGTCATGGTGTGCTTTTATACCCTAATGGGTTTGCTTAGTAAAAAAGTAGCTGCTGTCTTCCCTGCAGGGGAGGATGTGTTAAGGCAATTCTTCTGCTTGCATAGAGCACCGTGAAGGTTTTACATGCAAGGTAAGTCATGCCTCCCCCTTTTAGGGAGCTTGCGTTGCTCAAGCCCACCTGTAGCTTCCCAGCTTCACCTGCCCCTGCTCTGCAGGGCTTTTGGGCAAGGTTACAGAGGAGCTCTGTGGATTGTACCCTCACCCAGCAAACCCTCAGGGAACCCACAGAGACTGGCACAGATGCACAGGCAGCTGCTGCTGAGAACCAGAGGTAACTCAACAGGATTTGGGAGAGATAAGAGGAATATGCGTGTTTAAAAGAAATTAAGAAAACCCCACTAAACAATAAAAGGCAAAGGTGAGATGGCAGTGAGGCACGTCTCTCCAAATGGCTGAGAATCAGTCACTGGCACATAAATACTCCCCCAGATTTATTCCAGCCAGGTGGACAACACTCCTAGACTCATCCCAGGGGATGGACGGACATCAGACAGACATTGCTGTGCAGGAGAAATGGGACCACTGAAGAACTGCAGCAATGAGGCACCTCATCCATCTCCAGACACTGTTCTGAATCCAAGCTGCCCTGGAGGACAAGGTCTTCCCATGGAGATCACTCTCATTTCAGGGTCAAAACTATATTTACTCATCCCTGGGATTTCTGTGGTATCTCTATGCCAAGTCCAGGCTCTTAAACTTTAATCGCTTTTCTTATTCCCTTCCATGAATCACAGATATCTCTTCTCTGTCATTTCAGCAGCCAGGCACAACAGGGCAGCTGTAGACGTGACAGTTACTAGAAGGAATTCAGACTGATTTTGGGACAAGCTGACCCATATTATTCATATCCTGAAGCAACATAACCCCCCTCAGGAAATGCTGTCGGGGAAGGAGAAAATAATGCCTGCCTCAGCTTTTTAGCTCTCTAAGAAGCATATCCACATTGACAGTCCGTGAATAGATCAGTCACTAACGGACAGTGAGAAAGTTGTTAATGGCATGCAAAATGGCTCAAAATATGCAGAAACTTTTGGTATTATCAATTCATAAGACACTGCAATCATGCCACTGCTGCTCTCAGCCAGGTAAGAGAAAGGGATGGCTCATCAGATACAGATGGCTAACCCATAGCTCCAACAGCCTGTGTCAGGAAAGGAGAGGTTTGTTGGTTTCCAACCATCCTCCAAGACAGACTCACGCACTATTCCTATCAGTCCATCATGACGGAGCAAGTCAAAAGCCCCAGCCAGGTCCCACCCAAGCCAGGAGTTGTTGTTCTCCAACTCTGAACAATGCACGCCCTTTGCCAGCTTCCTCCTCCAACACAAAGAAAGGCAAGAAGGTCCCAACGCAAACGCTGCTGGGACCAGCCACGCTGTCTGGCCAGCGGCAGACAAAATCCTCCCGGCTGCGGTACGATTGTGTGCCTTATCAGGGGTTTTCCCCACAAATCCAATACACGGAGACGCGTGTGCGCACTTGCCAAAAATAGCAGCTGTGCTTTAAAAAAAAGGGCAAACCCCATGGCATCCTGGAGGTGCACATCACAAGCAGCAAGGGAGAGCAAGTCTGAAGGCCAAGCACTGGTTTGAAGACACAAAGGGCTTTCCAAGGGGAAAATACAAGGGCACCTCCCAGTCCAGTCCACCAGGGATTGCTAGGACTTTTCTTTACCCACCTGACACTGGACCCTGAACAATGAGACCAAGTGGCCTCTCTTGTTTTTTGGTTGTTGGTGACTTTAACCTTTTGTGCCAGACATTGGAGTCACACCCTCTGCTCCAGAGTCTGCCATAAATAAGTATTTGGACAAAGAATGTACTTCCCCCCCCCCCCAC
>NW_015090893.1:7594472-7596672 GCF_001431845.1 Calidris pugnax
TCTCCCCCCCACTCCCTATTTTGGAAAAAAATTAGTTAGGAGTGGGAACATGGAGACATGGTTCTTCTCTTTTGTCCAGCATTTCCCCAGAAGTTTCCAGCAGAATCAGCAACTGAGTCCCAAGTCAGCGCAGCATCACCACAAGCCTGGGGCTCTTATCTGCTGTCTCTGGGAGAACATGGAGGGTTAGAAGTGTAGAAACTGGGCAGAACAGGAGAGCACTCCATGCAGAATACAAAAGAAGCCAACCCACAAATCTGTGCATCAGCACCAGCACTTGCAGCAGCAAAGAAAACCACCATATACAATTATGGCAGGTAATCATATTTTCAAGTTTGAAATAATTTGTCCTGGGCTGGAAGATGGGAACCACAACAATTTACCCAGTAAACCACATACAACATGGAACAGCTGCAGGGAGGGATGGGAAGCTATGATAATCTTATTTCTATTCAGCAGACCATACTACTCACATGCTAATATTCCCACAGCCTTCAGGATGTCAATGCAGGGGAGCTGCACAGTTTCCCCCCCCCCGCAAAAAGAGGAGACAACACAGAAGAAAGCAAGAAGACTCAGCCCAGCCTGGAATACAGCTCCGATAGCTGCTCCCAGATGGGTTCCCAAACCTCCCAACAGGATACTGTTGTGCATTATCAGCAAGGCACAACTTTCCATGTACATTAATGAGAAACACTGCTGTGCTACCAATTTGTCTGGCTTGGTGCTGGCAGTATTTCTAGGTTGGAAATCCCATAGTTCACATAACTGGTCTATTCACCCCGCTGCTTAATCTGTCTTCGCTTGAGGAGATGAACTCCATATATAAACATGCAAAGCCGTATATAAACAGCCCCCAGGCCCGCAGACAGCAAGAATTAAGCATTGCTTTGCATGTATATGTGTATGTGCATGTCTGGGAAAAAGGCTGTTATTTGTTTGTTTATTATAGTATTCTAAATTATAATGCAGAGTTATCCAAACTTCAGGCCAGGCTCCAACCTCCAAGATAAGCCCTGACCAGAGAGGGGCTGACAGGGGTAGACTCACAGGCGACAGGATACTCTGCTGTTTGTTGTAGTTGGCAGGTTAGTAGCGATTTCACTCTAAAAATTAGGGGGAAAACAACTAAAAACTGTCCTTATTTCTGGAACAGAAGATTAAGAGATGCATGGACCACAAGAGGCTGTGTTGGCTGGTGGGGCAGGGGATGAAGCAGCATCCCATGAGAGCGAAATTCAGCCTTCTCCTGGGGTCCCACCAGCCTTGGATCTGGGAACTCAGCTCCTTCGTGCTGCACAATATCCCCCCAGGAAACACACGTCCCACACGCACACCCCACGGCGTGCCCCCGCTCACAGGGCCCAGGCTGTTTCTCATAAAGAAATGACAACAGGGAAGATCATGTTTTCCTGTTCATTCTTTACAGATTTTGCTAACGTAAATTAAAACAAGTCTCCTCTGACTCCTTGAGATTTTTCTCATGCTTTTTGTTGGTGGTTTAATTCTCTACACAGTGTTAACACTGGCTTCTCTCAAAAATGTCAGAGTCTATCAATAAAGGTGGAAAAAAGCCAAAGAAACAAACAAGAAAAAAACCCCTGAAAACCTTAAAAAGGGGAGAGGGAATTCCCACATGCATCACTGAGCAGAATCACTGGAGTTCTGAGGCACTAAGCGTAGCTGGCTGAGGGATGGTGTGTGCACCAGCAGCAGGTCTGGTTTGTGCAGGGAGAGCAGAGCAGACCGTGTGCCTGCACCACACACAGATGCTGTGAACACATCCACCTTCAAGGTGGAAAGATCAAGCCCCCAAAAAAAGAAACAAACTGAGGCAAGTGTGTGGCTTGGGGCCCAAATGATGCTCTGCACAACTGCTACTTCTCCTCTGCCTCACCTCGACGTGGGGCAGGAGGAGATCTCCTGGATCCCTGACAGTGCCCTTTGAGACTCACTCACATCTCGCTTTTTTCATGAATAAAAATTGGAAAGGGAAACAAAAGGAATGAGAAACTCCAAATTTGGCTATTTTAAATACTCAATATTTTGGAGGAGGGATTATCACAGACATCATCTACAATACCAACACAACTCCCCTGAGAAACCGGTGGGTAGAAAACTCTGGTCTCCAGCTGATTACTATTCTGGGGACAGAAAAGGATCAAAAAAAAAAAAAAAAAAAAGAAAAAAAAAAAAAAAA
>NW_015090893.1:7596986-7656236 GCF_001431845.1 Calidris pugnax
CGAATTGCCACCAAATTATTGTCAAAAACATTCCATATTAGTTAATTTGTTCTCTTTAATTAAAAAAAAAAAAAAAAAAGGAAAGAAAGAAAAAAAATGTGATGCCTGGGTGGGCAAGCAAAGGTTTTAAATTCACAGCCTACCTTGTATCATTGCACGTTGCATTTCACTGGGCTCAGCCCCTGCTGGCTGCGACCAGATAACGAATTCATCAAAAAGAAATAAATTTAGTTGGAGATATTATGTTTATCCTGCATCCAAGCTAATCACCGAGTGCACGGCATGTACTGTGCTCTTACTGATTTGTTCCCAAGTGTCTCTAAACAGCCTTCAACAAAACAAGAAGGGAATAAAGAGAACCCAGGGAGATGACAGAATGAATAAATTAGGCACACGTGGCCTCCTGTATTCATCTCCTTGTTTCTTCCTGAAAGGAACAGAAGCTGTGCTGCTACCCGAGCCCATACCCACCACCACGAGGCGTATGGTTGGAGCAGGTGCCTGCAAGGCTTTGGGCGTGCTGTGGGAGGTACGCAGCGAGAAGAGTGCCTTGGACCTCTCTCCCAAACACAGACAGCTGGCCCGCCTCCAAGCGTGTCGCTGCATCCTTAGGAGAGCTGCTTTTGTAAAGCAGGCAGTCTCAAACCCAAGCGCTGGGTCTACCTACGTGCACACCACAAACCCCCGTGAATGGCAGGAGCTGTGCCCTCAGCCTGGGCTGTGGCACACGATGCCCAACACCTCTGCGGTCTCTGTGCCTTCTCCCAACCCCCCGGCCCCGACAGTGGAAGGCACCGTAAGCTACAGAAAAGCTGGAAGAAAAACATTCTGGAAAAAAACATCCTTGGGCAGGTGCTCCTAAAGCAAGGACTTTTGCTTTCAAAGAGGTTGGATGTAACTAGGCTACTCCTGGAAAGCAACCAAGGTGAGGAGAGCTTTTGGAGGAGGTCACCATTCTGGCAGACAGAAGGAAATTCCTACAAATTAGTTTGGCATATGGAGACAGGTGGAAGAGTTTGTTAACAATTTGAAGGACACACTTTTGCTGGCAATTCAGGGGCTGATGGAAGCACTCAGCTGAGGGAAGCAGATTTTTATTTTTTTTTCCTCTTCAAAATTTGGGCTTTCTTAACAGAGCTTACCATCCCAAATTTGTAAGGGATTTCTTTTGTGCTCTTCTGCTGACAGAAGCCTACAAAAGAGCTCCAGAAAGGACATGCTCACTGTCACAGCAGAGGTGCACATGGTTTCTCTTAATCTAGGAACAGTTGGGGGCAAAAAAGTTCTACTGCTTTATGAATCACACTTTAATGGCCTGGAAGGCAGAAAATTTCAGAAACAGCACACGTCTATCTCCTTTCACACAGCACATGACAAGGCACTGGACCAATGCTTATTTGTCACTTTAACACAAAACTTAGTATAAACCATGAAGATTAAGTGCCCTAACCAATGAACCATGACCCTGCTACGTTCTCTTCAGGTTTCTTACCATGTCCATCACCTGAAAGCCTATAAGGCTCTTCTGCAGCAGGATGCTTATCAGGAGGGAGGGATATGAGAATTTCTGAAATCAACCACAATCAGTTCATTCCCAAGTGTCTCCAAACAGCCTTCAACAAAACACAAATGGAGCAAAGGGAATGTGGAGATGAAAGAACAGGACGTGGGTGGCCTCCTGCATTGGTCTCCCAGCTCTGTCCCCAGGGATGGGGGGGCTGCACCCCAAACTGCCTGTACCCGCATGGTTACAGCAGGTGCCTGCAGGCTTTGGGTGCCCTGTGGGTGATGTACAGCAAAACTAGAGTCCTAAATCTCTCAGAAATGCAAGTATCTGACCTGACCAGGACATACTACAAGAAAATTCTTTTTGCCCTAATAAAGCGTGGAGTAACTGCAAAGACAAACTGAGTTTGTTTTTTTTAAACTGTACTTACTAAGACAAGATCTAAGCATCAGCAATTTCCTTGAAGGAGGCCTGAACAAGCCAGAGAAGTTGAGGAGCCCAGAGGCCACAGCCTGACAAAATACCACTTCATTTGCTAGGAAGCAGACTCAGCCTGGGAGGCTGGCCCTGGTCCAGAACTCATCCTGCTCGGAGCTAGACCTTTCCACGACTTGCAGCGCAGCCAGAGCCCCTGGCAGCACAGGGGAAGGAAGGCGGGCAGAGGTAGCCTGAGCTTTCTGCAGAAGCCAAAAATCCTGTGAGCCAACCTCACCAGCCCAACCAGTGGAGGAAAGCGCAGGTTTTGCCCCAAGGACTGGCAATTCTCACAAAGGGGGTCTAGAAAGAAAGCCACCCAAACCAAGAGACAGACGGTTTCTGTAAACCCAGCCAGCTGCGCTGCAGCCCGTGGAGGTGCATCAGCCTACCAGGAGGGGTTTAATTCAGATTCATTACTCAGCTTTGGGTGCAGCACGTCCTGTCTGGAACATAAACAGTGACTTGTACAGTCTGTCTAGACCCTTTCATCACAGAAGATTTTAGCGCTCGGGAGGATGGTTTTACGCCCCCCCCCCCAGCAGAAGGCAGCTGCTACCGGAGCAGAAGGCATCAGCTGCTCTAGCAGCACTCAGGCCAACTGCAAATGGAGAAAGCTGTAAAAGTAGGAGAAACTACACAGTTTTTCCTCTCCAGACTCAAAAAAAGTCACTAAGACTTGTCCAGAACATCAAGACCTTACAGCTACCATGAGAAAAGATGCCAGGGCTTTTAAGTACCTTTTTGTAACTGTTATCTGACTGTTCTGTACCTTCTTTTACGTGGATTGCACGTACTCCCAACAACAGATAACCACGGTGCCAAACACCTGGATGTGTTAATTGCAGAGTTTTAGGGCAGATTTGACATTCCTACCTTGCAAGCTGCTGTACTTCCCTCTCTTTGCTTCGTTCCTCAGAGACATTGTGCCGTACATGCCCAGATACCTTCCTCAGTTGCTTATCACCAGCGGCCTGGGTCCAAGAAGCCCCCCAACGCTCTCGCACCCACTCTCCAAGGAGAAGTTCAGACCCCAGCAGCAGGTCCTGGCTCTGGTTTCAGCTCTGGGACATTGAAGCACCTTCCCAGAGGCTGAGCAGGCGTTGCTCCTGCCTTCACATCTCAGCCTCCCGCGGGGAAACCCAACACCAGGAGCAAGAAGAGGATCATATCCCCCATGGAAAGCCACGGCACCTGCCTACCGTATGGGCATGGAGGGATTAATTACAGCTGCACCAGGTGACGGAGTATTCATAACCCAAGCCAGGACACTGGCGAGCGGATCTCTGTAACTGGGGGGATCATCAATTATGCAAAGAGGTACCTAGTTAGTGTAGCTTGACCCACCCATGGGGTTATTAATTCTCCATCTCATTAACTCCAGTTGAAGGTCTGCCAATAGCTAATTCATATCCCTTGAGATCCCTCCTCTGAGGTGCTTTTCATCTGTTTGTCTAAAAAAATTTGGTATGCACTGTGAGATTTAGAGAAGCTGAACTTCCATTTTATGAGTGGGGAACTGGAGACATCTTTTTTCCACAAGCAACTTCCCCTATTTCACAAAAAAAACACAGAAGCCAGGATCTAAGGCAAGCACTGTCAGCCTCGATGTCCAGACTCTGCTCACTGGATGACACGGGCTTGGCACACATCAGCAGGCAGGAACAGAGAAGCAAGTTGTGAACCACGCAGCAGTTCTGGAGTAAAACAGCTTTAAACCATCACCGCAGCAGGGAATTCATCCCCATCCTGTGTCAGCTGAACATCTCTAATAATTAATAGGGAATGGGAGATGCAGGTGTTTTTCAGTGCAAGAGAACATCTGACACAGCAACCTTGGAAATGAAGGTTTCCTCCTCACAGTGTTTTTCCTCATGCAGCTTTAATGACCCCAGAATTTCACACTGACAGCATCCAAGACAGACTTCATCCCATATCCTGCATTATTTTGCTGCGGGTATTGGCCAGGAGGCCAGCGAGGTGCTTTTGGTGGCCTTTGGGGACCAGGGAAGAGCAGAGACATTTCACACTGGCAACCATGCAGTTACCCAGTGGAGTTTCAGTTGAGGTTACCCAAGTCTCATCGGGGCTGTCTTAGAACTAAGAAGCTTTAATTCAATTTCCCAGTACAAATACACATCCACCTCAGAGGAGAGGTTTACAACAGCCATTAGAGGGTTTCAGCTGTAAGAATTCTCTGCAGCCTTTCCATCAGGCCATTAAGAAACTTCTTAACACCGAACAAATAGAAGCTGTTTCTGCAATGGCTGTGCTATGAACAGCAGGGTTTGGTGTTGGGCTATTTTTTTTTTTTTTTTAAATACAAACCAACTTTCCAGATGTACTTAGAGACATTCCTCAAGAACCAGACTTCGTTATGCCTCAGGAGGACTGGATCCAATCCCAGCTCCAGCACCAGTTCCCTCTGACCTGAGGCAGTTCACCTAACTTGCTGCTGCTCACAGCAAGACCTTTACAGGTCTTAGTGGTGCTGTGAAGGTTAATTATTCAAGGCCATATGCGTTCAGAAAGACATCTGCATGTCAACTGTTAAGCACATCAAGATTGTTTAGACATTAGCTTTTAAGAACAGCTTTCAATGTTACTGTCATGTCAGTGAAGAGTATTCTGATAAAAAGTTTGAGTTCTTAAAAAAATAAAAATCTTGAGATAGTTAAAAGCGTAACTCACATTTTTCTCTAATTCACACAGACATATTTACCAGACAGATAAGCAGCAATGCAAAGAAACTCAAAAAGAAAAACAACGGCCACATAGTGAATAAAGCAGACAAAAATAAACAACCCCCAAAAAACCCCAAAAAACTTATCCAGAGGTGGCTGCAATGTTCCAGAAACACCGTGTCTGGCTCATATCGTACTTCAGGAGTGATGATTCTGCTGCTGCTTCTTTACAGCCTCTGCTCAGAGAGGCCATGGGAATATTGCTATTGATTACAGTGGGTCAAGAAAGTCCTACAGATTGGCAACTCTTACGTAGTCAAGTCATGTTCTTTGATAAATGAACATCCTACAGAAATAAGCCTGTACTGGCCCATTCAGCTCCAAATTGGCAGAAGACTACCTGTCCCCAAAAATAAGCATCATAATTAATAACTAGATTACTTGGGCTGCAGTCTCGGAGCTTTTGCTCCTCTGAGTAGTACTTCAAACTGAAAAAAAATGGCTTTGTTTTTCTGCATGCGTGTGGCACCCCAGCTCCTCCGTAAACCCAATGCGAGAGCAAACCACAAGGACAGACCCCTCTCCAGGACAGTCCCACTTTACTTTGCTTATTCCAATAATGAGAATTACAGAAATGTCACAGCTAAAATGTGATCAGTCCAAAGTAAGGAAAAAAAAAATGTGTGTGCATTTCTGTACAGCTATGCCAAACGGTGGGATTAGACCAACCACGGCGAGAGCTGGGCTCCTGCTTGACAGCTCCTGGTCTCAGGGCATGACTGTACACACCGTCACATCCTACACCATGTCCTACAATAGGTTTCAGGCCAGGTATCCCTAGCAGATACTCATCTCCCCTCCTCTCCATCCCTCTCTCTCCACCCTGCCCAACTCATCACCAGCAAGACTTTTCACCCTCTCTTAATTTTCCCGTTTTGCTTCATACCACCCTGTCAGTTTTATGCTTGTTTCCTACGCGGAACTGAGGCAGGAATCCAGGCCAGAACCGCGCCGCAATATGTAATTAATTGCCACTACCTCTCACAGAGGCTACAATTTGGGCTGTTCAGCCAGACACATACACTCTGCAAATAACGGTTCCAAATCACTACGCCTATTTAGCAAGCTGTCAAGGTCCTGGCTGTTCTTTAGCACATTAAAGCTGAGAGCGTAACATGGTTTTTAAATCAGTCTATGAAGCATACTATGGGTTTGTACAGCATGTAATACTTTATCTAGAGCAACACAACCCAGAAGGGCTTTTCACTGTAGAAGTGTAAGCCACTATTGCTTGAGCAGGAGAATTAAATCTATTAGAGCTGAGTCAGAGGCAGGTCCTTATACAGAATGCCAGCCACCCACTGGTAAAGACATGATCCCTATACATTTAGAGTATGTAGGTAGAACAGGCAGTGTGGCTGACTGAGGCTGATCACAGTACATTCTCCTGCTACTACACAAAATACTACTTAATTAAAATGGTACACACACACCCCCAAAAATAATAGTTTTAGTAATTGAGGTACTTGAGCCCCATTGATTTTCAAGGTAGATTTAGGACCTTAAGACACTTCTGAGAGTAGTATTCTGATTCCTCCCAACATTTAACCTCCAGATAAAGAAAAAAATATAAAACATGCCACAACCAGACTTTCAATACCTAGAGTTACAAGGCCAGTGAATGATTCAAGAGAATATATTCCTTTGAAAGAGTCTCATCTGTCTTCACAGTTATGGACTAAAAACTCATTCCAATAATATCAGCACCAAGACAGAATGCTAATTCTATCTGTAGCCGATATCCATATCAATATACTACTTATAAAATTATGCCAAGGCTAATTAGTAACTTATTTATGTTTTTCATCTCATACAATATCATACCAGCCTACAAAAGCCAGGAAGAGTTACCAGAATTAGGATTCTTTGGAAGAAATTCAGTTGCAAGGGATACATGACTTGCCCAAATTCCCATACTAAGTAACTAGCAGGCCTAGATTGTAAACTGTAAAAAATGGCCAAGTAAAAATACTTTTATTTTTTTGTGCTAGACAGCCTTACCAGTAAACCCTCGAGATTAATTAGCTGCAGCTGCTAATAATTTATAGCTACTCAGAGAAACTTATCTTAAGAGACATCACATGCCTAACACTTGCATGCAAGAAACAAAGTGCCCAATTCCTGTATCTTTAGGAGAATTAATTTTGAGAAGCACAACCGCCCGAAGCCCTTGCTGGCTGATGAGTCAGATGGACAAATCACGCCATCACGGAGACCCACTTCAAGAATCACAGTTTCCCAACAATCACTTATTTTCAAGTAGGAGGAATATTTTGTTGAGGGGGGGAAACGGTGTTGTTCTTGGTGGGGACAAGCGGTTCTTCTTCTGTGCGCATTTTATAGAGGCAATTTACTTTTCTAAATCTTAAGGATAAGACTTGGAAGCAATATCTCAGCAATGAAAGGGACTGGCTCTCACATACACAGGTAAGAGGCTGGAGGCAGCGCAGTAGCTTCCCCTTGAGAGAGCACTGGAAAGGACAACACAGCACCGAGGAGGTTAGGAGTTCCTGGGAAAGCGATAGCAAGCAGAGCTGGAGCTTTCACTTCGTTTTGCGCCACCGCTATTACTAGAACGGTGATAGCATCCTGCATTAAACAATTAGCAACTTCTGACCACTCATCCCAACACCAGCTCAGTATCAACCAACCCCTTGGGCTGAAGTGAGCAGCTTATAAGAAACTCCACTTGGGACGTAGACCTGGTGAGCTCACTGCCTTGCACAGCATCCGGGGAAGGAGCAAAGGTCTAACTCACGCCTCGGGGATCTGAGGTTTTGCCTGGAAAAAAGCAGATCTGAGTGAGGTGGGGACCAGTGCTTAGTACAGCCCTTTGGCTGCCCATCTGGAGACCTCCATTTCTATCTGCTCAGGTCAGAGGCAAAATGAGTTCAGCAGTCACATTCCTCCCAAAAGCAGACACAACTGAGCATGATGTATAGTTCTCCTGGACCAAAGTCCAGAGCTGAGAGCAGACAGAGAGCTGGTGGAAAGCCCATGGCCAGAGCTGATACACCAGCAGAGCTTGGGGAGCCAGCTTTTTCTTTTGAATTAGAGTTGAGATTTCTGGAAGGAGATCAAATTTTCCAGAGGCTTTGAGGATGCTCTGGACTGAGGGTCTGAGATTTTCCCTTCAGAAATATAGCTGCATCCAAAGGTATGGACACCCTCCCGTTACCTACAACACATCTTTCTGACAAGTGCTTTTCCCATCACTTATCAGAGCAAAAGAAACACCCACTGGTTGTACAGCTGTGCAGTGAGGTTTTGGGGGAGTCACCATGAAAAGCTACAGGTAATACTGCAGAAGACAGAGACATTCAGAGAAGGTAACTTGAAAACGTGCAGCTGGAAGAGTTGTACTTTCTGCCTTGAACAGTAAAAAAAACAGGAAGAGGCTGAACAAGGGCAGTTCCATTCCCCATTTTTCATATCGCTAAAAAAATAAAATTAAAGAATACCTTACTAGTGACCTGTTAGGTCTGTGTGTCTCATTAAGTGTGTCTGGATTTTCCCATATCTCTAAGTGAGCCTCGTCTCACGCTTAAGCTTATTATTGCTGGATTATTCTGGGATCGTCACTCTCCAACACCAGCCTTGCCTGATGACACTGACAGAGAAGATAAAGCTGAGGCCGTCAGCACGTGTCTCGAGATATGCAGGTGATGGTATGTGCCACTTCACCCCACATGGTCCTTGTCCTAGTGGGGTCACTCCTAAGGTCACAAAAGGGCATCGACAGATCAGCAGCTCAAAACAAGTCCTGGATGTAACTGATGGATTCAGTCTCAAGAGAGGTTGTACTGCAGCTGTTTTACAGGCAGGAAGAATGGGGCACAGGGGCTCAGCTGGGCACTCCAACTCCCCGGTTATCGGTGACAAACACCTATCAGCTCTGAGAGGAGCAGGCTCCACATGAAAGGGCTTGTGGCACATCAATAACAGAGGCTCTTGGTGCAGGTCTGACCACTGCTCACCCCACCCATCTCTCTCCTGCACCACTGTTACCCATTCCCGGTCCAGGGAATGGGCACTGTCCTGCCTTAGGAAAAGACACGAAAAAACTACTCATGCAGCACTGGAGTCTCTTTTGTTAGGAGACTTAAGGGTGCCGTATTTACAGACATCCAAAAGAAGTAAACAACTGAGCAATTTTTAGGAAGGGAGAGGCATTATACCCCATTTTACAAAAGGGGAGAACAATGGCACAAGAAGTTAAGGAAGTCACCCCAAGACCAAGTTGCACCAGCACCTGTGTTCCTATTATTGTCCAGAGAATCCTTGAATTGCACCAGCCCTGCAGGGGGGGCGAGCACCCCAACTGCTCTGCATCTCCTCTGCTGAGACTCAGGTGTCCCCCAAATGGGCCAGGGAATATGACGTCCTGCTGGCAGCACTCCATTTCCCCCAGTGCTCAAAGCTGTGAGTTTGCAGACTTATCAATGGACTGGGTTCAAGCTTGATGCAAAACTCCTTGTCAATAGAGGATCATCAGGAAATAGCCCTCTTCCACTCCTTCCCATTGCCTAGGAGAGAAAAGAGCTGAACATTTGAAATATTATTTGTTTCACGTTACTGCTAAAGTATCTGGAGCAGACAGTTCTTTTAAGAGATAAAATCTTTATAAACTTTCCTCCTCCAAAAAAAACAAAGGAGTTGAGGGGAAGAAGAGCAGACAAAGGCAAAAGGAATGGAGATGGAGGAGGGTCCATTTCGCAGAGCTCACTTCAGAGCATAAAGCTGAGCTGCAAAGAGGCCAAAAAGCAGATATGAAAAGTCATCAAAGCCTATTCATGAGCATGACTGTCTCTCCCCAGGTCTCTTCCTCAGTCTGCCTCCAACTTTCCCTGGGGAATGGAAGAACATATCCCAGCCTGCACAGCAATTGCACTAGGGCTTTGGGGTTATTTTTAAGATAGAGTCATTATGGCTTTTGTGACTCACTGACTTGTAATGATGGAAGTATGTTGTTTGATCTGCACAGACACAGGCATCCAAATGAAAAAAAAAAAAGATCCTGAGGAAAAAATGAAGATCACAAAACAGAAAATAGCAAAACAAAAGGAAGATGGTTCAGTGGAGCAGGGTCTCGTGCTGACCCACAAGTTCTACCTCTTATCCCGCAAAACACATTTTTAACAGCTCCTCACCCTTGCTGTCCATGGCTTCCTAGGGTTGGTCCAAGGTGGTTACTGAAGAGCAGTGTACCAGAGGCTGTACAGGGATTGGGGTAGATTGGGACAGCCTGAATAGAAAATAAACCGGGTTGGGACCAACCTCTGAAACACACTTCCTTCCTCCCCTCTTCTTTCCACAAGGACCTTTTGTGAACCCAGTTTGTCCTGGTTCTCCTTCACAGCACTTTTTCCATGCATGGTCTTGGGCTGGTTTTCCTGGACAGAAATGGTAATGGGAGACAGCTGGCAAGAAGGACACCGAGAGCGAGCCCCCAGGATGCTGCTGGGCGTGCAAATGCCAAGGCAGGATCAAAGTATTGCTTATTTGATAACCTCCAAGTGACATTCCTAAATTAGAAGCGGCAGTGGCACCAGATGCATTTCAGCCACAGCATGACTTGAAGTCTGATATTCTAATGTAGGCATGAAGAAGCCACTCTGGTGGTTTAGAGGCCACAGCAGTGCTTTTTCTTTGATGCTACAGAAACATCCATACCTAAGCCAGGCAGAGGGATTTTCAGTGGTTTTTCACTCTTCTTCACTTACATAAAGCAGCAAAGCAGAGCTGCCCTGGTTTCTGCTACATATAAATCATATGGCCAGAATGAAGATCATTTTGACAATTTCTGGCTTGCTATTTCTGTTCCTTTGTTTGCCCAGACACAAAAACTGAGCCCTTTGTAGTTCCCAGATCACAACGTCTATGTTGCATGAGATCATGTTTGTGTTTTTGGACACATCTTTTTTTAACAGTGCCTATTGAATTCCCTCAACTCAGCACTTCCCTTCCTCTTGCTCTCAATTGATCAAACAATATCAGAGCCCAGGAGCCATGCACATACATATCCCATGTTTGTAACAAGGCTGGAGGAGATGGTTTGCTCTGTGCGGTAACTCGGGGTGAAGTGAGGAGGTACCTGACAAATATGAGGCAGCTGGAACAGAGTTGGCCACAGCATGAGCTGATGAACAGGGCAGCAGGAACCGAAAAGATCAGAAAGAGGTGACAGTGACAGTAGGGACAAGTGGGGCTAAGACTTCATCTAGGCAAAGACAATTAAGTCTTTGCTTTGCACATCACAATCTCCCCAGGGATAACATCAACAGGCTAGGAATATGGAACAGAAGCAGCTCAAACTTTTCAAGGTAAGTAATTTACTTGCTGGTAACTTTGGAAGAAAGGCAGAGGGATGCCGGGAACTGCTGGTGCACTCTCAATGCTGGGCTCACTGACCCTGGTGCCCACAGGGTCAGGAAAGGAGATCCTAGCCTGGTGGGACCCTGACCAGAGGACTTCTGCATGTTCACCTCCACCCTCTTGAAACCAGGGGAGAGCTAAATACACCCCAAATCCCAGACAGACTCGGAGACTGCCAATTGTTTGGGATGGCCTCTTGCTGCAGCAGGAGGCTCTCCCAGTGCTGACACTGCAGAGGTGCGAGGCAGCAAGCCAAAATAATACTTAGGGTGCAGCGAAACTTAGAGAAACAGATTTTAGAGAGACAGATGCTAATTCACTCAGTCAGAAACAAATCTCCAATTTCCTGGTCTCCCCACAGCTGGAGTTTTCAAGAGGAAAGAGGGTCATAAAGCTCTGAAGGAACAGAAATCTCCTCTCTCTATGCCAGCTCACATCCTCCCCGTAGGACCATAAATACCATAGCCCCCAAACACACGGGATGCAAACAGGAAAACATTAAATCATGAGAGCTAATTAGTAGTGTCTATCCAGCCTGTTCTTTACAAAGAGGGACTCCCTCAAGCCCACTTCTCTCATCAGCATCTCTCCCCTTTATCAGGGCAGGGCAGGCAGGAGCTGCCCAACAGGAGGGTCCCAGCAGAGGGGCAGGGTCCTGGGCAGGGGCTGCCACCAGCTGCTCCGGCACATGGGTCCAGCCCAGCTGTCCCACAGCAACAGGGACCATCTATAAAAAGAGCTGACAAGATTTTAAACAACTGCTACCAATAGCCTTGCCTCACTCCAGATTTTCCACTGACAGACATCTTCCGTTTGTTTTCATTTCTTTAATTGATATCTTATTAAATTGCCTATAAATAGAGCTAGCGAGCAAAGAGCATCGTGCGGGCGGGTTGGAAGCCCAGTGCTAGCAGTGAGATGCCCACAGGGAGGAGAGACAAGGAGCTCATGAATTCATGGGGGAAATGAGTCATCGCCAGCTTTGCACAGAGACCGGGACAGCCTGGAATAGGGACCAGTGGTGCTACACAAGAGCTTCTTACCCTGAATTTGCACCAATGTCATCGGTTCAGCCTCGGGCCCCCTTTGTGCTGCGATGCTGTAAGAGCCAAGCTACCGTCTTTCAGAGTGCATGGACAAGTCCCACAGCGCTCATCTGTGGGAGGATTTTGGCCTCCTCTACACACACGTCAGTCATGTTGGCAGAACTCCAACTGACCTCGAAGGATGAGAGACAGAAAACATCTGCACCCAACACAAGGCTTTTCAGCAAATTTTTTCTCCTTAAGAAAAAAGGCAAGGCTGAGTTGCTCTGTGCTCCCATGCCAGTCACCAGTGCACAGGGCTGTGGTGAGAACACGGCCAGGAGGCATCTTGTTGATCTGCTCTCTCCAAAATAACCAGTTCATAATAGTAATCCCACCTTGGTGTCACCACACCACCTTCCAAAAGCCTTAGCACAACAGTTCCATGCTCTGGGCAGGTTACTTACAAGGATCCAGTTGGATGCAAGGTAAGAGAGACTGTTTCATCCCCACCTTCTCCTTGTCTAAGACATGTCTGTGGTACTGATGTCTGAATTTAAGTGTGTGAAGTTGGCAACTGTTTATTCCCATATTTGAGATGGGAAATCAAGCAAGAATAAGTGGTCCATCTGAGTTCACACTGGAAGCATGAGGTAGAGAAGGAGCAGTCCCGTAATGGAGCACGTGTCCTTCCTCTGCCACTGCAGAAGGGCTGGCAAGTAAGTGCAACGGAGACCCCTAAGCAATGCACCAGGCACACAGCTTTTCAAAGCAGTGGATAACTGCAAGGACAGCCCAAGGGATGTGTCTGAAGTGCTCATCAGGTGTCAACATCCCTGCATGAAAACCTGCCTGGGTGTTCGCTCAGTGCCTGTGTGTTCCTGCAGTGCCAGGCACATTCCCCAAAGGTCACTGCAAGAGTTTCCCCATCCTCAACAGGAGGGTGTTAGGGAAAAATAAGATATAAATACACGAAAAGGGTTTTCTCTTTGTTACTTGGCAAGCACGACTTTTGTGACACCAATGCCCAGCCCCACAAGCAGAGCCAGGGAGGGCTGCAGGCAAAACCCCCCAAGAGGAGGGACGGCAACGTCAACACATTCCTACAGTGGTTTTCTCCCAGTAACTAATCACAAATCTTATGATACGTCTCACAAGACATTCAGAAAGCTACTTATAAATAATCACATGGAACATTAACTGACTGCAAAGGAGTTTTATTCTCACTAACCATCGTTACGACCTTTGTTAGTTTAGATGTAGTAGAGGAATGTTATTTTATGGCCACTATCTGATAACCACATGGAAAACTTGAGCATTTTCCCAAATCATACCCTGTGAAGTACTGACTGTAAATTAACATTTCCATTAAAGTTGCACTCATAATTAAAACAGAAATAAATTAACAGTGTGCCCATTTGAGGTGGAGAACTGCAGCAGCACAGGAAGCTGAGTGACCCAAAGACACACAGTAAATCAGAGTCAATGCAAAGGACACAGTAAGTCAGCTCTCAGCTGTACAGAATTAATTCAGCTGCACAACACTAAACAATGCTGTTAGTCACAAGATACCCAAAGGTAGAACAGTGCTTAAAAAAAACCAACACCAAATCACTGACCATCCAGTGCCTCAGAGCACTTTGGACAAGGTGGACCCTCTTGTGCCATCCCTGACATTGGCAACCACTCCAGCATGATCCTGCACCAGGCCCGCTGAGCAATCTCCCTCAGAGCACAGACAGGGATTGTTACTCCATCAAAGGAGGAAGCTAAAACAGACGGGGATCAATTGCTGCCCCAAAAAAATCACACTGGGAATCTCTCTCCAAGCCAAACACAACAAGAGGAGCCCCCGATGCTGTGCTCAGACAACCCCTGACCTCCTCCTGCTGCTTCTATATGATAAATTCCACAGCTTCGTGGTTTGTTATTTTTTCAGGAATGAAAATAATCCTTGCATAGATATGCAGGGATCACAATGCCATCTCCAAACAAACACTCTGCTTGCTGGCAAGGAGTTTTGTTAACACAACTAAACACGCTGAATTATGCACACAGTTTGCCTGAACATATGTTGAACTTCCAGAGGTTGCCTGGAGCCCTTGATCTGCTTTTTGCTGCATTCAAACCATCCCACCCAGCAGCACCAAGGGTTGTAAGGGGCACCTCTGGAAATGGCACAACAAAAAGGTCCATTTGCCATCCAGCCACTCCAGGGAGCCCGGCTGCTCTGCTCCCAGCCCTGCCAGCCAGCGCTCCCATCAGCATCCACACCTGGCCCAGTGATCTCTTGGATTGCCTACATGCAGTTGCTCATGAAAAAAAAATAAATAAATAAAAAAGGGAGGGTGGTGGAGGGGGGAGAGAAGCATGACAAATTCTTTGGTCAAAGGATTTTCTTCCACATCCAGCCTACAGTCGTAATGGTCCCTAAACTCCTTGCACTAAACCACCAGCTCTGAGCTACAGCCCCAGAGCACAGAGAAGAACCAGAGACCAGAGACATAGTTGGGAAATCACTCTGTGACTGCAGGCAAGTAATTTAAGTTCTCTGACCCTCTTCTCCATCCATACCCAGCACAATACTAACCTCCTGCACGGAGAGGGGTACACTATTCCAAATCATTTATCTGCCAATTTTCATTTTCAATCATATGTCTTCCAGCATTCCCAAACTGTTATCCTGTGTTTCTTTGCCTGACACATTGTAAAAATAACCCAGACTGCAAAGCTTGCTTGATGTTTATAGGACACCATGGAAATTTACAGCTCAAGATAATTAACTTTAAATAAAATGCTAATCTACAGTAAATACAAAATAGAGGACAGTTTGGGGAAATGCTCTGAAATCCACTGGTGGAAGTCAGTGCACTGTAGGTACAAATTAGTAACCTCTATTAATGGGAGAATCTTGGATTAGGCGAACTAACAAAAGTAATAATAATTAACATTATTCACATAAAACATAATTGACTTCCAATTGCTTCTAACATTATTTTTTTCTAATGAAGTTGCTGGAAACTAATCAGAGTTGGCTGGATAGCTTATCAGGGGACAGGCACAGTCAGCAGGATTAGCTGCTTAGTGCCGGAGCGTGATTCACCCTGACGAAGAACCCATCGTCCTTCCCAGCGTCAAGAAGGAAATTTTTGGCCATCGACTCTCTGCTGCTCCTTCAGCGCCTCCCCAGAGGGCAGCAGCTCAGCCTGGGCCAGGGGGACACTCGAGGGACCCATACATGAAGCTACCCACCAGGAACTGGTTTCCCTTCCTATAGCTCCACACGGATTCGCTTGTGGTCATGGGCAAGAGCCTGACATCCACATTTTGGTATTACCCTGCCTTAAAACGATGTTTACCTGTGACGTCTACAGAGAAATGCTTAACTTTGCCACCCTTGCACATGAAGACATACATACTCTCCACTCAAAGCTGACTGCTCTGGAAACCAGCCTTCTTCCTCTGGGTTAAGTGCTTTTTCCGCAAAACCTTTCTGCAAATAGCAACTTATTTCACATTTTGCAAGACAACTTGTCAAACTCTGAAGACTGTCTAATATTGCAACCACTTGTGACACCAGCCACACTCCTCACTGGGAAGAGAGGGAAAGGGTCCTACAGAAACCACCCTTTTCTGTCCAGTGAAGCTAAGAGTGGTCCTGGGCTCCATCAGGCAGAGACTGAACTAATTTCTAGACAAAGAGAATGTCACTTTTGCAGCAATCTTTCCCAAGCCTGAACACTATCCCACCTGCTCCCTGGCTCCTGTCACTCCCCAAGGAACCTGTCCCTGCTAACCCATCCAAAAGACATCCACCGGTGTCCACAACCCAGGGTAGGCACCCTTCAAATGCTGAAAAACTGCTGTAAGATCTCCCCAGAGCCTTCTCTTCTGCCACAAGCATCAACAGGGTCTGTTTCCAGTCACCACTGGGGACATTCAGCTGGAATAACGAGGATGATGTAGATCGTCATCTGTCCCTCCCCAAGGAACAATACAGCTTTTCAGCAATAACAGTTAATTGAGAATTAATATCCTCAATGTGGCATGGTGTCACAGTGTCGCACGCCCTCATCCCCCCACCCGGTTGATGGCTTTCATCTGACATCACCATTTTTTCCCCTCTCAGCAGCAGTCAATCAGCTATAACAGCAGTGGCCCTCATCAACACCTCCCAAGAGAATTTGGGGAGGACGTTCCCACCCACCTGTGCCTCTCCACAAACTGCCCCTCATCATCCTCAGGGAGGCTTGGACTTTCCAGTCATTGCAAAAATCCCATTTGCACTGGCTCAGAGAGCAGACAAGTTTGTTATGGAGAATCCAGATCACATTTTTCCACCCTGAACACTATCTTGTTTGTGCCCTCTCCACCCGCTTGTCCCTTCCTCCCTCCCAGCCAAGCTGGCGGGAAGCCCCACAGGGGTTTTTTTCCCCCCCGACCAGATGTTTCATCCGCTTTTGTTGCTACAAGACGCACCGGTAAAGTCCTGGCAACACACAGCAAATCCTGAGCTGCACAGCTAACGACTAGCATCTGCATCCAAGGTTAATCAAGGAGGTGGGGAAAGGCACTTCCAGCAAGAAAGCACAAATCCCCATTTCTAATTGTTTTGCGCTAACAGCAAAACATTTATTTCCCAGGATTTCCGAGAGGCGGAAGAGGTGAGTGGATTGCTCGGCGCCTCCTGTTTACCAGGCCGAGAGGGGAGTAGGGTTAACAGAGAATTTCTTGTTCCACGCCAAAGCATTACATCCTGGAAGAGATCCAGAGAGAGATCCTTTGTCTTCAAGAACAAAAGGGACGGCTCCCCCTTTTCGGGGAAGCTCTGCACACTGCAACATGACCTACACCAGCAGCATCACCATGCAGTGGTGTGATGCTTCCCAGGCTCCTGGCCACAGGTGATGAAGCTTCTGTCACTCATTGTACCCCACCACCCCTTTTGTCATGGTTGTGCCCTGGTAAGCATGGTCACCATGTGCCATCCTCCCTTCTAGCCTGTCTTCTCAACAGCCCCTGCACTGCTCCAGCCCCTCTGCTGCAACATTCTCCCTTGTCCCCTTCCAGCCCTCTTTGGCACCATCATTTTGATGATCTGCAGCCCAAAAGTGCTGCATCTCAGAGCAGCCTTGGCAGTTTGAGAGGCAGCTGACATGTCTCCATGCAGCCCACGCTGCTCTGAAGTTCGTGAGCCACCAGGAGGGACCGAAGCCAGCCTGTCTTATCCAGGCTCTGCAGCTTCCCAGTGTGGATCTCCAGCAATGACAGAGCCTCTAAGAAAATGCCTGCTCATCTGCCCAGAGAGACATCAGGGATGGTAGCCAAACCCACACACTTCTTGTCCAGTCCTTGCCCACTAGTGACATGTCCTGTCTTTGGAGACCATGGCACAGAGCTGAGGATCCTTTGGGCTTCCCACTGCCCTTTGCCATTTCTTTCCCAACCCACATTCCTGAGTAACCCCAGAGATCTAATGCCATTTTTGGGGATGAGACTCATAAAAGTTGCCCCACACAAACAGAAGGGGAAGGCACCTTAGAGAGCTTGCAGACAGCTGGCTCCCATGGGAGATTCATTCCCAAAGGTAACATCTGGAGCCTTACCAGCAGCTGGCCTGCTCCCTCCTGATCATTTCAGGAGGTCTGGAAGTATTTAACACCAAAAACTCAGGTCTTGTCTACCCCGCCCTTTTTCCTCGAAGCCTCTGCAAACAACAGGGAATTCAGTACAAGGATATTCGAAGAAGCAAGTCCAGAGCAACTGCTGACTGTTGTTAACTCTCAGCTTCTCTGGTTTTGGTTTTTTTTTCCCCCCCCTCTATATTCTCATTTTATACTCACGTCCGTTGTTTTGCTTATGGAGGAAAAATGATCTGTTGACATCCTCAAGGCAGGAAAATTTCCCAATGGGCAGCTCTTCCTAAGACTGCAACAAAACCAATCTGACATGGCATATTTAATATTTGTAAGGTTGAAAGAAAGGGGGGGAAAAAAGAGAAATACTTAAAAAAACCTAAGCAGTAACTTTAAGGTTTCTTAACAAAGCAGAACAGCCAGCACAAGTTACCTCACAAGTTACCTTTAGGCTACAGTCATCTATTTTTAATGACTAGGCTCAAATAAACTATTTATGACTGTTGTCTTAGTGTAACCATCAGATTACAAAGTCTCCTAGAAATAAGAGGCAAGAGGGAGTGGGAGGAGATCCCAGTCACCCAGGATAACGAGTCTCCCATGCAGGCTGCTGCTACTGGGTGTAATTTCCAGCCCTCCCCCAGACACTGGGGATGCCCACGGGGCTACCAAATCCACAGGGATGGTTTGTAACAGCACCAGCACAGCCCAGCTCCGGCTAATCACAGGGGATTAGTGTCACTTCCCTGCCTCCGTGGGATAACTGTGGAGTGCCGAGCATGGAAAGTTCATTATACCTGTGCTGAGCAGGGAGAGGAGACCCCTGCCAAAACCGACTGCCTATCTGGGCTCTCTTCCTTCCTGCCACAGGGGTCCAGGGCCAGTTCACATGTTTCCCAGGACGAAGGCTCCCATGCAGACAGGCTCCTGCCTCATGTCCCCACCAGGCACCCCGAACTGCCCTGCCACCCTCCCGTGCCTTCCTCTGCCTGAGCCACACACACAGGCCCAGGCAGGCGTCCCCGAGGCCAGGCCCAGGGCCGTCAGCTCCGATGTCTGCTAAGGAGATGTCCACTTCCTGCCTCTCGATTTTCTTTCTTTACAGCTGCTAAAAAATTCACTTCTTCATGGAGCTGGGCCAAAACCAGCAAACTACTGCTCCTTCCCCCTCCTGAGGGCCCAGAGCCCAGCGCACAGAGAAGGCATTACAACTATGTAACCTGGGGTCACATTTCACCCTGGACTCAATTAGCAAGGGTTAAAAATGGAACAAGGCTTTACTTTCCCATAGGAAAGTTGTTCTTCCTTGCCCACTGCATCCAGTGGCCTTCTGACACTTCTTCTATAGAACACAGCAGCATCCTCAGTTCTGGTTCATAGGGATTTTCCCCACAGCGCCTTCTGCACTGGCAGCTCCCCAGTACACAACCGCTGTCTAAGCCACCACATCCTGCTCGTGCAGAGCATCCCTGGGTGACTGGTCCTGCTGTCGGGGGAAGCACCCATCAGCCATCACACAACAGCAGCAAATGAAGCTAACTCATCACAGCCTCCAAACCCCTCACGTACAAACAAGGTCCCATAAGGAGGATGGAGATTATTTCTGCTGGGAAAGGGAATTCGGGAAAAATGCCTATAGGAGGGCATCACTGAGGCCAGCAGTTTGGGCACTGCAGCCACATCAAAAACCCTCTGCTGAGAGGCTCTAGTATCTTGCACCACGTTTCCACAGAATCATAGAATGGTTTGGGTTGGAAGAGACCCTTAGAAGTCACCCAGTCCAATCCCCCCTTACTCTTCCCTATCCCACCAAGACTCATCCACCCAAGTAAAGGACAACAAATAACACCAGGAACCATGGTAGATCTACTGATGGTGAAGTCCTTGTCCCAGCACCAGCTCATGGGACCAGGAGACCTGAGATTCTCTAAGGTCACATCTGGAAATGTGCAGGGAAGCTGAGACCACCCATGGGCCACAGCAGCTCTGACCAGCCATTAACTGCCCATATTGGCCCCAGCCTGTTTCTTCTCCCCTTTCTGTCCTTACTCTAGGACAGATTTTTGCAACAGGACCAAGGTTTCGTGCTTCCCATAATTACCCTCTTGTCACTTGGCCAATTACACTACTTGCCCTATGTCCCTGCTGGCCCAGGGCAACCCACTGGCCAAGCAAATATGGTCCAAAGTGCTCTCCTTTAACAAAGCATAGAGATAACCTGCCAGGCAACAAGAGTGTGAGAAAGGCTTAATCTTCCCAAATCTCACCCACAGTCACAGTGCACAAGGTGCTGTGGAAGAAAAATAAAAAGAAAAAAACCTCAGGGCAGCCAAAACACAGAGGGGCCAAATCACCCTTCAGCTCTTGCTTCTGCCCAATGCAAGGGGGACCAGAAGCTGCAGAGAGGACACATGCAGCCACAGCCAATTCCAGCTCCTGTAAGAGCAGCACAGGGAGGGATTTTAAAACCCACAACTTGAATATAAGTAGAGGAAGCCCAGAGCACACCAAGGGACAGCAACATGCATACATATGGACAGAACCATGTCCATACATAGAGCTGCCTCATCACCTCAAGCCTCCTGGGACAGAGGAGTCTGTTGAACAAGAACTGAGCAGCTGGCAACCTCTCCACTTCCCCAAATACTGAGCAAGCCCTCAGCTCCCAGGAACACTGTGATCCCAAACTCACCCAGCTACCTACTCATGTTTAAAACCCACCAAAGCCACACCAAGGGGGTGTAAATCTCCTGGAGGGAGCACAGGCTGGAAAACCATGAGTCCTAGCAATAACTGCCACCTTGCACAGACTTGCTACCTGGGCTCAGAGCAGTTCATCAGCATCAGCTCCATGAGAACCTGGAGTGGTGCACAACCTCTCCGGACGGTGGCAATGGCCAGAGCTCCAAGCTGACTGCAAACTGCTGCTGCCATCCCAACCAGTGGGGACATGACAATCACCCCCCACCCTTAGAGCACAGACCGCATCTTCATCCAGCACCAAGCCCTTCACAGCTGCCTCCAACCCCGGTGCAGATGTGGCTCATCCAAAGCTGCATGTCCCAGAATTCCACATCAACACACAAAAGCACAAGTGCATTGGGTTTTCTAGACATGGCACCGCTCATTTACCCCCTGCCACTGCTCTTTCTGCATCAGCCAGGTCTCCCCTAAAAACCCCAAGCAATGTGACATGCATCAGAAGAAAATGGAGAGAAATGTTTCAATAGCACAGCCATTGGAAGTAGAGTGAGAAAAGGCAGCAGCCCTTGGACTGGAAGGGCTGTGTCACAGTTTGGGAGGTTTCCCAGCTGGGCTGAGGGTCTCTGGAGTTGCTCATGTACGATGCCTGGGCAGGAAGGATTACCTGTGGATAGGCGGGAGGAGGAAGAGCTCAATCCACAGATACAGTGTGATGAGTCTTGTTTTGAGACTCTGCTGCTACCTTTGTCAGTCCCCATTTAGCCCGTTGGCTCATGCAGCCATGATGCTGTGTGGGGCTGAGAGAGCCCCACTTGTGCCTCCCACAGCTCACCCATGGACTGCAAAGCCCCATGCCCACCCTCCCCACCTCTCCCTCACACTGCCCCTTAATGACTCGGACACTCTTCTGCTGCTCATGGCTGTGACAGTTCATCATCACAGAAGTGCTCAGACATCCTCACTGTCACCTAATTGCCCAGATGAGCTGAGGAGCAAAGGAGCCACACGGGGCACCAGGACCCAGTGCTTTGCCCAGAGACAGAAGCACCAGGCTCCCCTTGCTCACGTGGGCAGGACGGTGCCCAGGGTGCTGGGTACAGATAGTTAATGCTCACCACAGGGTCAGGATTCCAAGAGGTCTTGCTGGGACACATCTCCAAAGAGCTCAGCACTCAGCACAGGAGGGGTTTTGGAAAACCTGGCCCCCAGGGTACAAACCCCACGATCCAGAGTGCTTCAGAAAAATACACACAGCAATGTATATTCTCTCCCACACACACTGCAGCATATATAATTTCCACCGCAGCAAGGGGAGAGATATACATCAATGATCCTCTTTCATTTTTCTTGCTGAAAGCTGCTGGCTACAGAATTTGGCAGCCAGGGAGCTGGTGGTACAGCTCACACAGCCGCTCCAAAGGGGATGCATCAGCTCCACATGCGGTCCCATCCCCTGGCCTCTGCCCTGTAGCAGACCAGGCTCATTTCTATAGCTCATTAAAGAGGGATAAAAGTAACCTTTAAAGGTTGCTTTCATGTGAAACACGTCTAAAACCAAACAATGACTTGGCAAAGAGTGAATTGGATTTTTAAAAGCAATGCATTTCACTGGAAATCTTATTTCTTTCTTCTTTTTATTTTTTTTTTCTTCTTCTTTTGAGCCTGCTGGTGGATTATTTTTCCTTGACACAATCCCGCCTCCACTGTGATAGATGACGGCACATTTAGCAGTGTTCAGCCAAAACTTTTTATCTCCATATGGAAGATGGATGGATGAGGACTCTGAAGCCCGCATCAATTCCTTCAAGAACAAACAAGGATCCAGCCCAGACCCCCTCCCAGGTTTGTTTAAAATACACAGAGCATAGGGCAGAGGATGTGATCCTATAAAGCCCCATCTGGCACCATTTGCAGTGTTTATGAACGGAACGAGCACTGCCCAAGACCTCTGGCCATCTCACTGGAGAGCACAAAGGACAGCTGGAGCTTGGATGGGCTTTGTGCTGGGGGCCCAGGACAGCCCGCACCTTCCCACGCCAGCCATGCTATGTCAAGTACTGCTGTGTGTGGCAGGGTGGGAGGCCTGAGGAGGAGACCCCAGCTATCTGAGCAGGGATCACACACAGCTCCTTGAGGGCAGAGGCTGGAAGAGCCAAAGCAGCAGCCAAATGGCTCTCGTGAAAAGTAACAGGCACTGCATCACTGCAGCAGTCCTCGCTAGGAGTGGACAATGCCAGAGAGTCATCCTGGATAAAAGCAAAGCAGAAAAGGAGATGATGAGACCCAGGAGCAGCTCTGGGCTTTGAAGGTTACCCACCAGCATGGGTGTCTTCCTTGCATCAGCCCAGGGCAGACATCATTTGCTGAGGCAAGGGAGCAAGCAGGTGATGTTCAGGACTCCAGGTAAGTCAAGGAAAACAGAGGAAAACCATTGGCATCACAGCTTTCTTTACATGCCTCAAGACATGGGGCCACAAGCCTTCAATGAGCTCCTCTGAATGCAGCTGGGCTGCAAGCTCAGGAGTGCCAAGTCCCACAAGATCAGGTCCCAACTCCCTAACCCCTCCTGTAGTGCCCCTTCCCACCGACACCAAGAAGTACAAAGAACAGAGGTTACAGGTAAACTTTCCTCCCTTTCCTCCCAGCAAGGTGTTATAAAACCCCAAGGAAAACTTGCTGGGGGAGGCACTAACCTGAAGCAGGTAGGGTAGAAAGGAGAGCACAGGGTGGACACAAGAGATGAAGAGGCCTGAGAGTCGTACACCTCTAGGAAAATGTTACACTAGATCCTCACACAGGGCACAGCAGCAACAGCCATTACACGAAACAACACATGCACCATAGCACACACACACCTCATTAATAATGTCTAGACCTCCGAAGGCAACGTGCCAGAGAAGTTACCTAACCAGCAATAAAAACTTCTTTGGCCCTGTCTCAGGTACAAAAGCCAACACTCCTCATCTCGTAAAACGCAAAAAGCCCCCAGATGTTTATAAAAACTCCATTGGGCAGCTCAGTGCAAACATTGTTTACCATCGAAACATTAGGATCAAAACTGACCATCCAGCTGACAGGAGCTGTGTAGCTGCAGTTGTGTAGAGATCTTCTCCAGCTTCCCCAGCAGCCCACACCCTCGGCATCACTCCCACCAGTGTGCCCTTGAGCCCACCACCTCCTGTCACTCCAACCCATCAAATATGTCTGCTTTCAGGGCGATGCCAACTCCTGCCATCCAGCAAGGCTGGCGGTCAGGACCCGTGCATACACACACACACATGTGCATGCATACATGGACATATGTATATGCAGGTGAGGGGAAGATGCTGCCCACATACAGCACATCCACCTGGACATCATGGGAAGGCAAGACCCTTGGGCTTGCTGCATTTGCATGGCCCCCAATGTTTTCTGGAGACTCCTTTGAAGAGTCGAGAGCGTGTAGGTGCCCTGCAGCACACCAAGAGCAAAGGCTGCCTGGTACCACTCCACACCGTGGCCGGTCAGATAAGGCAGCCAAGGCAGCACATTGATGAGGCATTACGTGGAGGAGCTCCTCGGGGATCTCCCAGTGACAGATGCCATCCAGCTCAATGGCTAAGACCAATCCAAGTAAACACAGGGTATATTTATTTTCTCCTAGGAAATGCTTTCATTTTTCCCCCCCCTCCTCCATGTTCACTTCAAGACAGCAGCAAGCTACGAAACACTCCCTCCGTGTGGTGCTGCTAACCATGGGAAGCGAGTGCACTAGCTTGGACAGATCATTATCCCTTCATGCACAGGGCTGAGGAAGGGGGTGGTAGTCTATAATGACACTAATTAAGTCCTTAAGTGTCTTGGTAAAAAGCAGGTAAGACTTCAGCACAAGGCAGAATATTCCATTAGGACAGGCTTCACCGTAGACACAATGCTGCATAATGGGATCCTGTAATTATGCCTGCACTGCAGAGACTTTTAAAAAAAGGAACCCTGTTTTACATTCTCTAATGCAAACAGCATGAAATGATGTTGCTTAGAAACCTTTACACTCCTACAGTGTGTGCAAAAAAGTTATTCCAGACATCTGTATTTAAAATAAAATTTAAAAACAATCCTACCGCACACACTCACATGGATCTTGGCTTCACGTTGAGTGATGAAGCCTATGAAATGTCAGAGGAAATTTAAATTAAAAAAAAAGTGACACGTGCATTTAAAAACTTCAGCAGCTTGTTAAGTCATTTCAGGTTATGTCTGGTACTGTTCCATCTTACCCCTTCACACAGGGCTCTGTCTCGGTGGATTGATGGTGCCATTCGTACCAATCCAGACTTAGAGGCTCATAATCATTTCCCCATACATGCTGACCTCAAACACCTGGAAAAGATTTTCTTTTCCAGAGAAGCCACCCAAGGTTTTACTCCAGAATTGGCATGCAAAGAGCAGACCACTGTCCAGGTCCCAGAGTCGCAGGAAAACCCATGCAAGAAAGCTGATATGACCATTTTATGCAGGAGTCACAGTGCAGGGTGCAAGACCCAAATCCCCGCTGCTGGTGACCACTGCTCAGTGGCTCACGTCAGGCTGAGCAGGGCAGAGGGAGGCTGTCGTGCCCTGAAATTTCCTACACCAAAGGCAACACAGGCAGATCTGCAGCAGCCCATAAATAGCATTTTACCAAGCACCATCCTGATACTTCCTCATTTAATTCGGGCATCGCATCCCACAGAGATGGCAGGCCCCACGGGGGAAATCTTCATCTCAAGCCAAGCAGGCAAGCAGGGATGGGGTTTGCTGCACCCACGAAATCAAGTATAGCAGGGAGGGACTGTCAGCTTCACTCCCTGCATCCGAACCCCAGCCCTGACCTGAACCCCCCGCACGGCACAGCCCCGGGAGCCCCATCCAGGGCTGCCACTGCCTCCCACCCACCCATCCCTCTCCCCACCATCATCTCCTCCTCCTCTCCGAAAAGGTCACCCCTCTTTGCCTGGCAACAAGAACGAAGGCTCGGCAGCAGGCATGGCTGATCGATGCGTCACAGCTGCCACCACGCTGTCACGCTGCCATGCAAAGGCCAGCAGGTACTACGGGAGGAGCAGCTGGGGATGTGACAGACCTCGGATGCAGGGATGTGCCCCGGTCGGCTGCTCTGGCTCCGGCATGATGCAGAGCACCAAGAGGATGTATCTCCCCCTTTCCTCCCCCCAAATCCCACAGCTTACAGGTTTGTAGCTTTCTTTTTGTTATTCCCTGCTGGCAGAGGGGGATGGAGGTAAGAGATTGAGCCTGCATGTCATCAGAGAAACATGAATATCCTGGGGGATGGACAGAGGTGGAATCTCATCTTTGTCCTGTAGGGAAAGTCTTCACTGATGGGAGACAGAGGAATCAGCTGTGGTGCCTCTGATGCAAAGGCCAGACTCAGCATGGAGATCATCTGAACTGTGCAAAGGACTTGCTCTATCAATACATTCCCAGGACTCCCTAGTTCCTCAAGACTATAGCGGCCAGAAGTGACTTGGCTTAAAATCTCTCTTTAGAAATGCCACTTTTCCCCTCCATCTACCCTAATGAACCCCCTCATAAAAGCACGTTAACTGTTACAGCATTTTAAGTGGCAGATAAAGCAATTTCTCTGTACATGCTTTTCTGCTGACACCTGGGAAGGTCCTTAGGCAGCAATGTGGGTGAGCCCCTGCTCAGACACAGGGTGCCTGCAGGTGTTTCAGCCTCCTGGCAGGGACTTCTTACTGACAGTGCAGGTACCTACAAGCTTGCCTCTTGTTCTTCGAAGCTGCTTCACCTACAGAGGCTGAGGATCCAAACCTGGATCCAGAGAGACCCTTGCTCTCTCTGGCATCGCTCTGAGGCAGGGACCATTGCCCCTCTCTGATCAACAGCCCTTCACACCCCATGTGAGTTAGCTCAACTGATTATTGCAAGCTCTGGCTGTCTCAGAATTGTTATCACCAGTGTGGAAGTAAGGCTGAAGGACCAGCATCTGCACTGAGCAGTCAGCTCCCTGCAAGATAGCCTAAATTTGGTCAGAGAAGAGAGAAGGTAGCAAGAAGAAAAGCCCTACAGGGGAAGCGCACAAACCACCTGTGACCTCCAGGCAAAGGGCTGTGTACTGGGCAGAAGAGAGCTCCCAGAGAGGGAGCACCAGCATCAGGAGCTCATGGAGAGCTCAGAAGGGAGATCACAGCAGAGGTACAGGGATAACCACTGCCCATGGACCTCTGTGCATCTCGTCCCCTCACCAGGACATACAGAGCAACAAAACTGCTCTCACCTGGGTGCAACAAAGTCAGACCAAGGACTAAGATGCTCTAAAACCTTCTGGTAAAATAGCCATGAAAATTATTATCAAGTTGTGAGACTTTTTACATCATCCAGAAGACAGATGTTGGCCAGCTGCTGAAGACAGAGGGTTGGACAAATTCCCCACCGCACACTGCTCTTCTCCAACTGGACCAAATTGCAGAAAATACATCCTTCCTGGGGGAACGTTACACACAGAGCACCGGGCCCGGGCAGCTCTCCTTCTGCTGGCTGCTCTCCTCCCGCTGAGAAAGGAGACAACTGCCTTATAGGCACATTCTTGTTTTATCTTTGATTGTTGCTAAAAATAATCGATAGGAGCTACGTGGCCCAGGCTGTTCTCACCATTGTTCGTTGTGGGGTGAAGTCCAAATCAGATCGAATATAATTCCATGTGCAGAGTGCTGCTGGCCCTCACAGGGCTCACGCCGTGTGAGAGCGTGGCCGGTATCTGTCCTGTCCATCGGAGACACGGAGTGCTGACGGACACGACCGTGCACACCAACATGATGCACCAATCGGACCACCAGCAACTGGGAGATGAGAGGTCACACAGAAATGGGAAACGGAGATAAGGAGCTGAGTCTCCCCACGTAGATGCAAGCAAGAAGCTAGAAAACCTGTGATATTTGAAATAAGACAACATTCAATCCATTACACCCATACATCACCAGTACTCTCCACTCTGGTATCTGCAGGGCCAGTTGAAAACTCAATACGTGCTCCCTGAATCCTCTGCTCCTTATCAAAGCTCAAGCATAAGCCACAGCAACTACATAGGGTTGGGGTTTTTTCTCCCTAGTCCTAGTAGGATGAGACCAAGCAGTTAAAGAACAAGCCCAAAGCCTGAAATATAACACAACAAAATACAACATACAGGCAGCTTTTGCACATGCTCCAGAACAAGCCTCACAACAGCAATCAAGTCCCATTCCTGCATGTACTTCCACTTTGGAGGGGCCCAGAGGACATTTGACTTTTTGTGGATAATTAGGCAAGGTACAGGTTTCATCTGGCTGTCCTCAGCATGAATAATGGATATTTCACAAAGGGTGGGTGTATAGAGAGAGAAATAAAGTGAAAGTCTAAAATTGCTATTAGAGATCAGAAGCTGGATCGGCAGCACCTGCAGAACCCAGAGGATTACTTCACCTCCTGCCCCAAGAAATCAAGGCTGTAACACCACTGCAGGCTATTTCTGCTACACCATATTTAAAAGCCACTTCAAAAGACTTGATTCAGTGCCCACAGCAACATAGAACGTTTCCCAGCCAGCCCCAGCAAAGAGTTAAATACATGCAACCTGTTGATTAATTTGCAAGCAACAAGCTGCACTAATAAAGCCCCAGGGACCTTAATCAAGCTGTTTGCTGGATGCCAGACCAAAGCAGGAAGATGGGCAGAGCTGTCAGGATGGATTAGTGTTTGCCCACTGGCAACAGTTCTCCTGAATGAAAGAAAGCAGGGGGAGAAACACGCACACATGCATGTGGCCACAGAGCAGGGAGGGGGGACGCTGGAGCTGGTCCCACAGCAGGTCCCATGGCCAGTGGCTGCTGGAGCTCAGCAGCCCACCCAGGGGAGTTAATCCCAGGAGAGGACTTTGCATCCTGGGTTTTACATTCACCTCCATTGTTTGCAATTCCTTCCGAGAAGCTGGGAAGGTGCAATTTCTTCCCTTTTTTTTTGTTTTTTAAAGACCTCATCCTTTTCCATATAATAAATTTTCCTGGCTCCCATTCTCCTCCTATCCTGTGCAGAGTTGAATGAAATTAAGTTGTTCATAATTGACCCCATTTTGAAGGGTTTCACTGACACACATTGGGGTAAGGACATTTTGCACATTCAGCTTAAGTTCAAAAGGGATCATTTCCTTTCATTATGACAACAGGGTTTGACTTGGGTGCCTTGTTCTTCCTGCAGCATTTGCTGTTCTGATACTGCACCATCAGGTTAATGTCGGAGAACACAAACAAACCCTCTGCCTTCCCATCCCTTAACCAACTGCAGGGAACCCAAACAGAATCCGTGCTGGGAAAAAAAAGAAAGAATTACAGATCTGAATTCTGTTTCTGGTTATATGCAGGGAAACTATTAATCTTTTAAGTAGCTAAATTTTATTTCACCTGGCAATCCTTTGCATTACAAATATGCCCCTATTTGCTGCCAGGGAACATCTGTCTTGGGTACCAGTTTAACAGGCTGCTGTGTGTCCAAGCGAAATACTGCACCATCAGGTTAATGTCGGAGAACACAAACAAACCCTCTGCCTTCCCATCCCTTAACCAACTGCAGGGAACCCAAACAGAATCCGTGCTGGGAAAAAAAAGAAAGAATTACAGATCTGAATTCTGTTTCTGGTTATATGCAGGGAAACTATTAATCTTTTAAGTAGCTAAATTTTATTTCACCTGGCAATCCTTTGCATTACAAATATGCCCCTATTTGCTGCCAGGGAACATCTGTCTTGGGTACCAGTTTAACAGGCTGCTGTGTGTCCAAGCGAATGTACAGAGCTTGTAAAACACCTGATGTACAGGAATGTGCATAGAAGCTCAAAAGATTTATTTTATTTTATTTTTGCTAAACCTTAACAGACCAAAACAAAGAAGCAAAGAATTTCTCAGAACTGTGTCTTACTTTTGTCAGGTACGTTTGAATAAGGCCATTTTCTCCACTAGCTTTCTGCTGCTCCGGCCAGCAGGAATGATGTCCTGCAGGCATTACCACAGCTGGTGTAAATTGCTATAGATTCACTCATATGAGCACAGCTTTGATAATTTACACCAGGCAAAGATCACCTTCTCCTGTGTTTAGAGCTCCACCAAGCATCACAAGGGACACAAGCAGGATGTTGACACCTCATGACTTGTACCCATGGATAAAGGGGAGGGTGAGCACTAAGCAAATACAAATGCAGCTCAGGATTAGCAAACGCAATTATGAAAAACAAGCAGTGAAAATAATGATTCACCAGGAATTGAATCAGATGTTGGGCTCAGTCCTGCACTTAGTGTATCTGGTGACAGCAGTGAGGATACTAGCCCTGTAGAAATCATTTTTAAAGACATTTAAATACAAAAAATGCCCAGTGCCAGTTTTTCAACACCGCCTTTTGTCTACCCTAATGACCCTTACCCCTTGAACACTTCTAGGGCCCCAGCCTTTGAAGTATTCAAGATCAGGCTGGATGGGACTTTGAACAACCTGGTGTAGTGGGAGGTGTCCCTGCCCAAGTCAGGGGGATTGGAACTAGGTGATCTTTAAGGTCCTTTTCAACTCTAACCATTCTATGATCTTTCAGATAGCTCAGGACCTTGGAAAATATCTGTGGCATCCTTCTCACCCCACAGATACCTCTTTCCCTACCAAAACTTTGAGTCAAGAAGAAATGCTACATAACGTGGAAGGCAGATTGGAAAAACTGTGTGAAACTATAGCTTGCATCAAGCCAGAGGCCAAGCTTTGTGCTAACAGTCCCTCTGAACCAAAATACCATAACCTGCATATGTTATTTCTCAGCAGATCTCAGCACTTTCAATATGCTTTAGAAAACACTGGCAATGTCAATGGTATCCCCATTAATAGCTGGAAAACATGGAGGTACAGACATACAGATGACCTTGTTCAAGGTCACATACACCAGTGAGGGCACTGGATGCTCTCAGCCACCACCTCCTCCACCTGGAGGAAACACGCCAGGCATTATGCCAAGCACAAACCCAGCAGCCAAATGCCATGTCAGCTTTAGTCAGTGCTAGAAGGATGTCCTCTTCAGGTAGAGAAGATCAACAACAGGCATGCTCTGGACCTTGATCTAGAGAGAACCCAACAACCAGGAACACCCTTCTCATGAGACAGTGTTTCCATTGCTTTCACTGGGAACAGGATTCAATTGCAGCTGGGGAAGGGCTGGCACAGAAACCTGACAAAGGACTATCAAACCCTGGGTTAGATCTCTTCACACCAATTGAGTAAAGTGACCTTGCTCCATTAGCATCAGTTCTCCATCTGCAAAGTTTCATGTTAAAATGTCACAATTAAAGAATAAAGTCAAGTGTCAAGTGAGTCACTACCATAAAGATGAAATAAGAAAGCTCTGCTTGAATCCCCCCACCTCACTCCAGGGTCAGCAGCCAACACATTCCCCCATCAGCTGCAAACTTCCTGGATTGCCAGTGAAATCACAAGCAAAAAGCCAATATAGCTTTTTCCCCCCCACCAGTGTTCAAAGCATTTTGATTCCCACAGGCTATAAATCCACCACCCCTTAGATAACACAAGCCTCTGCCAGAAATACGTTAACGCCACACTGACACACCGCATCTGCCTGGCTGGCTTAGCTCTGCCGAGACCCTCGCAAAGGGGCCGTGCTAGTTTGTGTACTGGGAAGAATTCAAGTTACTCCCCCTTGAATTAGGAGAGCTGGCGAGGAAAGGTTGGTCATATGGACTCCGTTGTTGGTTTTTTTTGCTTACCAACAGGTCAGGCGGAGGCGGGTGAGCCTCCCTGAGGGAGAAACATGGGCCCAAAGTCAACGAGGGAGGGGTTTCTGGCATAATCCCTCATGTTGCAAAGAGACTGGTGAGGTTATACTGACGAGCAAACTATATGGGATCACCAGAAAATGGGTTCCCTGGAGCTCCCTCACCTCCTTATATTTCTTTTGATGGAGCTAAAGGTCTAGCCAGGATCTTAGCCAAGATCTAACCCATGTTTGTAGCCCCTGAGGTGCAAAGCTGCCTGGGAATACCTCTGGGAATGAAAGGAAAGAATATCCTTCAGAATATTCAGGCCCTTACGAGAAAAACCTGGTACTACGCTAGACAGACATGGACCATCCAGCAGTTTTAGTACCAGAGTCAACAGCAACGTGGCCAGTGCCACCAAGACCCTCAGCATTGAGTTCCCAGTGCAACCAGTGCACCAGGGTCCACGCTACAGCCACACAGGCTCATAGGCTAACTCAGCTTCACTACTCAGTCCCTTCTCATGGTCAAATTATTCACTGGCCACCAAGGCACAGTGTCCCCAAAGCTATGGGTAGGCCATGGGAAAGAGAACTACTGTTCCTGTTCCAGCTCCCTTCCTACTTAATAGTCCCGAGGGACACAGTAATTCTGGAACAAAACCCCAGGCAATGCTCTGCCATCAAAGAGGAGAAAAAGCCCAGCTAACCAAGAGTAAATCAAGGGCAACAACTGAAATGCAGTTTCCCAGCAAAAAGCCACAATATAAAGATAGCAGAGGGAGTCCATCATAACATAAAGATGATTCAGAGGAGACAAAAATCAGTAGGGAAAGGGGTGGGGGGAAAATCCAATGTTCAGAGCTTGGATCACACAAAAAAATAAACAAAATATCTGCATTTTTTCTTCACTTAGAGTAGCAGAAAAGTGATGTAAAAATATGGAATATAATCTTACTGAAGCCCATGGAGCATGACCATAGGTTATAGCTGACAAGTAGCTGAAAACAAAGTCAAACTGGAAGATCATTTGCAGGAGAATTTCAGATGACTCTGTGGGTCACCTCAATCTCCAGCAGTTAAGGAAGAAAAGGAGGGTACAGAGGAACTAAATTATTTATACCAGTCAAGCTTATCTGTCAGAACTACACCCTTCCTACCCTAGTGCATTTCTGGGATTAACGATCAGGCACTATCGGGAACTGGGCATAAGAGGAAAAGCTGAAGTGATTCGGCTATTTGGAGAAAAAAAAAAAAAAAAGATGTCTCACCCAGCTCAGCTAACAAACACTGAATGTCAGAGGAATGTCTTCCTGAACCAGTGAAAAGATGCACTTTGTGATAACTAAAAAAAGAAGTTAAACGCTATGGGATAGCAAGAATAACATCTCTACTGAAAAGTGGATCCAGGAATGACAAGTCATTTAGCGTGGTGCTGACACCCAATAAACTAATTAAAATGCTAATTAAAAGCAGAGCACTTTCCCATCTGGGGTTCACAGTAGAGACAGGCTATAGCCAGAACAAGTCTCACCAGGGAAAGGGGATGGGTGAATAAAGAAGTCAATGCAAGAGCACTGATTGACAACAGAGTTAGATTTTCATGCTGTCTTTGATGAGACCCTTCACAAGAGGCTGTTAAAGAAACAGAGTAGTCATGGGAAATGGCAAAAGAGAAAACGAGTTAGGGAGGGAATAAGGAGGAGAAATAAGCAGGCAGCTTCATTAGGGCAATTTCCTTGCCTTAGAAGGCCAACTTCCCATGCCGATCACTGGCTTTTCAGCCTCAAAAACAGGCTGAGTGAAAAAGAGGTTAAAATCCCCTTTCCCAAATTATTTCCAAATAAAAGCAGAGAAAATTTCAGAGGAACAAGATAACAGCAACTGTTGAGTGGTGATGGTTACTGCCAAGCTGACAAGAGAGGGAAAAAAATAATCCCATTTGTTCACCCACCAGCACAGTCAGCACCCGCACAGAAAGGGGTCTGGGCAGCTCAAGGACAACCCATGCCCAAAACCAGGGGAGAGCAACCTGGAAATGCTGAGAATGGTATAGGGCCTCAAAGAGATGAGAGGAAAACGTTCACCTTAAAAAGGCAGAGCAAGTGGGTGACAGAGTAAGTCTCAACTTTCACTTTGTCATTTCCGAGAAAGTCACTGATTAAAAAGCATACAAAAGCTGAAAAATAAAGAATTGGAAAGTCAGTGATTGCCAAAGTTTATGCCAGTGACAGAGCAAGTCCCAACTTTCACTTTCTCCTTTCCGAGAAAATCACTGATTAAAAACCATATGGAAGCTGCGAAATGAAGAATTGGAAAGTCAGTGATTGCCAAAGTTTATGCTGGATAATCTTAACTGAGCCTTCCTGGATGCTCCTCTTGTCCAGGGAATGGGGCAGGTGTCTATAAGGAGGGAGGGAAAGGATTCATTTAAGGGTAACCTTTGTGTGTTTGCCTTTACAGCCTTTCAAAATGTTTATTTTTGTTTGGGTGTGGACAGATTTGTTAGAGGAAATGATTTAAAAGACACCATATAATTGCACAAAAGCACATTGTGTTTCATTGCAATTATCCTCCCATAAAATACATCACTCTGTGCGCCATCCCCACAGGGCTCCCACAAAAAGCCATGAGTGCAAACCACAAAAACTCAGCCCAACCTGCACAGTCCCAGTGCTGGCTTTCACCTCGCTAATGATGGCACTGAGGGCCACATGGCTTAACACGGACCCAGGACAACCAGTTCTCCCCCAGACAGTGACAGCAAAGCTCAATCAGACCATACACAGCACCATTGTGGTCACATCTTCATCAAGGGGGTTGGCCGAGCTAAACATTCGTTAGCCTGTAGTGAGACAGAGCCACCATCCCAGAAAATCAGTGAGTCCCAAGTGGGCCAGGAAAGGCACCCAGGGACCATCATCCCAGGCACAGCAGGTCCTTCGGCACATCTGAAGAGCCAGGCAAAGCTGATAACACGGCATCATTCCCCATGGCCAGCAATCAGGGAGGCAGACTCAAAAGGAACAGACTGCACAATTATCTAAATAGCGTGATGATCTGGCATTATAAAAAGTGCTGATAACAAGACTTCTGTAAGTACTTCCCAGACACGTTACTACTGCCCTTAAGATAGTCTTGAAAGAATTCAAATGACACTTTGAGAGTCGGGGGTGTATTATTCCACCTGGAATTATACCAGGGTCCCTTTCACCATCCCCTGAAGTATTTGAGACCAGTAACGTTTTGGAGAGGGCTCTGCTGGTCCATGAGAAAGGATCCCTGCAGCAGTCCACCAGTGCCTAGGAAAAGCTCCATCCCAAACCACTATATTGTGAAAAAAGTGGGTGGAGGGGGAAAGCAAAGGGTCATTTTTGGTTTCCACTGGCACCAATTATGCTTCTGGCACGTTTATATAACTTTTTTCCGTAATCAAGATAGTGATGTTCGGAGATTTTTTTTTAATAAACAAAGGGCTATAATGGGCTGTGCCATGTCTGGAGCTTTCAGCTTATCAGAGTTGTCACGGGACACAGAATTTTTTGTTCATTTTATCTGGAAAAAAAATAGTCATTGAAGCCCACAGGGGTGGAAGGGGGGGGTCCCCCTTTATCTCCAGCAGATACTGTATTTAGCATGTCAGTTTTGACTAGAGGTGACAGAGACACAGCAATTAGCAACCAAACAGCTTCTGCTGCCACCCCAAGCTCTGCTGGGAGACTCAAGCATTGGCTAGCAATTAAAAGTGCAGAGGGAAGTCAATGATACCCATCTCCATCTGCACATTTCTAGTCCTGAGAACCAACTTTCCCCAACGATGCGGCCCAGGGGATTTTGTCCGTGTCCCTCCCTTGCTGTCTCATGTCCCCAGCCAGCTTAATGCTCAGCCTGGCGCTCCCTGGAGCTGGTCTGATGTTTCCCGTGGTTGGATCTTGATGACCACCCAGCCCCAGGCATCCAGTGAGGAGCTGGCTCAGGGCCCACGCAGTCCTCTGCCCTCAGAGGGGCAGGGACCGGGGAAGGATGCAGTGGGGATGCTGGCCGAGGAGGGCACCCCTGGCTCTGTCAGGGCTTGTCCCTCCCAGCCTCGCTCTCTCCTTTTATACATTGCAGAGTGAGTAAAGATGCTTGACAGCTGCAAAAAAGCAGATAGGTCTGCATGCCATGAATGTGTTTACGCAAAAGCCACTGGTTTATGAGGCACATCTTAGTCAAAGCACACAAAGAAACACCCTGCAATATTTTTGAAGAGGTGGGTTTTTTTTATTGCTTTGAGAAGCAAAAGGTTAGCTACAGAAATAGAGAAAACAAGGCAGTTTAGCAGCACAACTGCTTCTTGTTTCTCTTATTCTGTGTCTCTTATTCCACCCTCTCGCAAATCCTGTTCTCCCCCCAACTCCCACCCCAGGTGCTCTCCTCCACACCTACTGCTTGGGGACCTTCCTACTCCTGCCCGATGCTCTCACACCATCAGCCTGACAGACCCAGAAAGGAGCATCCAGTGCCTGCAGAAACATGTGGCTGAGGAAGGGGAAAAGCCCCACAGGGCACTCATCACAGCATGGCCCACCAGCACAGCTGGGACAGCTCGCTTTGTATCTGTTTCTCCGCATTGGTGTGAGGGGAAGGAGAGAAGTGAGAGATCCTCCTCCTCCTCCTCACACTCTCCAGCGGTCTCCATTACCCAGGCTGCTCCCACTGCCCACACTCCTTCTGCCACCTGCAAACTTCACCAGCTGCATGGCACAGGTCCTGCCTGAACCTGCCACACTCTATGGCACAGATGCTTTCCCCTACCTTGCTCCTTGCAGATGCAGGTATGGATATGAAATAAACCTGGAGTTCGCATCCCTGGTATCAGCAGGAGCCCTGAAGCATCTTAAAATCACAGTTGATAATGGAGGGACTAACAGCATCCAGCTGTCTAATCCTTGACCAGAATGAGAGGCCAGTTAACCCCTGGTGAGCTGTGCTCGGTATCCCCCACCACCAGCACCCTCCAAACCCAAGGGGCTGTGACAGTTCAGACCCAAGTTGTCACAAGGCCAGAGGTGGCTGCGACCCAAGCCATTCCCGAAAGAGAGGGACCAGGCAGCACCCCCGACCACAGCCCACAGCAGGAAATACTGGGGTTATTGTTACCATGTGGCATTTAAAAGGGTTGTTTGTCTCAGCCCCACTGGCATTCAGAAAATTACAGATAAAAAAAATATAAAGAAAGAGCGTAGCAGCTCACAGGCTCCAACCAACCTGCTTTACCAGTTCACAATACAGACTCATTTCCCAGGAGACAAACCACGTTATCCCAGCGTGGGTAAGGAAAGAAACAGCTCCTGTCCCTACAGCATCCCACTGCCTTCAGCTCCCCTCTGCAGGGTACAAGTGGACAGAAGAAGGAAGGGCAGGCTCCATGTCTTCTGAAAGAAAAGTGGGTTTTCCTGCCTAAATGGAAGGCGGTGAGGCCATGCCTCTCCTCACTCTCATGGCCCACATATGGCTCAAACAGGGCACCATGCTGGTTTGAACCCCTTCACCCAGGAGAATCCCTGAGCTGGGGTCCCGAGCCATCCCTGCTGGGTGCAGCCGAGACGCAGGGGGCTGCATTTCTTCAGAGGGTTTTGCAGGTTGAAGGTCTGAATTTATTGGCACTGTAGTGCCACATGCAGGAGAAAAGATGCACACGCATTTCTGGGAGTTTCAGGCAAAAAACAAAACAGGTATGACAGACCAAATTAATTCAGCATGAAAAATTTCTTTAAAAAAAATTATCTTTGACACACAAAAAATAGATAAATCCTTGACGAGGATTACTTTAACAAGGCCAAAACTCCCTCACAATGCTGAAGAAAGGAGGCACAGATAAGACTTTAAAATGTATGTGATGTTTTTATACCCCTAGGCACTGGCAAGGCAGCGCAGTTTGAAGATGACAGCAGGGATCCTATCCAGGACTCCTGAACTCTCCCAAGCTTTGGAGGATCGCTGTAACCAGGAGAATAGAAACACTCCATCCACAACAGGTATTATAACCTGCTACAGATAAATTGTATCATCTCATGCCTTAATTTCCCCTTCACAATCAAGACAGTAGGACAATCCCACCGTTGTGGGTTTTCTTAAGATCTTGCCATGTTATGCAATGCAATGTTTGGAAGAGTGTTCAGTATGAGTTTTGTGCCCTGAAAATGCCATGTTTGAAGCAGCCACAGTGATCTGGGGTGTAGTGTACATCTCCAGCTTGCCTGAACTCAGTGCTGGGCTTTAGACCCTCTCTCACATCCCCTCCTACTAGGAATACAGCCCCGTGGCCCTACACATAAACACCACGCACATCTCCCGAATAACTTGAGCAACCCTCCTTTGTCATGCTCTGCCTTCTTGGCTGGTCTAGGGTTTCACCCTCAAGGGACACACAAGAGCTAGTTTTAATAGCATTGAGGTTCTCCTGTAACTTCTTAGATGTACACACACACTTTAAGAAAAGCACAGGGGCACAGGTACCTGTACCCCAAAGAAAAACCCCAAAGTAACAAAAAAATGCTCCATTCAATCTCCTCAGCAAAGCACTTCAGATTTCTTAATGTTCCTTCAGGATCCCCAGATCCTGCTCAGTTTTCAGGCTGCCCCTCCACCTTGCAACAGGCTCTCTCCAGGTTGTGCAGGTCCAGCATTCAGAAAAGTTCTCCCCCTCCCACCAGTGCAGCACAACCCTGCTAGCTGTGATCTCCAACACATCCCTCATCACCCTCCCTTCCTCCCGGAGAATTTCCAGCCTCCCTCCCATGCCTCATCCTCTCAACCAACCTGTGTCAACCACTACCCTTCAGCAAGTCCTTTTATTGTATTCCTCCCATTGCAGAACAAAGACGTTCCAGGTTAGCAGTCTGTGTGATAGTTTTGTAGCTGCTCTCAAGCCGGGGACATGTTATGACACTTCGCATTTATATTTATGGATCTCAAAACCTTTTACGTATATACTCTAACCTCATTATACAACCAAGGACACTGAAGGGTACTGCCAGTGTAAGAGAGTCATCCAAGATTCAAACAGCAAGACAGAGCAGCGCTATGAGTGGAAGATAATGCCTCAACTTCAGACCAAAAAAATCAGCACCCAAGAACAAGCCGTACAAATTATTCTATTGTATAGGATGTAGTATATTGTGTAAATTGCACCCAAGTATTCTTCCTGTGTCCATTTATAATATTCCTCCTTGTATTGCAGAAATACAAGTTAACTTGTATCAGCCCAAAACCTCCATCTCCCCAAACCCAAGCATGCACCACATCTGACCTTTGTATGCGTTCTAAATTTGTACTTAGAAATGCACATTGTATTTCGCTAGCCTCTTGTATGTGTTTTCCATAGACACAATGACACAAAAGAAGCAGAGCCTGTGAGCCAAGCCCTGGAAAGACGGTAGCTTTAAATAGCCTCTTTGTCTTGCTTTTCCTCACTGAAATGTTGCACATTATTTAGAATTGAGTTTTAGTTTTATCAGAGACCCAGAAATAGAGACAATAGAGGGCTGGGTGAATTTGAGCATCATTTTAGGACCTAAAGTTTCTCCTTCCTTTCTACCCTCGCTCCATCTCACCCTCCATTGCAGGATTTGTACTGGCATCCCAGGACCCACCGGTTCTTCACCAGACACGCTCCTTGAGGGGCTCTCAGACCCACGGGAAGAAGTGCACAGAGAAGGTGGCACATGTGTGAGAAACTTCACCTCTGCAAATTGAGGGCAGGATTGTAAAAACCAAAGCTTCTGTCCTTGATGGGGAAAAAAATCTGCAACTTCAACAGACTTCAGGCTGGTACCCAGATGAAGTCAGAAATAAAAGGGTTTCTCAGCACTAAATTAATGGGAAAGCTGTCAAGAGAGTAACAGAAGTTATAAACATTTATGTTCCAGTTCAAGGCAGGAGCAGGCATTTATAACTGTGGTATTTGAATGCCAAACTCTGAAAACCGGGGTCCTTTCTAGTCAGGGCATATGGATGCTCCTTTTTAGGAATTTGTAGCAGCCTGCAGAGAAGATAAGAGGCTTGCCCCCAGTAAAGAGCCCCAAACAGGGGTGTAACAGGGTGACATAATGCAAACACACCCACAAGGACATTCCTGTTTCCCCTTCAGGGCTGTAATTAGTCACTTCATCTGCGTCCTAACACAGTTGTCCATGTTTTATACAGCAGACAAGCTTTAGGTTTCTTCCATTTTCTAATGTCCCAAAGAACAGCTGCAGGAGAAGTCAGAGCAATTTGTGGAGGGGAGAACTGTGCAGGTGTTTAACCCTGTGGTGGCTTTGCAGCGAGAGCGATGCTGGGAGGAGAAAGGTTGAGATGGAGGCTGAGCCACATCGCAGCGAGCAAGCAGAGAAAAAGCAAGCAAAAGGGAAATTTCTCATGAACCAGCCCTGTAGCCTGCATTTCAGAGCCATGCAGAAAAAGCAAGGCTCTCAAGCTTTTCCACTCTCAAGGGAAAAACCTCTCACTCTCCACTGTTCTCTAGGCTGCCACACCACAGGTGAGCTACAGCAAGGTGCCCCTGTGCTGTGTCCCCCAGCCCTCAGGATGGTCCCCTGCCCAGTGAAGGGCTGTTACAGAGTGAATCAGCCCCCAGGGCACTTCATGTTTGTCCCAAAGGCACCTGCCAGCAAACACCCACCCCACAATATACCCAGATCTGCAACCAGCCCCCAGGGTGCTTCATGTTTGTCCCAGAGCAATGCAAAGGCACTTGCCAACAAATGCCCACCCCACAATTTACCCAGATCTGCAAGAAGACACCACTGCCAAGCATCAACTTCTCCTGAGCCTCACAGCTCAGTGCAGCCACAGGAGATGGGGCTGCAGGGAATCCCACATCCCCAAACCCCTGGGCTGATTTGAAGCAGCGCTATGCGTTGAAGAGGAAACACAACACGTCCTCTCTATCATTACCTTTGTGATAAATCCACATAAATGTTGTTCATTTATCAGTAAAAAAGATCCACCTAAGGCTATCGTGTACAGTACAGTCCCAAGACGCTGAGTGAGCTGAAATTGGCACACTCTACAGCATTTTGTAGAGTGCTAAACTGCCATTCTGCAGAAGCAATTTGTTAATGAGCAAACAGGCTCTACGGTGCGAAATGAAAGCATCTTTGAGTAAACCATGCTTAATGTGAAGAGAATGCACTATTTTCCCCACAGCCAACGGAGCCTGCCGAGAGCCTAATGTGTGCAGGTTAACTCCGAAATGTAACCACTGTTAATCCACGTGTGACAGGCGATGCAAACACAGTTCAGACAGGAATTTACTGTGGTACAGAGTATTTTGACTATTTTCCCCACAGCCAACGGAGCCTGCCGAGAGCCTAATGTGTGCAGGTTAACTCCGAAATGTAACCACTGTTAATCCACGTGTGACAGGCGATGCAAACACAGTTCAGACAGGAATTTACTGTGGTACAGAGTATTTTGGTGGCTGGGTACAGTGACTCAGAGTGAGAAGCAAAATGGTAAGGACCAGCCCTCTTTCCCCTCTGCTCTGCACTGGTGAGGCCACAACTGGAATATTGCATCCAGTCCTGGGCTCCCCACATCAAGAGAGACAGGGAACTACTGGAGAGAGGCCAGTCCTGGGCTCCCCACTTCAAGAGAGACAGGGAACTGCTGGAAAGAGTCCAGCATAGGGCAACAAAGATGATGGAGGGATTGGAGAATCTCCATGATGAGGAAAGGCTGAGAGAGCTGGGGCTCTTTAGCCTGGAGAAGGCCGAGGGAAGACCTTATTAATGCTTCTAAGTATCTAAACGGTGGTTTGAGGGAGGATGGAGCTGGACTCTTTTCAGTGGTTCCCAGTGACATGATGAGGGGCAATGGGCACAAGCTGGAACATGGGAAGTTCCACTCAAATATGAAGAACTTATTTATGGTGAGGGTGACAGCACCCTGGAACAGGCTGCCCAGGGAGGATGTGGAGTCCCCTTCTCTGGAGATCTTCAAGCCCTGCCTGGATGCCGTCCTGAGTGATGTGCTCTGGGCAGCCCTGCTTTGGCAGGGCAGTTGGACTAGATTATCTCTAGAGGTCCCTTCCAACTCTGACAATTCCACTATTCCATGACCAAACATACGTGAACAAGTTCCCAGCTGCGTGAATCACAAAATACCAGCCAAACGGTACACTTTGATACACAAAACAAAGTCAGCTTCATCCCTGCTCATCATCTGCATAAGGTAAGGGATGGGCTGAGCCCAGACCTGCTGCTCCACCGCCTGGGAGAGGTGAGCAGCAGGGGAAGTGCTAAGCCCCAGGTCCACGGTGGAGCAGCAGCCCAGGGCGGTGCAAAGCCCAGGAGAAAGCTTTCTCGAGGGTTTGGCGCCACCTAAGCCCAGAAATGGTCTCGTTCATCCTTTCTGCTTAGTTTCAAAGCAGAGGGAAAACAAAACCTCCGATAACAAAATCATCTTGCTTCTGCAGCACCAGGTCTTTCGGGAGCACTTTCCACAGAAGAAATCTGGGAACTAAGAGCCAAAAGACGGCCAGGAAAGACACTTTCGGAAAAACCCAAGTGCTGAAGTAACATCGGACCCACCAAAGAGCTGAGGGACTTCAGAAAGGTTATAGGGGCTTTTCCTGTAACTGCCCAGATCCCAAGAACCCCCTTAACACATTTCAGGCAATTCTTTAATATTTACTCACTGAATATTGGGTCCAGGAAAGATTTTTACAAATTGGAAGTTCAACTGTCCCAAAGTTGCAGGAAGACCAACACAGGATAGGCAACTAGTGTCCCTAAAAGCCCTTGCAAGATGGTCATGGGACTCAAAAAAGTCTCAAAGACCTGATGAGCTACAAGGTAAAGGTTCAGTGAGGTACTCGCTTGGAGTTACTCACTGACAGACCACAGGCATGGACAACAAATACTGCAGTGGGCAGGACAACACTTGCAAGCTGGAGAGACACCAGCAAGGAGATATAGGGTTTGAGGGGTCTCCTAATGGACAGATGGGGGAAGGAAGGCCAGAAACCACATTCATCAGATACTGCTACTGTGGAGGAGCTGCTGACCAAGTGGAGAAAGACTAGGCAGGACGAGGGATGTACATGCCTGCCAACATTTGCAATCATTTTTGTGACCTACCCATAAATACATAAACACAAGCAACTTATCCAGCACTCCAGATCAACAGCCAAAAAGTAACTCAGCGCAGGGGCCTGGGCACTCTGTGCTGACTTGTAACACACCCCAGCATTGCAATTTGGTTTTACACTCAAAGGCCATTAACAGAGTTCAGTCAGGGAATGATTGTCCAAGACAGACGTAAGTGAACTTGTATTATGCAAAGAAAACTTTCACTGACTTTTGATCTTGTTGAGCTGCACAAGATGCAAATAATTCAAAGGTTCTCCCACACTGAGAGACTTCCTGCTGTTGAGAAGGATGGACACTGCTCCTGGAGGGGACTGCATTTGGTCAGTTGTTCTGAAGGAAGATTTAGACCCAAAAAAAAAGGAATAAAAAAGGAAAGGTGACAGTGGAGCCAAAAGGTATCCTTGGACTCCCACTGAAAGCAGTGCTTCTTTGGATCAAAAGATAATTACTCCTTGGAAACTTGCCTGTCCATTTCAAACTTTTCCAGAAGCTAAAACAGACCTTGAGATCTCCAACCATCCTGTACAGATCTCAGGCAAACTCTCAACCAAAATGACACATTCAGGGATCAGCCCCCGCCTCATCCACCTGTAAACGTCTCAGGCAAACATCAGCCCATCGTAACACCAAGGCAGGCACCCACACTCTGAGCAAAAGTATTAAACATCCATCCAGATACAAGAAGTGCTCACGCTATGAGCACAGCTAAACCATCACAGGCCATCAGCCTCTGTCACTTGTACCAGATCTCCAAGGGAAAGGAGCTCTCCTTCCACCTTCTGCAAGGGGCATGCACACATGCGGACGTTTAAGGAGTAAGAACTCACTTTCAGCTGTGCCCTCAGAGATTTACTCTCCTGGGAACCAGCTGCTGCATGATTATTTGCTCTTCTTTTGACCAGCTCAATCCCTCACGCAACTCACTTCACAGGGTCCCTCTCCTGGGATTTCTCCAGCTTTTTCTGGACCGTTGGTGCAGTTACGGAGCAGCGGTGCTGACTTTTCAATCCCGGCTGCCCTCTAGTGACAGATGCCCATCGCCGGGGCCTTTCTGTCCACCCAGGGCTCTCCTGGCCAGGACCAGGGCACCTGGGGACAGCCCAGTCTACCTTGCTACAGAGCTCTGCTGCTCTGTGTAAAAGACGTACAAAGCAGTATTTCTAAATTGACCTTCATACCTCAGTGACAGCTCCAGCTTTTAAGGATCTACTGATTTTTTTTAATCCCACATTCCTCCTTTCTGCCCAAACACAACTAATAGGAAAAAAGCTCCTGGTCCCCTACTCCAGCAGAACCAGAGATTCACAGCAGTACGTGGAAGTCAAGTAGTTAAATGTTTCCCCAACATTTTCTGGGGTTTTATAAACATTCTAGGGGCTTTGGCCCCAGAGTAAGAATACTTCACTGAGGTCTTCACTGAGGCCTTCACTTCAGTGAAGGCTACAGATGAGCAAAGTTTCTAGCCACAGCAGTAACACACTTGCTATTAGGAAGATTATATATTCCTTTTCTCATCCTAGAGACATTAGCCCTTCCAGTGGAGATTACTCTACATCAGAAATACCACAAATCAAGTATTGCCACCAACCCAACAAACTCCAAGTCCTACTGCAGCTGAACCATACACAAGCTGATGGCCAGAGCATCTCTCTGCACATTTCTGTGCAGATTGAGAATGGTGCCAGCAGGACAGGATCCCAGCAGAAGGGATGCTCAGCACTTAAATTTGTTCACATTTAGTAACTGCTGAGATCTTCCAATCCCTAACAGAAATCAGGCTGCAGCACACAGCCCCATTGAACCTGTATCAGAGAAGGTGGGTGGCCGGGGCATAGGAAGCACAGGGCACAGCTGAAACATCAACAACAGGAAAGGTATAGAAATCAGCTTGAGTTTTTGGAATTGGGACACAGGTAGGGCTACTGGCTTTGGAAACTGATTTCTCTGCTTTCTGATGACTATACTGTGCAAACTGAGAAATTACTTAACATTGAGAGCAGGCTGAAATTTATATATATTCTCAGTCCTTGACCATTAATTCCATCTTGGTTCAAATCCTTGTATCCAATACTGAAACTCTCACCAAATGCATTTATTTACCTTCTCTGTTAAGCAAACAGGAGTGCAACAGTAACCATTGACATAATGTATTATTGAAGTCTGACTTGCCTGGTAGAGCATTAACTTCAAAAATGTTATCTCAGGTACTGTTTTGCAGAACTGGCTTTATAATCAGAGACCCGATGTTTAGATTTCAAAACAAAAACCAACATTAGGGAGCACGGTTATGCATCAGTTAAAAATAATCTTCCATTACACAGCAAACATGCAAATCTGATGGTGACTAACTACCCCAAAACCAAACACAGCATTAGCAGCTCCCAGGAGAAAGACATACAAGAAACAAGAGAACCCTCTATGGCAGAACATTACCTGCACCCAAAGCAGTCATTCATTAGGAACACAATCAGCCCTTAACCCACTGGGGCTGGCAGCAGACCACAGAAGAGCTGAGGCCCTCCCTTAATGTACATACACTCCTAAACTCAGTATTGCCCCACACACCTGAGAGCAATAGCCAGTAGGAAACAAAGCTCAAAAGTCACTTGTTTAGTTTTGGTGGGTTTTTTTTTTTTTCCCCTTTTCTCTCCCTACTGCCTGCAATTACCTATTTCCTGAAGTGAGAAGTATTTACTGCAGATTTAGATGCCCAAGTCCTAACACAGCATTGCCCAATATCCCTTTTTCTTCTGCAGCAGGTGGCACTTGGCATCAGCGCGAACCTGCTCGTCATGGGACAGCTAGATCTCTGCAAATGCACTTGCTGGTCGGGAGAGAGAAGGGCAAGGCAACCTCATGCTCCAAAGGTTCCTGGCACAGCCCCAGAGGACCTTTCCCTCCCCTCCATACTGCACACCCTGCACAGGGGCTCAGGCAGGAACATCTAGCAGCACAGCTCCACAGATTACCCTGCACATCACACTGCCCAACTGACACATTTAAGTAAACAATAACACCATCATGCTTCCAGTAGCAAAATATTTGGGGTTTCCCCAAAGGAAAACAAAACTAAGTACTGAAAGCTTTTAGAAAGAAGCCATTAAATCAGATGAAGCTATGAACGCCTGGAAAAATGGTCTAATTTCTAGCACTGCCATTAAGAATCAGGTGTGAATGACAAAGTTTTATTTAAAAATGAAACCGTAGCAGGTCACACGCATCTGAAAAACAGTGTGCAGATCCCAAAGGCCTGAAGCCAAGGAGAGGTTAACAAGAAACAAGTTCAGTCTTGTTGAAAATCACTGCTATACAGCAATACTAAGAATGACAATGATGCTTCACATTAGCTTACATGTTACCCAAGACTTTCCTTATTCCCACCCAGGATTATTTGTATTCTGGAGCGCTGGCACCTCGTACTGGTTGGCTGAGTTCAGTTATCAGCTCCCTTCAAATCCAGCCAACCAGGCTGCTGACTGTTGGACTTTTTGGACATATACAAGACACATAAAAGGCAACAAGAACCTGACACCCTGCTCGCACAGCCAGCGCAAACCCATTTGTTTTCCCAGGTCTTGTTTTCCCAGCCTGCGAGCCGGGATTGGCAGGCGATTTTGGAGCCAAGGACTTTGAATTTGAGCGGGTGGATTTTGGCAGGACCTGCTGCCCGGGCAGTAACCGCGAAGGACTCAAGTGCCGTTATTGCCACAGCTCTTGCTTGGGGGGGGAGGGAGAAAAAGAAACACACATAGACCCCCCCAAGACGGCGATCCCTGGAGCCCGGTAACCAGCAGGGCTGAAGGCAGGGGCTCAGACCAGCGGGTCCCCTTCCTCCCCGCAGCGCGACCGCAGCTCACCCCGTCCTTCCCTCGCGTTTTCCCTGCCACCTCCCGCCTGTCACCTCGCGTGTCACCCATGCCCCCACCCCGAGGGACACACCGCAGGGCGGCCCCTCTGATTTACCCCCCTCTAGCCCACAGCACGGCGATGCGCTCCCCGCATGAGACAGTCCCGACGCCGGGGGAGCGGGACGGGACGGGTCTGTCCCGCTCGCGGAGGGGGGAAAGGGACGCGGCGACCCCCCACTTACCGATGCGGGTAGTGGCGGCGGCGGCGCCGCGCAGGACGGACTCGGCATTCCCCATGGACGGACGGTCGGACGGAGCGAGGCTGGGTGCGGGTCGGTGCGGGGCAGCGGACGGGCAGCACCGCGCTCCCCCCGCGCCGCGATTCGAAGCTGCCGCCCGCCCCGCCCAGCGCCGCCAACAGCCAATCGCCGGCCGCGGACGGGGCCGGGGCGGAGCTGAAGGGGCGGGGTCACCCGCTCTCTCCCCGGGGAGGGGCAGTGTCTGCACCCCCGTCCCCCTGCGGCGGAGAGGGTCTGCACCCATGGGCCCGTGTCACCCCTCCAAGGGAGGTGTCAGCACCCATGGGCCCGTGTCACCCCTCCAAGGGAGGTGTCTGCACCATGGACCTATGTCACCCCTCCAAGGGAGGTGTCTGCACCCATGGGCCCATGTCACTCCTCCAAGGGAGGTGTCAGCACCCATGGCAGCCTGCAGAAGGAGGTGTCTGCACCCATACGCCCATGTCATCCCTCCAAGGGAGGTGTCCGCACCCATGGCAGTCCAAATAGGAGGTGTCCGAACCCAAGCACCCATCTCAGCTGCAAATGGAGGTGTCTGCACCCATGGGCCCATGTCACTCCTCCAAGGGAGGTGTCAGCACCCATGGCAGCCTGCAGAAGGAGGTGTCTGCACCCATACGCCCATGTCATCCCTCCAAGGGAGGTGTCCGCACCCATGGCAGTCCAAATAGGAGGTGTCCGAACCCAAGCACCCATCTCAGCTGCAAATGGAGGTGTCTGCACCCATGGGCCCATGTCACTCCTCCAAGGGAGGTGTCAGCACCCATGGCAGCCTGCAGAAGGAGGTGTCTGCACCCATACGCCCATGTCATCCCTCCAAGGGAGGTGTCCGCACCCATGGCAGTCCAAATAGGAGGTGTCCGAACCCAAGCACCCATCTCAGCTGCAAATGGAGGTGTCTGCACCCATGGGCCCATGTCACTCCTCCAAGGGAGGTGTCAGCACCCATGGCAGCCTGCAGAAGGAGGTGTCTGCACCCATACGCCCATGTCATCCCTCCAAGGGAGGTGTCCGCACCCATGGCAGTCCAAATAGGAGGTGTCCGAACCCAAGCACCCATCTCAGCTGCAAATGGAGGTGTCTGCACCCATGGGCCCATGTCACTCCTCCAAGGGAGGTGTCAGCACCCATGGCAGCCTGCAGAAGGAGGTGTCTGCACCCATACGCCCATGTCATCCCTCCAAGGGAGGTGTCCGCACCCATGGCAGTCCAAATAGGAGGTGTCCGAACCCAAGCACCCATCTCAGCTGCAAATGGAGGTGTCTGCACCCATGGGCCCATGTCACTCCTCCAAGGGAGGTGTCAGCACCCATGGCAGCCTGCAGAAGGAGGTGTCTGCACCCATACGCCCATGTCATCCCTCCAAGGGAGGTGTCCGCACCCATGGCAGTCCAAATAGGAGGTGTCCGAACCCAAGCACCCATCTCAGCTGCAAATGGAGGTGTCTGCACCCATGGGCCCATGTCACTCCTCCAAGGGAGGTGTCAGCACCCATGGCAGCCTGCAGAAGGAGGTGTCTGCACCCATACGCCCATGTCATCCCTCCAAGGGAGGTGTCCGCACCCATGGCAGTCCAAATAGGAGGTGTCCGAACCCAAGCACCCATCTCAGCTGCAAATGGAGGTGTCTGCACCCATGGGCCCATGTCACTCCTCCAAGGGAGGTGTCAGCACCCATGGCAGCCTGCAGAAGGAGGTGTCTGCACCCATACGCCCATGTCATCCCTCCAAGGGAGGTGTCCGCACCCATGGCAGTCCAAATAGGAGGTGTCCGAACCCAAGCACCCATCTCAGCTGCAAATGGAGGTGTCTGCACCCATGGGCCCATGTCACTCCTCCAAGGGAGGTGTCAGCACCCATGGCAGCCTGCAGAAGGAGGTGTCTGCACCCATACGCCCATGTCATCCCTCCAAGGGAGGTGTCCGCACCCATGGCAGTCCAAATAGGAGGTGTCCGAACCCAAGCACCCATCTCAGCTGCAAATGGAGGTGTCTGCACCCATGGGCCCATGTCACTCCTCCAAGGGAGGTGTCAGCACCCATGGCAGCCTGCAGAAGGAGGTGTCTGCACCCATACGCCCATGTCATCCCTCCAAGGGAGGTGTCCGCACCCATGGCAGTCCAAATAGGAGGTGTCCGAACCCAAGCACCCATCTCAGCTGCAAATGGAGGTGTCTGCACCCATGGGCCCATGTCACTCCTCCAAGGGAGGTGTCAGCACCCATGGCAGCCTGCAGAAGGAGGTGTCTGCACCCATACGCCCATGTCATCCCTCCAAGGGAGGTGTCCGCACCCATGGCAGTCCAAATAGGAGGTGTCCGAACCCAAGCACCCATCTCAGCTGCAAATGGAGGTGTCTGCACCCATGGGCCCATGTCACTCCTCCAAGGGAGGTGTCAGCACCCATGGCAGCCTGCAGAAGGAGGTGTCTGCACCCATACGCCCATGTCATCCCTCCAAGGGAGGTGTCCGCACCCATGGCAGTCCAAATAGGAGGTGTCCGAACCCAAGCACCCATCTCAGCTGCAAATGGAGGTGTCTGCACCCATGGGCCCATGTCACTCCTCCAAGGGAGGTGTCAGCACCCATGGCAGCCTGCAGAAGGAGGTGTCTGCACCCATACGCCCATGTCATCCCTCCAAGGGAGGTGTCCGCACCCATGGCAGTCCAAATAGGAGGTGTCCGAACCCAAGCACCCATCTCAGCTGCAAATGGAGGTGTCTGCACCCATGGGCCCATGTCACTCCTCCAAGGGAGGTGTCAGCACCCATGGCAGCCTGCAGAAGGAGGTGTCTGCACCCATACGCCCATGTCATCCCTCCAAGGGAGGTGTCCGCACCCATGGCAGTCCAAATAGGAGGTGTCCGAACCCAAGCACCCATCTCAGCTGCAAATGGAGGTGTCTGCACCCATGGGCCCATGTCACTCCTCCAAGGGAGGTGTCAGCACCCATGGCAGCCTGCAGAAGGAGGTGTCTGCACCCATACGCCCATGTCATCCCTCCAAGGGAGGTGTCCGCACCCATGGCAGCCTGCAGAAGGAGGTGTCTGCACCCATGGACCCATGTCACCTCTCAAAGGGAAGTGCCTGCACCCATGGCAGCCTGCAGAAGGAGATGTCTGCATCCATGCACCCATGGCAGCCCGCAAAGGGAGGTGCCTGCACCCGTGGCAGCCTGCAGAAGGAGGTGTCTGCATCCATGGACCCATGTCACCCCTCCAAGGGAGGTGCCTGTGCCCATGGCAGCCTGCAGAAGGAGGTGTCTGCACCCATGGCAGCCTGCAGAAGGAGGTACCTGCACCCATGGACCCATGTCACCCCTCCAAGGGAAGTGTCTGCCCCCATGGCAGCCTGCAGAAGGAGGTGTCTGTACCCATGCGCCCATGTCATCCCTCCAAGGGAGTTACTTCACCCACGCCCCCCTGCCAACCTATAAAGGCAGTTGGAGTCACACCTACACTCAGAACAATCTGTACAGACTAGGTGTCTGCACCTGTGCCAGCCCAACGGTAGCATCACATCCCTTGACGTTTTGAATTAACAGACTACAGGCACGAGGCAACAGGAAGGGCTTCTCCATGGTCCCTGAGCAATGCTGATAAAATATATTAGAATTGCTTCCTTTTCTGAAAAGTCTCTTAAAAAACCTGAAACACAGTATAAGTGCAAACTAGTGGTCCACTTGAAGTATTGCTCACCAAAGCACAGCTGGGCTCTGAGGCATGGCTGCTTCTAGGAAAAGGCCAAGAGCAGGAAAAGGCCACTATCACATAACAGGATGAAGATTTCTTCCATATCTCAGACAGTGTGTGGTCCTCTTGTGCCACAAAGCTGGGAGATTTATAATAGAGATGAGTCCCACTGCCCCTGGGACACTCTGTTCCTCATTATCTCATTTGCTGGTACATTTTGCAGAGGACTGATGTGGATTTGGGAGGAAGTAAATGAGCAAAACAGAAGGCTTGGGATTCCTCAGTGTTTCTACTGTCACAGGAGCCCAGCCACCCCTGGGAATATGAGAGCGAATGAAGGAAAATGACAGTAGGGAGGCCACCATTTATCCCAGTGCCGATTTCCTCTTCCACAGCTGCATCCAGAACACGATTACTGGGTGCCAGCAGCTTTGAATTGCTTAGATGCAGATTAAGATACATCCTGCCCTGAAAACCATAGAGAAAATAATAGGAACACGATGTGCAGACGAGTGTGTTGCTGCTTTGAGCCTGGGAACAGTCTGACTCCAGGAGAACAGCAACAGTGATGCCTTTGCAGGAGCTCTGCTGCCTTCCCACCTCCCCACTATCCCAGTGCCTCTTATCCAACACCATGGTTGTGCGTTGAGAGCCCCGCTGAGGAAGGGATGTCTTGCTTGAGTGTGAGCAGGGGAGTGACGGTGACATGCGGATGCTCCTTATCTAGCTGCTAATGCACTTTTTATCTTCTCCGTTAGGTGAGAGCGATGTGGCAAGGGCTCTAGCACTTGAGCAACCTTCAAAGCGGCCTCCTGAGCCGATGGTGCTGTCCTCACACACGGCAGTTTACAGTCATCTCATCACCAGGTCTCGGGTCATTAGTGTGGCTTGGGTTTCTAATAATAACCCTTGTAGCGACCATAATAACAGCAGCACAATGCAGAAGAAGTGCTGAGCGTTTGCAGTAGAACCTGAGCAAGTCGGGACTGGCCACGGGACGCCAGCTGCAGCCCCGGGTAACGCTGGCCGTTACAACAAAAGGGCACTCACTGATCCCTCACACTCTCCCAAAGCAAAAGGGAGGAGCCGTCCTGCTCTGTTTGTTCCCAGAAAACACCGAGACACACTCTCATTCCTGAGGAGGGCGAGTAGCACACGGAGCAGCTTTCCCAGCCCTCTAATAACAGGGAACTCGCTTCCACCTGAGCAGGTGCAATGGGAACCAGACTGCAGAGGCAGCATGTGTGTGCAGAATTCCCAGTGCCAGGGAAAGGGCCCCCAGAGCCAGGCAGCTGGCACACTCAGCGTACGCCAGTGCTCAACCATCTTGTTTTCAGGATCACAGTCCCTGCTGTCCCAGCAACAATATCCAACTGATAAGAGCAGCCTCTTTTTATCCAAATCTTCTCCCACCCTTGCTCGAGCAGCCGCCGGGCTGTCCCCAGGAGGAGAAGGAACCCCAGACAGATCACACTGTGTCACTCAGCCAGGCACTCGCTGGCACACAGGGGAGGCTGGCGTGCCCCTGACAGCTTGGTCCGAGGGGCAGAGATAGAAACCCTCAGAGGAGGACACAGGGGAATTGTGCATCTCCTTCCCACTGAGCTCCCACCGGTCGCTGCCCGGCCCATCTGGGACAGGGCTCTCAGGAGACATTGTCTCGTTTGCTGGTCACAGAGCAGAGCTGAGCTTTGGAAGAGGATGTTATGACAGAGGTCGTGTGTTTTCTTGGGCAGCTGTTGTCAAATTGCTTTAATCCCTCTGTGCTGCTTCCCCCATGAAGGAGGGATAACGCTGCTTGGGGAGGTTGTGAGGCTGGTGTTTAAAACTGACCCGTAATGTCCAATACTGTGTCGAGCAGGCAGAGGGCTATCTAGCATCACGTTACCCAAAATAGCCCCTGCATAATCCTGTACCGTTCCCGTGTCAGTGTCATGCTCTGGACAAAGGCCTGATGAGGCTAAATTTTCATAATATTTTTTCAACAGTTGCAATATCACGAAAAGTCCAGATTTCCCAAGCAGATTTGGAGACAAATGCATCAATCCTGGCCTGCAGAAAGGCTTTTTTATTCTCCCATGCTTATTCAAGCTACGAACCTTCTCCTGTTGCCAAGAAGCAGTCGGGTTAGCAATGACCATGGTAATGATTTTTTTTAAAACACGAACATCTGTCTCCACTGGGAACCAAGCTGAGGTTCACCAGCTCATTTGATTCCGGGACCACCAAGCAGCTGTCAGGCAGCGCTAACCCTCAGCATGTGTTACTGGACTGGAACCAAAACCCTTCAGCAAGGAACGCTGCCATAAACTCTCACACCTCAGCTCTAGGGACGCAGCATCTGCACCGCCGGCCGCTCGGCCGGCACAGCTGCGTGGTGCAGCCCACAGCTTTCCCAGCAAGAAATGAGGAGGAAGACACTGCTCTTGCAGTCCAGCCCCACATACACACCCTTAAGCGTTTCTGCAGGGGTAGGTCCAGTTGGGGCTGGGTGAGCTTTGGCTTCACGGCTGCAGAAGCATGGAGGAGGATGTCATCCTTAGCTCCAAAGCTAAGCACTGGTCTAGGCACAGACATCAGAGAGAAGTTATGTGAGGTCACGTCCCCTGAGCAGCAAACAGTGAATTACTTCAGTGAGTAACAAAACATGCCCTTTGCATTCCTCTCCTCTCCCCATAAGCACTGGAAAAATAACTCTTTACTCCGAAAGAACAGAAATGAGAGCAGCCCTTACACAAGCAGAGCAGCAGAGCTATTGCCCAGGGCACTTCTGGGCTCAGCCTCACCCTCTGTGCAGATGTGTTGCCAGTCCTCGGGTGCCCATGCACTGGCAGGCAGCTGTAGAGAAGCCCTCGAGATTCCCTGTCCCCTTGTGCTGCTGGAGAGATGCTTGTACAGCAGCTGGGAAAGGTGTGGACACACAGATGCAGAAGACACCCTGGCTTGAAAGGTGTGTGGTAGCAAGGATCAGGCCCTCACTAACGCAGTGATATTTTTATTTCTGTCACAGTGTGATCCTGGAAAAAACATTTTTTTCCTTTCTGAAACCCTGATAATTGCAGTAATAGTAATAATGCTTAGCTGCTTCTGTAGCAGATCTCAAAGCACTCCACAAACCTTAGTCCCCAAACTGCAGAGAACTCTGTCCCCACTTCTGTCCCCCCCCGCCTCTGCCACCCTGCATTGAAGTCGCTATTGCACAGCAAAGAGTTTACATTTAGTCACTTTACATTTTTCAGCGTACAGCTCTGTTAAGGGCCACTTGCAAAATGACAAAACTTTGTTCTTTGTGTGAAGAACAGCTGAGTGGTGTGACAGATCAGCACAGTTGATTCAAGCGATACTCCCTCCAGCGTCGCCTGAACCCTGGCCTTGGATGACTTCACCAGGCAAGGTCCTTCCCCTATTTTTCCAGCACTTTCTTCCTTTGTAAAAAGCAGACAACAACAACGCTGGATTCTCCCCTCAGGATGCTGTGGGAATCAAACAGCCACTTATTGTTCGGAAAATAAAGGGAATACTAAAAATGCTCTGAAAACACAGCTATAAGAACTGCATAGCTCAATTACATCATTATCATTGTCCTCATTACAGACAATATAGCCAGTTATGGACTCCCTTGTGCTCGTTCTACATAGATACTCAGTAAATATATGTGATTTTAATTTTTTACAGCCCTTGGTGAGCACGTACCACCTCTGTCTGTGCTCAGCGCCCAGCACTGCTGGCATCACCCACTAGAGGGGAGCTTTTCCCTACAAACCACCCGCCCAGCTCCAGCAGCAGGAAAAACTTTTCCAAGTCCAAGCTGGGAGAGGGATTTGCAGGCGTAGGTTTGCACGGACAACACTGCCGGCCAGCACTCTCGGTCGGGTGGAAGAGTTTCTCCCTCGGCTTAGCTTGTGTCCCTTGGGAAAGGGCTTGTTGCATCTGCTGGGGGACACATCCCCATCCCCAGCTCTGCTAATCCTTCACCGTTCACCTCTGGAAGTAAACATTGGCACTCTGGATGCATGGATACACAGAAAGGATGTCAAGAACAGCCAGCAACAGCCGAAGAAGGATGACATCCTTCCAGTGAGCTAGTCCAGGGTCCTCCCCAAACAAAGCCGAACACTTTCATGTTGTTACAGTGTTTTGCAAGATGTCAAAAACTCTGGGAAAGATTTCAGTATGGGGTAGCTCTCTGGAGTAACCACAGACCCTGCAGGAGGAGGGAAGGGAGATGATACCACGCAGACATCCCTTCATCTTCCACTGCTGCCTTCTGCAAACAATCTTCCCTAGGACAGGAGTGGGCAGGAAGGAAGGAGACATCCTTGCTGTGGCCGCAGCAGACTTTTCAGACATCTCTGGTAGGTCATGCATCGACACACACCTAAATGTCATCTGATAAGAGCATGGAAAACCAAAAAAAAAATATTTAAAAACCCACACGGCTTCAGGCCACATGAAATTAAGTCACTGGCAGTTCCCCACCCCTGGTCCCAGGGCTTTGTCCCCCAGAGACCAGCCGAGCCAGCACCTGCCAGTCACGGGGAGCCATCCTATCTTGAGCCTCAAAGCCCAGCAGATGGCAGAGAGACATACAGCCACCAAGAAGAACATTCTATTAACTACAGACACGGTTGTTACTTGTAGAGTGGCACCTGATACCTCCCAATCATAGCTCCAAGTTTTATTGGGCTGAGCATGACGGGGTGATATTTCTATGGCAGTTTTTACCCTAGAGATATTTCCAGGCTGGACATGCCCATTTCTGGCCCAGTGTATATAGACTGTGAAATAAAAGCTTTTTGTGTTCAGTGGACACAGACAAGCGCACACACACTGCCCTGAGGACTCCTGTGCACTCTGTGCAGCCTGTCCACAGCCAGAGCAGCTCCTTGGACCCATTCATCCTGTCCCCTCATCCACAGCAAACCTCTCTTTGGCAGTTCCTGGCTGCCCACAGCCCACTCGGGTAAACACTGTTCGTGGCCTCACGATATCCAGGAATCACAGATGAGTGTCCCAGGTCCTTAAATTCTGCCTGGAAAAAGATTTCTGTGTAGGAAAGAAGATACATCTAGAGATCACGATGAGCAAGGTAGCCTTATTTAAACTCCTGGCAGATATTTATTTATTCATTTTGCCGCAGCTATTTTAGAAGTTGTCATATGAGAAGCAAACTAAAAAAAACCCCCTCTCGGCTAATGTGACAGCAAAGCTGGACAAGATGAATCTCTCTGAAGGTGGGATTGTGTCTTCTGTGGGTGTGCTGGCTTACGCCCACCTCTCTGGTATGAACAGTGATTTGTCAGTGACAGCAGTACCGTACAAGCGTCCCAGGCAGGAGATGAAAAAAACCGCAAGTCAAATCACATTTGTTAGGGTTTTCACATACCTTTCTTCCAGACTGAAAATCAGGATATGACATTTTCTCATCACACCTTGAAGATATGTTGTTTACTACTGCTGATACATCTCTCAGTGCCATGTAATAGCGGGGTGGTGTTGCAGGTTTCAGAGCAAGCCCGAGAAGTGTCAGCAACAGTTTGACATGGGGCTGGAAATCCAGATGTGTAAGGTGTCTGGCAGCAACTTCTGCTTTGGCTTAGCATGAGTCACTCCATCACTCCCGTAAGTCATAGGATTTAGTGACCTCTCCTTTCAAATGGAAAGAAATGGTGGAAAATGTGCTGAGGAGCATTTATTTCAAAGCGAGTGGAGGCAGATAAAAGCACTGGCAGTTGGTGCCCGCGACAGGGCAGAGGTACTCAAGAGACCTGAGCCCCATTTCTCTCTACCTTCCTCCTTCTCCCTCATCGAGTTTCCGGATGATTTTTAACAAGTTACTTCATGACTCAGACACCTCTTTCTTCTGTGTAAAGATGATGGAGACTCACCTCCTTGATAAAGCACGTCAGGTTCTACAGTTGATGTGACTACTGCCTGAATAAGAGCTTGAGATCACTGAAAGCCGTCATAGCTCTGTGGTGGTCACTGTGCTGATGCAATGTCTAACAGAGTGGTGAAGTGTTTACTGAGAAACCAGGTACATCCAGTGGTCACTCAACAGTGCCTTTCTGGGTTGACACGGTTGGGCTGGGGACCTGCCTTCTAGAGAGAGGCCGTTCACGTGGGCAGAGCAGAGGTTTCCTCCTCAGGTTGCAGAATTTTGGTTGAAGAGAGGTACCTGGGTGTTTCTTTTACTTCATTAACAGGCTCCAGGTGGCCTGTTAATGTCCCACCACAACTCTGGAAGTGCAGGTCAGTGAGCCACAACCTGCTTTTTTTCTCCCTAGTTCTCTCTGCAATCTGCATTTGCTTCTAGGTTTCCACTGTGAAAGCCTGGAGTCGTCTGAGCATACGTTTCCCCATGTGCCAGGAACACACATCTCTTAAGACCACACAGAGCAGAGCTCTTTGGTGACACAGATGACACAGCAACAGCACAGCTGGGACAAACCTCTCCCAGGGCTGAGAGCACACGCAGGGAGGGGCCTCGCTTTACCCAGAAACGCCAGTAAAAGTCCAGAAAAAAGATCAAGCAGCCAAACAAAATTAGCACTGTGGGCGGCGCTTGCCCTGCCAAGAGAGCTTATTCAGTGTGGGAAGGGGAAGTGCTGGAGGTAGCATGACCAAGGTATGTGGGAGGAGGCAGATAAGGAAAGCTGAGCCTTTGTGCCGCTTCAAAATATGAGACCCAGCAGTCAAGAGGTGGAGGCTATAAGTGGCCGGTCAACTGAGGAGCAGTAAAAGGACACACTGTGTCCCGCAGCGCTTAGCAAGCCTGAGAACATATGGCCAGAAGGGTCAAGAGACCCAAATTGTGCAAGCGGATTTTTAAAGGATTGTCTGTTTTTTTTCTTACTACTATTAGCATTTGAAGTTACGCTATCATTAACCTCAGCTGCTGCAGTGCATCAGCTGGTCCATCAGGACTCCTTCTGCCTCCCTCCCTGCCCAGCACCATTACGGCTGGCCATGTTGGCCATGTTGCTCCACCCGTGTCAGAGGCAGGAGACTGATCTAAGCAGAGGATGTGATCCAGTGTGAGGACTGTGTTAGGTCCTGGCCCGTCCTGACATGCCCTTCTGTACCCACTCTGTCATCTCCCAGTTTTCTCTGCCACCCAAAACGCTGCCCAGGTTCCTCCCAGAAGCATGTTGTACAGAGGATGACTGCCTTCCCTGTGCCAAGTCTGCATAGAACCAAGGACCTCTCCTGCACCTCTGATCCCAGTTTCCATGCTCTGGAAGGAGCACTGGTATCTCCAGGGTGGCAGGGACCAGCATGAGGTGCGAAGCAATGTTCTTCACAGAAAGGCTACGGGGCTGGGGGTGGGTGCTTAGGAGGGAGGTCGTCTACTCACACAAGAACTTGTCTTTCTCTCTCAGATGTGGGTCTGGAGCCCCCCTTCTGAGCTCCCATGGTTCAAGATGGTCAAACACATAAGACTGTTTGGCCCCACTATGGAGACAGGGAGCAGATGCGACGCAGATGTGGGCTCACATTTCCCTGGAGCCTCCTGTGACTTTGCCCCCCCTCTCCTGAAGCAGATCTCAGGACTCAGGAACCCTCTGGAGCCAAGGTCTAAGCAGGACCTTCTCCCGGGGCAGTAACTTAACCACTTTACGACTCCCCCTGATCATCTGATGGCTTGAGGGGGACAGCAGACACCTTACGCATGCAGCAACCCTGTGACCAGAGGCTCCAAGCTCCACAAACAGGAGGCCAGTGCTGAGCAGGTAGAGCAGAACTGGCAGCACTAAGGCTCCTGCCCACTGCCTACGCTGCCTACACAGCTGGTTTCAGGGGACAGCGGGGCCAGGGAGGTTCCCCGACTGCTGGGACCAGAGCAGCACTGCCTAGAATGCTCCCTTTTGAAAGGGGTGGGAGTTTTCAGAGCATCCATAATAGTCCCTCCATGGGCCCACGTCCATTTCCTGGAAGCTTTGCCTTTTTCTGCGCTGCGAAGCCCGGGCAAGCCTGAAAAACCAGTTTGGTTTTGTTTCACATTGAATTTTTATTATTTTTTTTTTTCTCTTTGCGCGGGTGCCAGCGCCGCTGTGCCGTTGCTATGTTTTGCCGTGGTTAAGCACAGCCCGGTTCTCATTTCAGGCGCTGACGTGAACCCTGCAAATCTGGAACGAGTTAAACCGGCCCCACGGCGCTGCAGGGAGAGCATGGCGGCCTCCCCTGCCCCACAGCCCCCTCCTCCTACCCTCCAGCACCCCCGCAGAGAGGCTGGGAGAGGAGAAACACAGCAGCAGATCCACATTTGCAAAGAGCTTCAAAGTTTTTAGGGAAGGCTGTGGCCAACAAGGGGCCCAAAGAGCTGGAGCCTGGCTCAAAACCTTCCTGAGGGCAGTGAATTTTCGGACCCTCTGAGCTGAGGTTGGGATGAAGATACTGGCAGCGCTGCGGGTGAAGAACATTCCCAGGGGACGACTGTTCCCTGCCCTGGGTCTGACACCCCATGGGGATGTCACCCAAAGCTTTCAGGGCTGCGTGTGGTGTGCCACAAGGCAGACACATTAAACAAGCCCCTGTACCATCCGGCACGGATGCGAAGGAGGGTGCCATCCCCATCAGACCCTCCTCACCACGCTCGTGGGGCACAGAGCACAGGAGGAAGGGGTTCGGCGCTCCCCCCGCCAGCTCCTCCTGCGTCAGGAGAAGCACGGGGCCGCTGCTGGGATTGCAAAACGCTCGCCCGCGCCCTGTTTGAGGCTGGTTTTCGCCAACGTTACTAGGGTACGGGGAGTGACTAATTCTCTCCGAACTTTCAGTTTCAGCCTCAAGCACTACATTTCAGAGGGACCTGGTGTCTGTTGTGCGGGTAAAAAAGCCCTGAGACAGCTCAGCGCCGCGGCTATCTAGGGCAGAAACATCCATACACAGCGCTGGGCCGCATCGCCGCCGGTGCTGCGCTGAGCTGGCAGGACCCAGCCCGGCCCCAGGAGGCAGATGGGGCAGGGACGAGCACGTTCCCCTCCTTGTAACTTTCCTACAGCTGCTGAAGTACGGCTGGCCAAAAAAAAAAAAAAAA
>NW_015090893.1:7656264-7672768 GCF_001431845.1 Calidris pugnax
TCCTTAAAAGAAAGGTGTGAGGTCGTTTGTTGATTGAGGACAATAAGTACATCAATTGGCATGTTAAAAAGTCCTGGAGAGAAGCTCAGAAATCAATTTGTTATACAGGAATGAAACAAATCACTGAAGCTCAAAGAAAAAAAAAAAAAAAAATCATTCTGCATTCTTGCACAGCAAATGAAGGAAACGCTGCGAAGACAAGAAATGTTCACAAGCAGAAAAGTGAGCAAAATGCAGCGAGCAACAGACCTCTTAAGAAACTTCTGTTTTAATAGCGATCTCTGGACGCTAGTTAGACCTTAATCAGCAAATAAGGAGAAGAAAGAGGGGTGAAGGGCACAGGGACATGGATGCTTTTACTCATGGGGAGCTTGAGTTCGAGGACCATCTCCTGCTTTCCAGGAGTCCTCAGAGAGGCCGCAGGGCTCCCTCCTGCCCGGCAGACACACTGTGCACTCTGGAAAAGTACAGCCGCTGCGAGAAGTCTCTGGACGAAGGCTTCGGGGCAGGGAGGGGGAGTTTGCTTCCACCCTGGCGTGTGAAAAGAAATACGGGTCTGGAAATGTGCCATGGAAATGGTTTTCAATAATAGCCGCTGGAGACGGACTCATATGCCGGGGTGGGGGGGGGCCTGTGGTGGGGAGGGGGGCCATGGTGGCCCCACACAGCTATGAGAGGAATGTCCCCTCAGGAACTTGCTGTTCCTTCCTGAGGCGCCAACATCACCGTGCCGTGCAGGAGTCAGACAGGAAGGCTTGCACAGCCACTCTGCTCCTTCCCAGCTTCCTCCAGCTCCGATCCTGTGTGCTCAGCCAAGTTGTAAGGGGAACAGCCAGGAGCAACTGGTCCCACTTCTGATGCAGTGATATCTTATACCCACTTATGTCATGGTGGGAAGGGCAAAACAAGGGAGAATCAGTCCCTCTTCTCTAGGGGTTAAACTGTCTTTCAGAAGGCAAACTGCTTTGTGCAGTGGGAGGGAGAAATGGAGCAATAAGCCAGCCCAAGCTGCAACAGTGGGTGAGAGGCTTGGGCAAGCACTGTGACAAACCTCAGGCTCTTCAGTGCAAACAGTCTACAGGATCTTTAAATTGCCAACATAAGGCACACGGCTCTGCAGCTTCACCTGCACCTTCCCTCTCTGTTTCCACGCCTCCCACTTATATAAGGAACAAACAAGGTCTCAAAGGCTGGAAGTGTTGTGGGACCACGTCCAGCACCTGCCTATGGGAGAGAAGTGCCCCAGCCAGTTGCAAGAGAGGAGAAATCCTGCTGTGGCAGTGCACAGCTCAGCATGGGCCAGTTTGTTGTGAACTGAGACCTCCCTGAGAAATAGTCCTTAGGAAGCTGAGAGCTCTCTCCCTGAAGAACCCCATCATGACCTGAGAGCTCAGCTCTAAGTGAGAATACAAGTTCCCCATTTCTCACCTTGTTATGACCCTTTCTGTCCTGATTTAGGTAAGCTACACCCTCCTTAGAAATTGAGGAGCCATTTTTTTTCCCCTTCTGCACAATGAGGATGACATTTCTTTAAAACATGCACAAATAGCCTGACTTTCCCCTGTCACTTGGTGTCCCCTCTCCAACCTGGTCTGAACAGGGTGGAGGGAGCTTCATCCATCACACTTGATCACTCAGTGACTTCCCAGCTGTCTGCCTGCTCTCAGCCCCATCCTTTCTGCTTCATTTTCCTTGTATTTATTACAAATATATCAACTCTTTCATACTTCATTTTCTTCCCCTTCAATTTTTTTGTCCTTTTTCCCCATCACGGATAATCTCCAAGTTTAGCCCACTCCCAGCATCCATCTCCTCCTTCACATTGTGGAGCATGTCTGGCATCCAGGAACTATTTCCCCCATTGCAGATTGGGTCTCCCCTGTATAAGCTCTACTTTCTTCCTCACCAAAAGGTTTTATGACCTCCAGCATCTGCCTTTTCACCATTTTGCTTCACAAACCCTCCTTGTTCACCCATCCAAGTCTCCTTTTCTGCTGCCAGCCTCCATGTCTCTCTCCACCCAGGACTTTACCTCATTGTGTACCTCACTGTGCAAGAGAAAACCACTACGAATATGAAGCAGTTTTCCTTCCCCTTCAGTTTGCCTTTGGTTCTTCTCCAGTAACTCCCTCTATCTCCTCTCTTGCCACAGAGAGAAGTCACTGACTGCCTTGCCTCCCCCACTTCCCCCATGACCTTGCACATCCCTGCACCTCCCTTGCTCCCACTGGCATTCTCCCTCACCCACCCCTTACGCTTTCCCATTTCTGCTCAGCTCCTGGTTCTTCCCCCTGCAAGACAAATACATTTTTCCTCTTCCTCACCCTAAAGAACACCATCCCTGACTCCACTTATCACTCCACACTAGTCGCAATCTCTCTCTGGGGATTTCCTGCTCCAGATCCACCCCAGACTGTTCCCCATCCTGCTTCCACCCTTGTGCTTAGTTGGACCCACTCTTGCCAAGGCCACTTCCAAGCCAAGCCCAGGGCCCATGTCCCTGCAAGCCCATCATCCCAGCTCCCCAGGGGAGAGAGAACAAATCCTCTAAGCACAAAAATTTGGCAAAACCCATGTTGACATTAAGGCATGGTGGGATCTCATGACTATTGCACCCTAAAAACACTCAACATACTCCACCGGAAAAAGCCTGATGGATGTGTGCTCTCACCAGTGAGCTGCTTCTGTCTGTCACTAGCTGGTGAACAGCCTAATTAAATCTGATAATATCATGGCATAACATCATAGTCTTCATTCTAGAGAAACGTAAACCAAGGTAGAAAAACAGGAGGTGGCTTCGTGAAAGTAACACAGAACCATTTTGAGAAGCAATCACTTCTGGCACTGTCATCTGCTCTTTCCACTAAAACACTACCCAAAAATTCTTCTACAAAGCCTACAAATTACATCTCCATTGTTTGAAATAATTCATCAGGACAGTATCCTTCTAAAGAATAGACTTTTTTTTTCCAACCAGAAGTTTGGCTTACATTACGCAGGACTTCAACCGCATAATCAAAATAATCTGTTCTGGCCTTTGAAATCAGTTTGTATCTTTACATCTGCTGCCCTTGGTAACCAGAAAAAGTTGATGAGAAACGTCACCTCAAACCCAGTCTGCTGCTTCCGATTCTCACTACCTGCAAACAGATCTAGTCCTCATTCTTAATGTTATTACACTTTTCTTCTGTCTTTTGGTGGTAGGTAGAAGTATTTTGTGTCATATCCCTGGGAGCCAACTTTTTTTATACAGAGATCAGCCCTGATTGGAAATCAGATTCTGGAAAGTTCTCATCCAGCCTCAAAAAAACCCTAAGTATTCCTCCAGAAGAAAATTTCAAAGGAAAAAGCTGTCAGTCTTGTGCTGAGCTTGTGAAATATCAAAAATTTCCACTTTGAATTTATGACTGAGGAAAAGCTTTTCCTGGTGCACAGGTGAGTGCAGGTAACAGAGCAGTAGGTTTCAGAGAACAGGGCTTTGATTAGCACCATGATTAGTGGCACAGTCATGGCTTTTTTTTGTGCCACTTGCAGTTGAGGAGTCGGTCCTTAGAAGGTAGCTGAAAAATTAAGAATGGCAAATTCTTCTTAAGCTTCAAAGAAAACTCTTTTACATCCTTTTCTATCTTCTCAGAAGCCTTTTTGTCATCATCCACCCACCTGTGTGAGAGAAGATGACACTTCAGACCTCCAGTTTCGGATGTAGGTATGACAGTTGCACCAGCAAAACCCACAGCCACAGGGAGTCAGTCCGTGGTCTTGCACACCTCTTTCTGTCTGTAAAATTGGTTCCTACAGTGAGCAGGGCATGGGTGATGGCCTGGTTTATCTGCTGCAGCAGCTGGAGTTGGGGACAGACCTTTCCTTTTGCTACGCTGCAAATGTGATATCCCCACTGCAATGGAGCCTGCAGCACTATTCGGGGCCTCTTGGTATCACTACAAGGCATGTAGTAAACAAACTACTCCTTTTGGTTAATTCTTTTTAGGAATTTCTTTAAGCCCTAGTGAACAAATGGTGTTCTGCTGCCCTTGAGATCTAGTCGATCCGGGGTGAGAGGCGGGTCCAAAATTGGCGAAAGCAACCAGCAAGTTTACAGCTCTGCATTTAGCATCCCTGTTCATCCCTTTCAGCCTTGTTAAATGTTTTGGAATCTCAAACTCTCCCAGCAGCCTATTTCAAACAAATGCAAAGCCCTCCAGTGTCCTCAATAAACCCCAGCTGTAAACCAAACCCAGGCCTTTCTGATTCCTGATCCATGAGCAAACCATTGGCAATGAGCATTCGACAGCAGCAGCGAGCACAGAGCTCTCCCTCTGGGCGAGACCCCGATGGCCACCAGCTCTCTCCACTATTATTTTTTTTAATGCGTCTCTTCCAGTCGTGCCCAGCTGTTTCTTTCTCTCACTGCCCCCGAACCCAAACCCGTGTGTTTCATACGAAAAAAATCTCTGCATCCCCCACCCAGGAAGATCATTTTGCACCAGAAATAGAGCACGCTATACTTGGGATGCAGCCCAGGCCTCTTAAAAATAGCTCAGCGCGTAGCTCGTGGTGCCACGCAGGGCTCTGCCAGCTGCCTGGACCCAGGGATGGGGTGCCAGTGGGCAGGACCCTGCCCGCACAAGGCCATAAATGACCATGGTGCTCTCCAGCAAACCAATTGGTGCCTGGCAGGGAGAGCAAGGGTGGGCAGCATCCTGCGGTGCCCCGGGCTCCTGCCTCCCGCCCTCCACGGGCCCCCTTCTCCCCACGCCGCCCCGGCAGCTCCCCTCACGGGCCACATTCCTGCCGCTCATGGAAGGCATTAACACCAGATAAAAGTACGAGGAGCCCAAATGTAGCACCCTGACGTCAGCTGTCCCCAGAGTCTGGAAGGGAAGCTGTAAACAGAGGAACAAAAGGCAGTTATAAACTACCATCTTCACTGGCGCCCACGGACAAGCCTTTAAAGAACAAAGAGGGACAAGGGAAGGTGCTGAAATTTGGGGGTTGCTCAGTGCTGAGGTGTCTGCTGGCTCCAGGGGGGAGGAAGCTCTCCTAAGGGAGTGGGAACAGCAAAAGACAAAGATTGAAAGGTTGTTGGCTTTTTTTCCCCCCCCCTCCTCGCAAATGGCTTTGTTCCTTTCTGTTCCTCCCATCAGTAGGAAAGGGTGGGAACTATTGTTTGATACCATGCAATCTGCTGTTCAGCTGGCTCCTCACACAGCCAGAAATCCTTCGGCTCAAAGTGTCCCGGTGACGCAACAGCGGTTCCAGCCAAGCTACAGCAGCCAACAGGGTTTCAACGTTTGACCAGCTTCAACCTGTGCTAATCTCAGCAGATGCTGCAGTTTGTATTAATGCATCTTGAAAAGCCCTGAGCAGTTGGATTCCCCGTATTTTAGCTGCCAACAAGGCCTAAAGATGCTTCCAGATGTCCTCTCCTCCCCTAAGGTGCCAGGTGTGGTCCACCTAGACCAGGGAGTGGGAGAAGCAGCCACAGCACGGACATGGTTATAGGATCCCACCAGGCTGCAGAAGAGCCAGGCTGGCGCCCGGAGCACCAGCCAGGAGCTTTGATCTCCCAGCACCAAAGCCCAGCGAGGCAGGGGAAATGCCACGTGTGTCCAGACACAGGCTGAGTTCACAACTGATGCTATCACAGCTGACACACGTGTAGGACTGCTGACTTTTTGTTTTAACAACAAAGCCAAGAAAACATCCTGGAAAGTAACATTTCAACATTTAATCAGGCCTTACCCAATTAAAAAAGAAAGACCCACCAGGCGTGGCTACGTAGTTTATGCCACTTGTTTCTATCAACAGCATCCCCATTGCCTGGTTAATGGGAACAAGCACTGGGCACTTTAAACCACTGAAAAACAGAAAGCTTGCACCTTTCTGTTGTGTATTTTGTATGTAAGAAGGATTGTACATGCATACAGGATTGAAAACTATCACATAGACGTAATTTTTAAAATACTCATTGTGCAAAAGCCCCTGAAATAAGCATCTGCACTCATCAAGATTTCATTGCAGAATACAATAAAAGAAAGAGGTTACTAGTTGATCTGCAAGTATCAGAGAGTATCAGGAAATACTATTAGAGTTAATGAACATCTGCACTTTATATCCTCCATAAATTAGAAAAACCTGCCATCAAAACCACATAGGGCTATGACCCAGCTGCCAATTAACAAAATGTTAACAGGATTTGAAAGAACAAGATGATGTTGATGTGGAAACAAACTCACCATAGATGATATTTCAACAAGAATTTAGGGAAGACACTGAAAAGAAACTACCTCTTTCCAGTATGTAAAAGACCTGGAAGAGCCATTTTTAGCCATGTCTACCACAATTGCCAGGGAACAAAAAAAACCCTTTTCAAATTAAATTATATCAGAAATTAGATGTCTAAAACTCATACCGTAGTTTATTATTTTAGTACAGGTGGGACCTACATTTGGCACTGATACAAAGGCTATAATTTAAAAAAAAAATTTTGTGTAGTGAGAACCTGCTAATTTGTAGCCAAAGGGTTACGGAATTAGAAGGCAATTACGTCATATTAGAGTCCTGTGGGAGCTTATTTTTAAACATGGCCTATAGTTTGGGAACTCAAAGGTATTGAAATGAGAGGGATTGGTGTCATACATAACCTTTTTATGAGAAATCAAGCATTTTTCTGTGGCACTTGTGATAGCCCCTACACGGTCTATACAATACAGATTTTGGAATGAATGGGCTGATGAAATTACTGTTCCCACAGCCCTGACTCAGCCAGCCTCAATACCAACAGGACCTAGATAAGATGTAACGGGGTTACTAACATCATTAGCTGGGCTTCATCCCCGTTCCTGTACACCGAGTACGTCCACGAGCATCTTCTCTTCTTGTTGTGCCTGCTAAACGCCTTCGACCCTCCAGACTCAGAACCACATCGCTGATGAGCACCCACCCGGAGGACACAGCCACCCACCACCACCCCAGCATCTGGAAGGTGACCCACAGGCTGTGCCGGGTGTCTCATCTCACCCACCCCCCTGCCTGCCAGCAGCCCCGAGGAGGGGAAGCCCGCACCAAGTCATTTCTCCGTCTAGCAGGAAACGCATGCAAACGCAAGAGCTTGACAGCAGCGCTCAGGAAACCCCCGGCCCAGCAGCCTCCCAGGGACCTCATCCAACCCTCAGCCCCTCAGTGGTGCCGTGGGTGCTGGCAAGGCTCAGCACCATGAGCACACACAGCCTGGCACTGCAGGAGGGGTGCGCAGCCACACGCAGTAACTGGAAAACCCTGGAAGTGGAAACTCCCAGGGGAAGAAGAAGAAAAAAAAAAAACAAACCCACACCTGGAGAACAGACTGTCCCACACCATGTAAGGACAAAGAACAAACCTCAAATCCACACCTGGAGAACAGACTGCCCCACACCATGTAAGGACAAAGAACAAACCTGCTTTTCCTCCTGGTTTTGGCCACTTGTCTTGTGATGATGGAGCCAACTTGCTCTGTGCCAGACTAACAGCATCGGGTCCACGTAGGACCTTGGCACTGCTCTCCAGACAGGCACAGGTTTGTACAACCACCCTTCCAAAGCGGGAAATAGCTCTCAAAAACAGGTATCCTTTACCCACGGCAGCAGCAGAGCAACTCAGCTGCTTCCTCTCGGGCACCAGGGTTCATCCCTTGGTGGTTGCCAGAGCAGAAGCAGGACACAAAGACCTGAGCCAGACCTTAAGCCAGAACCTCATCAGGACCAGCTGGCCAGGCTGCAGCCTTCACAGCAATGCCAATTAAATCAGCAGAGAGGCAGCAGACCCTGCTTCTCCCCAAGCTCTCAGGTCTCTCCCTTCAGGGCTGCTTTCCCTCCTTTAATATCTTGGTCTCACTTAACCTTTCATGCCCCTGATAATGGGACCCACCTGGCCATGTCTCTTGGCAGGGCCACCAACCGTGGCCACTGGCTCTGCACTGCAGTAAATAGCGTGTAGTGGGAAGGCCACACGCAGCCCAGACCGCAGGGCTTTGTTCTTTCAGCATGAGTTAGGTTTGAGCCTGGGTTTTAACTGTGCTCTCAGCCTCCCTACAGCCCTGTATCGGAGCAGATTTGGGGAAGCCAAAGCCCTGGGTGAAATCTCGTTGGCTACACTGCGTGTAGGGGTCTGTCATGGACATGGTTGCTGGACAAAGGGAGGTTTAGATGAGGTTTGAGGCATAGTGACTTCTAACCACACTAGACCGTCACACACCATGACCTTTTCTCCTTCCCCAACGCGCTGCAGCTCAGCTGGGGAGTGGGATCTCCAGCGCTGCCCTTAAACGCTGTTTCCAAATGACTCTCAGTGCCCTTTCTGCTGTCCTGGAGCCAGACAGGGGAAAAAAACCCAGGTGGTAACCAGGCAAACTAGATTTGCCTGTGTATGATCTGGACATAATGTTCTTTTTTTCAACGTAATGGCATAACACATCCTTGTGGCCCTGCTGGTCTGATACCAGGGGTGACTAATGCAGGATAGTCCCTAAGCTTGAGTACACCCAGCGCCTTTCCAAGCGCTGATTACAAAAGAAAGGCAAAAGCTTTCAGACAAGGGGATTACCCCAGACTTGTCTAATCTGGAGCTCTGTGTCTGTTCGTCATGTGATAACTGGGTATACCGTATCCCCTGGGTATTGCGTCTTGCTGGGGATATTACACGCAGCTCATGTGCTGTGTCCCCGCGTGAGTTGGCTGCGGACACCCCTCGGCTGTGGGGACCTCTCCCTGGGTGCTGTATGGAGCCCCACGTGCTGCTCTGGGCTACACACTGCCATGTCTTGCTCTGTCTTTATACACTTCAGAACCTTTGCGCGACGTCAGTGGTCCAGGCTCTGGCATTTTGGGTGCCCGAACAGCTTGACTGCATCTCCCCATCCCTGCTCTGCCCAGCACACCATGGCCATTGTTTGCCTTGGCAGCAGGTTTGGGAGGAACAAAGCCCAGTGTCAGTTACTATAAACACAGCAGGAAGTAACGTTACTGCTGTCCTCACCGAGGGGAAACTCCTCGTGGTTTCCATGGGGATGTATGCAACCGTAGAACTACAGGTTTATATAAGCTGAATGCCCGACGCCTGCCCACTGCGCGCCGGGTTTCCAGGGGTCTTGGGGTGGGATATGAGGGGCAGGGTCTCGGCTGAGCCCCACTAGGGCAGGGAGACAGCCAGCTCGTGTGGGAGCCAGGGGAAACAGGAATTCAATGCTGTAAACCACAGTGAACCGTGTGCCTTGATATCCCAAACAAACAAAACATTGAAGCAGGGACAATAAATGAGGGGTGAGAAGGGAATATGCCACCCTAGCACATCCACAGAGGGCAAAGTTCAGCTCAGCCCTGTTGCCAAGGCATCCTGCAGCTCTGCCATACATGGGCTCTGCCACTGCCCGTCCTTGCCCAGCTCACACCTCCTCCTCTGCCCCCCATCTTGCCGGCCGCCCCGCTCCTTCCCCCCCTGCTCCCTGCGAACCCCCCCAGCTGAGCCCATTCGTCTCCCCAAAACCGTGGCACTGAGGTGATGTTTGCAGGTCTCACTCTGGTCTCTCTTATTGTTTCACTGTTGTTCTTTCCCCCTTATCTCCTTGTTGGGACCAGGAGCAGTGTGGGATCTGGGTGCGATCCCATCCACAGAGAGTCTGCAGGAACCGTAGCATCGTAGAAGGCCAACGGCATCCCAGCTTGTGCAGAGAATCTGTGGGCTCTGGGCACCATCAGGCTCTGATTACAGGCGGCAGCAAAAGGATCACGATAAAGACTTGGAAAAGGACATGGCACGTCCACAGAGCTGGAAGTGCCTGTCGGTGCCTGGCGGGGCCCGAAGCCCTGCTGTCGCTGGCTGGCTTTTCCGCGTGGGGCTTTGTGCTGAAGCAGCTCTCTTTTGCGCCCCTCGGTCAGGTGCCTGCTTAGGTTATAAAAGCTGATCGGCTGCCAGGTAATGAGTTTTATTGTTCCAAGAAACAAATAAACAAGCTCTCCGGCTGACGGGGAGCGGATTTCTGTTTGAATTGCGATTAACAGGCAGGATTTTTTTTTTATCAGTTGCACGGCCAGGGCTGCCAAGGTTGTATTTTTCCACTGAACAAGCTCTCTTTTGCTTTGAAGGTGAAAGTTTGTTCCACTGCTTATTGCAGGTGTAAAAAAGCTCACATATTCAGAAACAGCCTTGCATGCTTTACAGGGAGAGCAGGGGTAGGTGCAGTCCCACGGAGCAGCACAACCTGCCAAGGGACTTTCCACGGACGAGGGGGTTTTGCAGGCTTTGCAGGATGGGACAGACTTTGGGGAGGAATATTCACTTTGAGGTTCATGCATGCTTTAGGAAAATAAGCGTTTCTAACTTTGTTTCTTAAGTGCCCGGGGATCTCTCCTTTTAGCTGCTCCATTTCTTTTCTCCCTCGGTGTCAGGTTGAAGCTTGGCGATGGTTAACGCGTAGCGCTGACGACAGAGCTGCGTCGGAGGGGTAGCTCACGTGGAAGAATTTCAGACGCAGCAGCGCATCATCCCATCCTTCAAGGGCACCTTCTCCCAGGAGAAGAGTCCTGGATTTTAGCACCATTAATACTCCAGCTAACTTGCAGGATTTCAGCAGGAGTTTGTGGTGCTTTGCTGGTCTCCAGTTATGTGACAAAAGCATGGCTGCTTTATGCTTTAAAAAAACCCCTCATTGATAAACTTAGATTGTATCTGTTAAAATGCCTTGATTTTACACAGAGTCATAACCTGCTGTGTCTTAAGCAGAACCATTTTTGATGGGGCAAAAGTAGGATCTGACTCGAATATCAGAGATGCAAGGACCAGTGGCTCCCTTCCAGAGTGGATCCTTCCCAGCTCCCAGTATTACTGCCCTGCCTAGAACATCAAGCTTCCAGCTGCATTTCTTCCACATTAGCTTCTCCCAGCAAGGGCAATCACAGCAACACTGCTCCCCCCATCCCACCCCATGGAGATGCGTGGTTCTGTCACACCACACAGCATTAAGCCTGTACCGTTTGCTGCCCATCACCCTCACCCTGCAGCTCCTGCCTGTGAGCTGCCAGGAGCCCTGGCCTGTTAGAACTCCCCCACCTGGGTTTTGATAAGCTACATGAAACTCTTTTCATCACCTCAACTGAAGTGCCAGACAAAAGTCACTCCAGCGAGAAGCTGCAGCGGGAGATAATTTGAGTCTAGGTAAGAAAATAAGTGACTTGTTGGTTACCTGATCTCTTGTTATGCCCCAATTTGTTTACAGAGATGGCCCAGCAAGCCAAATACTTCACTGCAGGGGTCAGAGACAGTTTGGAATCAAGGAGGCAGGACAGAAGAAAAACCACCTTGGCACAAACTCACAAGCATTAGAGATCTGTTACCAACAGGTTAATTTTTAGATTTAACCTTTGAAACATTAAAAGTAAACAAGCAATAAGGAAGCTTCTTCCTCCTCCCTAGGAGGAGGACTATTTTAAATTCACTGTAGCCCTGTGCCCAAGTCTCAGCTGGTTTAGACTGTTAGGGCTCTGTAGCCACCACTGCAGCCAAATCCACCTTGTAGCTGAGAAGCCAGCCTGGCTCTTTGCCACTGCATGTAATTATACAGGGACAAAGAAGAGCTCAGATTAAAAAGCAGCAATTGACCAATTCTGGTCAATCATGTTTAACCCTCTTTTTTTTTCCCCCCATCTAGTTCAGTCAAGACCTGAAGTCTTGAGTTGAAAATTCACATTTCTTGCAACTCTTCCCCTAGGAGCTACCGCATGAGTTCTGGGACTGTAAAAGGCAAGTTTAAAGAATGCATCATCCAGCTCAATAGAAATATCATAATTTATTCTGTTCGTATAAAAAAAGTTATAATCATGTAACAAAACTATGTCTTCATAAGAAGAAATATATTATTTCACATCATAAATAAATCAGCAAACATACAACCCTTGGCAACTCAAAAAAGCACTCGCCTGGTGCTTTCACGTCAGTGCTTGGGAACAAGAAAAGCTGACATATACACACAGGATTACAGTACCAAAAAAATACTGAGGTATTTGGTTTCTCTAGAAGTTAAATTTTAGGTTTGTGAAGGCAAAAAACAATGCACTAATGTAAAAATAAATAAATAGGACTGTCATATAAAAGGGGACAGCATCAGTGCTGCTCAGAGTGTCCAGGAATGAGAATACTGGTGAACATGCTACTACAAACATGGAGCAGGCTTAGGACAGACAGAAGACAAGGAGGAACAGCTCTGGAAGAGACAGTGTCCTTTGATCTCTGTGTAGGCATCCAGATGTTGGCTTTAGAAGTCAGCAGAAAAGTCAGTAACACTTAGTTGTCTGGATCAGTTGAGCCCCTCTTCATTTATGACACTGTTCTGGGACGCATGGATGGTTCCCCACAAAACACAAATGACTGATGACACTGTCCCCATAGTTATTGCACTTCTGAGACAGTAAGTCTGAGTTCTGACCATGTTTTCACCCGCTTTTTAGCAGCTTGGGGAAGTGGTGATGGGGCTCTGAAGATAGCTTAAAGCACTGGATGAAGTGTGAACAGGGATGGAGACTGGAAAGTTGAAGACTGTGGTGGTTGATGCTCCTCTGTCCAATACTGACATAGCAGGGCTACCAGCTTCTGCTGAGCAGTTAGGGGCAAGGACCTGGGACTCAAACTGAAGCAGCTGCCCCATGAAGCTGAAGTTTGGGGAGATGATGCTTCTTCTCTGCTTCACAAACTCAAAGGCTTCATCCAGTTTGACTCTGTTGGTCCTCATGAGATAAGCAAGGCAGATGGTTGCTGACCGGGAAATGCCAGCCTGGCAGTGCACAAATACCCTTCCTCCATCATTTTTAACAGAGTCTGAAAGAATTAAAATACGCAGTTAACAAACGAGTCCCGCTGCTTCCGGAGGTGGGAAAGCAAAGGCTGCTGTTTTACATTTCTTTAATCCATCCCTTCCTTAGCCTAAGAGGTGAACCCTGGTGCTTTTGAGACAAAGAGAGCCTTTGTCCTGAGGGACCCAGCAGCTATTTCCATTCTGGGCTCCAATTCCAATTATACTAATAGCTCCTCCAGGTCACTTTAGCAGTCTTGCAAGATTACTTTAATTCTTATCTGCTTAAATTCACTACCTCTTTTCTGCTAGACCAATGCCTCTTGATTCAAGATTTCAAACACCCTTGTGAAGCTAAGATTATTCCTCTGAGTAGATCAAGACCAATGGAAGTGTTCCCTGACTATATCTCCCCTACAGAATGAAATTCCCCAATCTCAAATGTAGGTGTTACTGGGGGAAAACAATGCCTGAAAATCACTTCCCAGGGTACATTACTCCAGAAAAAAAGAACAGACTGTAAAAAGAGCTCATTTACCTATGAAATCAATCGCCTCGTTAAACCAGGAGCTGATGTCTGCCTTGTGGTTGTCCTCCACGGGGATACTTTTATACTGGTAGTGCCCTTCGAAGTGGTTGGGGCAGTTTGCCGAGACGTTGATTAACGCCGTGATCCCCAGAGCATCCAGCATATCTTTTCGGGAGGCATGGTAAGCGCTGCCCAGGTAGAGGAACGGCAGGATTTCCACCGGCCCACCCTAAACCAGAGGAGACAAGACAACCGGTTAACTTCACCCGGCAGTTTTCGAGCAGCCTCCCCTTCACGCAGGTCCCCCCCCACACACACACACATATACACAACACCCCCCCCCGGGTCCCGCACACTCTCTGGGTCCCGTCCCCGCTCACCTGGTCGTAGAGGGGGGTGCCACAGGAGCTGCACCCCGAGTCGGCGCTGCCGGGCGCGCTGCTGGCGCTCAGGGGGAGGCTGAGGCCGGTGGGGGCGGCGGGTTTGGTGCAGAGCTCGGAGCAGGCAGACGAAAAAGCTTCGTAACCTCCTACAAAGGGGAGAGAGAGGCGGCGGGTGAGCGCTGCGCGGCCGAGGGGCGAGTAGAGCCGGGGAATGGGCTACTGCTGGGCCGGCTACGCGTCGTCCCCCCCGCTCCGGAGGTCCCGAGGCCACTCACCCTTGAGAAAGCAGATGCGGGCGGCGCGGGCTTCCCTGCAGAGGGTGCCGAGGGCCAGCAGCAGCGTGCTGTCGCGCTTGGGCAGCTCCAGGTCGGCGCTGCGCTCGTCCAGCAGCACCACGGTGTGGATGAGCCCCTGGCGCAGGCGGGCGCGGAGCTCCTCGTTGGGGACGACGTGCTCCAGGGCCAGGGCTCCCTTGGCGCGGCGGCGGACGATGGTGCTGAGGCGGACGTTGCAGGAGCCGCGGATGTGAGCGGCGTTGAAGGAGAAGAAGGAGCGGCAGTCGAGGACGAGGCACTGGGCGGCGCGTTCCTGCAGCAGCCCCCGCAGCGCCTCGCACTCCAGCGCGCACACCCGCAGGTTCACCATGGCGGCTCCGGCCGAGGGAAGGAGAGGAGAAAGAGAAGGGGGCGAAGAGCGCGCTGGGCGAGTGGCGGAGGTGCGGATGTCCCGCGGTAGCTCAGCGCCGCACGGCCCGGTCCGGCCCCACACGCCCGCGCCCGCTTTTATATCGGGCCGGGGCAGGCGGGCCGGCGTTTTCTCAATGGGGCCGCGTCACGTGGGGTGCCCCTGAGAAGACGTCACCTTGGCGGCGCGCCAACGCGGGGCGCGCCCAGCTCTGCTGGCATGACGTCATGTGCCGCGCGGCCGCCGGAGCGCGCCCGCGCGCCCGTGCCGGGACAGGGACACACGCGGTGGTGTACACACACACAGACACACTCACACACACACACAGAGACACACTCACACACAGAGACATAAAGACACACACACACACACACACAGAGACACTCACACACACACAGGGACACACAGAGACACACACAAAGACACACACACACAGAGACACACAGAGACACACAGAGACACACAAAGACACACACAGACATAAAGACACACACACACACACACGCACCCCCCCACACACAGGCAGCCGCACACAGGCGTGTACACACATATACATATGGAGGGGTACTATACACACAGACACATATATATACAGACATATACACATATGTACACACAAGCACTTAACCTACACACATACATATATACATACATATGTGTGTATGTATATGTATGTACATATGTATGTGTATATATATGCATACACATAAACATATACAGTACACACCCACACATATGTATATACTTACATATACACAGGTGTACTATAAATACAAACACATAAAAAAGCATGTATAGACATATAAACAGATACCCATATGTACACAAAAGCACTTAACCTATACACACATATATATACATGCATGCACATAAACACAGTACACACCCCCACATACGTATATACATACACATATACATACGCAGGGGTGCTATACACGCATACACACACATAAAAATATACAGACATATATAAACATATATGTGCACACAAGCACTTAAACCTGTACACACATATATAAAAATACATACACATAAGCACATACAGTAGGCACCCACACATATGTATACACTTATACATACACAGGGCTACTATACATACAAACACAAACCATATATAGACATATATAAACATATACACATAGATACACACAAGCACTTAACCTGTACACACATATATAATACATACACATAAGCATATCCAGTAGGCACCCACACATATGTATATACATATGCGCACAAATACACATGTACATGCAGAGGGACTATACACACAAACACACACATAAATATATATAGACAGGTATAAACACACCTATGTACACACAAGCACCTACACAAGCATATAGATACACACATACACATAAACACAGGCGCTGACACACACACACTTACCTACAGACACACATATACATACACACACATACATACATGTATAAATACACATATAAACACACCTATACATGTGCATACACATTCATATATGCACATATGTACATACATATATATACATACACATCCATACATGCATGCACACACCTACACAGACAGCTATACCCACACTCACATATAGACAGGCGTACAAACACACATACACACACACCCCCCTCCCCAAACACCCCCTCCCCGCACAGGCTGTCCCCTGTCCCCTGCCCTGGGGCTGGGGCAGCCTCTGTCCCCCCACCCACTGGGGGCCTCTCCCCCCTTCCCAACCGAAATCAGAGCACATAGTTGGGGGGGGGCAGGGAGCTGCCGGAGCAGCACTGAGGGGGGATGCAGAGCTGGGGGTGTGGGCATGCAGGTTTGCCAAAAATGTATGTATAAAGAGTCGAGCATATGCATACGTATATTTGTATTCATGCATAGACATATGTACATGTACAGACACATCCACACATAAATATATATGTGTGTACATATATTTGTATATATATTTGTAATGTAAACACATATTTTAGAGCTGTTCCCATCACGTTGTATGAGTAGGGGAAAAAACACAGCCTGTGTGAAGTTTGATCCCCGCTGAGAACACCCCCAGAAGCTGGGGCTGCCCAGTAACCGTCAGTGGAGTAGTGGGAGATCTATTGCTTGCCC